>NC_041220.1:107958997-107999799 GCF_002837175.3 Physeter macrocephalus
TTTTTTTTTTTTTTTTAGATTCCATATATATGTGTTAGCATACGGGATTTGTTTTCCTCTTTCTGACTTACTTCACTCTGTATGATAGTCTCAAGGTCCATCCACCTCACTACAAATAACTCAGTTTCGTTCCTTTTTATCTGCCACTTGATTGAGTGGTTCTTTTGCTGGTTTTTGTTGTGGTCACTCATTCAGCTACTGGGTCAGCCAGGACAGCTGAGATAAATGGGCCCCTCTCTCTGCGTAGTCTTTCACATCAAGGGGACTAGAGAGAGCTTGCTCACATGGTGGCAGCGGTCTCAAGAAGGAGAACCCAACTCCCACATGCCTATCAAGCCTCTTCTTGCTTCACATTTCCTGATGTCCAACTGGACAAAGCAAGTCACACGACGAAGACCAGAGACCACACGGGAGGGGACTGCACTGGGCATGGATACCAGACAGCCTGATTCATTGGGGAACCATTCATGAAACAATCCACCACACTGTCTTTTCTGAGGTGCTTTCCTTGTACAATGTTGTTCTGCTCTTTGTTCTCCTTTCTCTTATAACTTGACATGGAATTTGACTTTGATACTTTTCTGTTGCTCATTTTCACGTAATATTAGTTTTCCTGAACCTTTATAAGATGGTGTGGCTCAGGGTAGCTTTTCTAACAGACTTGCCTCTTCTGTTGTTTAAGTGACATGTCACATCCCAAGGCCGCTTGCTACCTGGGATTTCCTTGCCCAGTTCCACTTGCCCATTTCTATCTGGACCTCCTCTTTCTTTGGTCTGAGGGGCCCCCTTCCTGCTCAGTTTTGATTTCACTCCCAACAGTTTCTCTCTGGGATCTTTCCTAGATGGGAGCTCTGGCTGGATTGATTAAAGCGATTTTGTGTCCCAGACTCTCCAGCTCCTGCAAAACTTACCAAGGGCCCTTTTCACTCACCTGAGATGGGTCTGGACAAGTCCTTCCCAGTTTCAGCTGCTATTCTCAGACTGGCCAGCTGTGCCTCCCAGTCAATGTCTGCTCACTATTTTGAAGTTCCCTGTCCTCTGGTCCATCATAGGCTGTGTTATTTTTTTCTTTGTTTCCTTCTGTACAGAAATCACTGCCATGGAGGGCTTGTCACTGTTGCTGGTTTGTTCCCACCGTCTTATAGTTTGGGGTCTGGGGGGACAACTTAGCTTTGTAGTAAATATTGCCCGTGGTTTTTGGTTTAGCTATTTATCTGCTTTGCCATTGTCTATAGGTGGATTGTGGAGATTCAAAAACTATGTCATCCTCTCCCCAGAATAATGCACTCCTGTGTCCTTCATCTCTAACTTACTAAATAGATTACATAAATGAAGTTTGGCAATAAATAATGGTAAAAACAATACTTTTTAGTATTTACTATGTATGTGCCAGGCATTCCATCCATAACCTTATTCAATCCTCACAAACATGAAGTAGGTGCAATTATTTATTTCCATTTTAGAGTTGAGGAAATGGGCTGAGAGAGGTTGGGGGACCTTCCCAGGTTGACCTTGGTGCTGAGAGCAGACCCAGGTCAGTGTGAACACCAGAGGGTATACCATGAGTGGGTCTGTCCACTTCAGAGAATCCCCTTGGGATCCTGAATACAGACCTTAATAAGGCTTTCGCTGTTGACAATCTTTCTGGAATCCCATTGCAGAAGGATCCAGAGCTGGGGCAGTTCTATCCAAGGAGGTCCCTGCTTTAAGATTCAACAGAGATCAGACATGGAGATGGAGAATGGCAGTGAAGGAGGGGATAAGGCTGCCTCCAGGCCTCTGAATCAAGCAATAGAGGGGATTACAGTGATGATCACTATGTAGGAAACACCGCAGGAGGAGCAGGTGTGTGGGATGGTGGGAAGGATGAATTTGAAAGTGAGGTCTGTAGGAACTTCAAGACATTCAGATGTACTCCAAGCATCTGTGCATCGGGAGTTACCGGCACGGAGATGCAGCAAAGCCACGGCAGTGACAGGATCCCCCCAGGGAGGACACAGGAGAGAAGAACACCGATTCTAAGCCCAGGAGCATTTTGCCAGAAGGGGCAGGTAGAGGCCGGAGGAGTCATCATCTCCAGAGGGAGGATGGAGGAGAGAGGTGACATAAGAGAAGAATCTCCCAATTGGAGCCACCTCTATAATCCTGTAAATTAGTTCCCACTGCCTTGAGGCTATTTCCAAAAAGCAAATGGATCTCTAGGAAAGTAGATTCTGGACCACTGGAGAAACTCAAGACAATGTTCTCCCAACCCTGACCTTTCTGCCCCTGCTTTGCCACTGTTCATAGCAGACTTTCCTGGGCTACCTCAGCCTCATGCCCTGCCTTCCCACTCATCTCTGACGCAGCTCTGTCCTGGCTCTCAGCCTCTGGGAAAGCAGACCAGGGTTGACCCAGCGGCCCCACTGTCAAAAAGGAGAAGAAAACCAACATGTATTTTGACCCTACCAGATGTCTGTCATTACATTTAATCCCCAGAAGATCCACGTGAGGATTCTACATCTCTTTCATTTTATATGTGAGTAACCTGAGGCCCATAGAGGTTAGCTAACCTGCCCAGAGTCACACAGCTGGCAAGTGATGGAGCCAGAATTTGAAGCCATGTCTTTTTGGGTCCGAAGTCCGTGCTTTTTAAAAAAAATTTTATTGAAATAGAGTTGATTTACAGTCATTGGGTTAGTTTCAGGTGTACAGCAAAGTGATTCATTTTATATATATGTGTGTATATGTATATGTATATATGTATAAATATATATTCTTTTTTTACATTCTCTTCCATTATAGGTTATTACAAGATATTCAGGAGAGTTCCCTGTACTATATAATAGGTCCTTGTTGGTTATCTATTTTATATGTAGTAGCGTGTATATTTTAATCCCAAACTCCTAACTTATCCCTTCCCCCCCTCCCCTTTGGTAACCATAGTTTGTTTTCTATGTCTGTGAGTCTACTTCTGTTTTGTGAATAACGTCATTTGTATCATTTTTTTTAGATTTCACGTATAAGTGATATCGTGTGATATTTGTCTTTCTCTGTCTGGCTTACTTCACTTAGTATGAAAATCTCTAGGTCCATCCATGTTGCTGCAAATGGCATTATTTCATTTGTTTTTATGGCTGAATAGTATTCCGTCATGTATATGTACCACATCTTCTTTATCCATTCATCTGTCAATGGGCACTTACGTTGCTTCTGAAGTCCATGCTTTTGCCACTGTACCAAGCTGCCTTTTTGACACTGAGTTCTTGTATCAGAAAGCCACATTTCTCAGACAAGGAAAAAAGTGTATTGTCTCAGCTGTACCTAGGATTCAGGGCTTCTGGTGTCCTTCTAATTAAAGGAGCTTCAGTCCTGAATTAGTGAACGAATGCACAGGAGAGATTTTTATGGGATTTAGAGAGCACAGCTGATTTACCAAATGGATATATTTTCAGAGGTTGTAGGGGTTGGCAGTGCCAAGCAGTGGGAGGTTAGTGGGGAAAATGGGGGTGAGAGGGAAACTCTCTCATTCAGGTCACAGCCTGCAGTTCCCAGGGCTATAAATTCCTGCTCTCAAGTGGCAGGTTTGTTGATTTCGTTCACTTGAGCTGTTCAGTTCAAAGGCCCAATAACAAGTTCCCAGAATGTTCCAAACATGGATTCAGGGAACGGGCTGATGAGTAAGCTCCCAAAGGTTGCTCACGAAGGATGATCCGGGAAGAAATATTTGCATAGTACTGAATTTTCATTCATTAAAAGGGCAGATGGAATTCACCAACAGAGAAAAAAAAAAACTCTCTGAAACGTGCCAGATTAGAAATCAGAAATGTTCCAGCAGCCTCCCGGGGCTTCAGAGTTTATTCATCTGAGGTGAAATGAAGAGCTGAGTGTTCTTTCAGCAAATACAGTGTTTCAGAGGTGTGAGGCTCAGAGTCAGGCCCTGGGGCACAGGGGTGAGTCATGCTCTCCGGGGCCAAAGGGGCTCAACATCTGTGGGGCAGAGAGCTGTGCAGGCCTGGATTTAAGCAGGTCCCTGTCAAGATGGACTCCCCAGAATGGCACCATATGAGGAGTTAAAATCTCAGGGTGTGCTCAGAGCTCACCTGCCAGGCGAGGATAAGGAAAGGCCATTTCAGTCCGTGCAAAGGCATAGAGGAGCGACGCAGCATGGTGGGCTGGGAGACCCTAGCACTCCCATTTTTTGATAGCTTGTAGAACAAGAGGAGGTGAGAGGGAGAGACGAAACAGGCCGAAGTACCAGGGTCTTGAATGGCATGATAAGGGCCACGGAACCAGTGGAAAGGCCAATGCTGGAGACTCACGGGACTGGCCTCATGGGTGGCCTTGGAGAAGAAAATGGGCAATCGGGCTTGCCAGAAATGGGTCTCGAGGAAGTGTGGGCTTCAGCGTGGGGTGATTTTGGTGTCTTCCATTTAGAGGCTGGGTGAACTTAGGCAAATCCCATGAGCCAACATAATACACTTAAACTGTCCAGCATGGTGAAGGTCAAACCACGGGACCCGACAGTGTCCTCATCTGAGAAATGGGATTAATGGTATGCAATCTGCCTTAGTAGATTGTGAGGATTTCATGATGTAACTATGGAAAGTACATAACATAAAGTCAAGTGTAGATGCATCAAACTGGTAACTAATATTATTATTGTTGCTGTTATCATTATTCAGACTATTTAGTATATGTTAAGCCCTGGGAACCCAGAGCCAAATCTGACATTCCCTTGCCTTATGGAGTTTGCAGTCTAATTGGGGAAAGAGACCCAACCAAATCCTAATTCATGATACGAGCTGGGTCAGCTGGGGGGTGGTGGGTGCCCTGGGAGATCACTGGGCCGGTGCCCTGTCGGTACTCACCATATGTGAGTTCCTTTCCCCAGTGAGCAAATACAGGTGGCTGTGGAGGCACCATGGCCATGCTTGTACTTTCCTTGTAGAAATGATGGAGGCTAAAGGAAGTAAAGTTTGCTACCCCTGTGCCAGAGAAAGTGACAGAGCCAGCATTCAGACCCAGGCCAGTGAGGCTCCAGGGCCCAATATCTTTCCTGAGAACCTGCCAATCCATCCATCCATCCATCCATCCATCCATCATTCATCCATCCAGCAGAGATTTATTGAGCACCTTCCACCTGCCAGGCAGTGTTCTATGGGCTGAAAACACATCTGTGAACAAATAAGCAATATTTCTGCCCTCATTAGTTTGGCTGTTTGTGAGGGAGACAATCACTTTGCAAATCATCGAACTGATAAATATATAGTTCGAGATGCTTATTTTTGAGGAACAACTTTCATGCAGTAAAATGCACTCCTTTAGTGTAATCCAGTAAATTAATCCACCATAATGAAGACAGAGAAACAGTTCCATCACTTCCAAGATTCCCTCATCCCAGTTCCTGGCAACCAGTGATCAGTTTTCTATCCCTATAGTTTTGACAATTCCAGAAAGTCACAAAAACAGAGTCATATTTCTACAAACTTTTGAATCTGGCTTTTTTACTTAGAATAATGCATTTGAGGTTTTGCCATGTTGTGTGGATCAGTAGGTTTCCTTTTGATTTCTGAGTAGAAATCCTTTGGATGAATATCTACATTTGGTTTATCCATTCACCAGTTGTACGGCATTTGAGTTGTTTCCAGTTTTATAAAATTATAAATAAACTATTTGCATACAGGTTTGTATATAAACTTAAGTTTCTACTTCTCTAGAATAATTACATAGAAGTGGGATTGTTGGGTCATATGTAAATGTACATTTAACTTTTTAAGAAACTCACAAACTGTTGAATATAGTTTCATGTGCTTTTTTGCCATCCACATAACTTCTCTGTGAAGTATCTGTTCAAATTATTGCCCATTAATTTATTGGGTCATCTGTTTTTTATTATTAAGTTCTGATAATTCTTTATATATTCTGGTTATAAGTCTTTTACCAGATATATTTGCAAATATTTTCACCAGTCAGTGGCTTGTCTTTCTGTTACCTAATAGCATCTTTTTAAAAGCAGATGTTTTAAATTCAAATGAAGTCCAATTTTTTATTTTTCATTTATTGATCATGTACGGGGTGTCATTCTAAACATCTTTTCCTCCCTCACATGAGGTCACAAAGATTTTCTGCTTGTTTTCTTGTAGAAGTTTTATACTTTGGGGTTTTACATTTAGAACTATAGTCCATTTTGAGTTCACTTTTGAATATGTTGTGAATTTTCATTGATTTAAAAGGGCTGTCCAATTGTTCCATCCAGCATTTGTTGAAAAGACGATTCTTTCTTTATTGCACTGGCTTTGCAACGTCATCAAAACTCAGTTGACCATAAATGTATGGGTCTGTTTCTGGATTCTATTCTGTTCCATTGATCTATTTGTTTATGCTTTGACTAATCTCATACTTTTCCTTTCACTTCATAATGATACTCGGATCAGGTAGTGAGAGTCCTTCAACTTTTTTCTTCTTTTCAAAATTATTTTGGCTTTTCTATCCTTTGCCTTTTCATATAAGAAAAAGGCTTTGTGCCCAGTCTTTGTCATGAGTACCCAGTGAGGGTATGTAGAGAGGAGTCTGCGAGTAGTACAAATTCCTCTTGTATCTGGACAAACAATAGTTCTATTCTCTCACTTAAGTCCTTATACAACCTTCAGCAATTCAGTTAAATTAAGCATCTTAATTTAAGTCTTTTTACTCTCTTCTATGGCAGCCCTACTTTCTTCCCATGCTCTTCCCAAAGTAAGCCAGTATTCACATCCCAAATCTTCTTGAAGGCACCCGTCTTTCCTTAAATTTCAGGCTAGTTGAGTTCAAGAAAAGTTATGGTTTCATAGATGATCTAGCTTTTTCTCACTGTTAGGCTGGGAGTGACACTCTTTCCAACTCCTACATTTTAAACAGAGTAGAAATGTTTGAGGTCTTTTTAAGGATTACGGTGGAAAAAGAGAGATGCTGATGGGATAGATGATTAGATTGGTGGGGTCAGGATAACTTTGCTGAGGAAGTGACTTTTCACCTAGGTTCTAAAGGAGGAGTAGATGTTGTTCAGCACAACAGATGGAAAAGCACTGCAGGAGATAGCAACTTTTTGCCTAGACCCTGAGGCAAAAAGGAGCTTGTCACATGGAAAGAACCATAAGGAAGCTAGATTGGCCTGAACAAAGTAGGCAAGGAGAGTGAGCCTGGAGATATGGCGGGGCCAGGTCATGTGGTACTTGTGTACCCACCAAAGCATTTGATGGTGGGAAATTTTAATGAACATTATGGGCCTTAGATAAACAGGGATCTTGGAATCCTCTAAGAGAATAGCACTATCTAAATGAACTTTTCCATCAGCCTAACATGCTATTTAGATGTTTATCCCCCATTTCACATATTAACTGTGTAAAATGCACTTGATTCTAACCCTGTGCTTTCAGTTAGCACTTTCCATCATTCTCTCTGAAAACTTTCCAAGGGTCTTTTTTTTTAATTTACTAATTTAATCTGACACATTTAACATGAAGTCGTTTTCTGGTACTGGTGCATCATTAATTTCTGTACCTCATCAGAGCTTCTCAGCCAATTAAACTTTCCCTGCTGTTCCTTTTCTCATGCAGACAGGTGAGGTCCTACTGGTCCACACCTGAGCAGTGTCTTACATACCTTAATGAAACCACTCTTCTGTTACTATTAACACTACTAGCATCACCAGATAGAAAGAAATTATCAGACTGATGCAGCAGATTCATTTCATCTCAAATTAATATCTGAGTTCATTTGCCAAGATAAAAAGCCAAAGAAACATGAATTGCCCCCCAAGGGATCCAGACAGAGGCCAGGCACCCTGCTCATCTCTGCTTCCCACAGCTTTTCCACACACTCTAATCAAAGAATGATGATGGAGCTCTTGAATCATTGGGGGAACATGTACAACATGTACATTTGTGAGTTGGCCTTTCCTTTATGTGTGCATTTCATTTCCCATTCAATAATGAATTGATATAATAATAACTAGCTCACATCTATTTGGAACTTGCTCTGTGTCAGTCCTTGTTCTAAATGACTCACATATAGCTTTGTGCTAATCCCTGACATTTTGACCCTGACTTAGTCATACCCCTATTCAAAGAGCTCACAGTCCAGTGAGAACGGTGGACATGTATATCCTTAATTACAGTACGGCATGATCAGTGCTGCAAGGGAGGAACCAACAAGGGTTTGTTGAGAATCCAGAACACTGATGTACTTGGCCAAGAGAGGGGAAAAGAAGGGAACTGAGAAACAGGAAGGGACTTGAAGAACACTCCACAGAAGGTGTAAAATTTGGTCTGGGTTTTGAAGTATGAGTAGGAGTTCATGAGTATAAAAAATAGGGTAAAGATTACCAGGCAAGTCATAGAAGATTAAACATAAAGTGTGTCCTATTCTTTAAAGTTGGCACAATGGGTATAATAAAGATAATGGCCAAAATATGAGGAGGTTGGAACCTATTTTTAGGAATTTTTCATGCTAAGGAGTTTGACCATTATTCTATAGTAAATAGAAAAATTTGGAAAGATTTTAATTAAGTGATTTGAACATGTGAATGATAGTACAATGACAACAATGTTAGATTGCATTTATTGAGCACTTACTTTGTGCTCAATAAATACATACAGAACTTCATTTTCTCTTCTCAATAACTTGATGTAGCAGACATCGTTATTCCTTTTTACAGATGAGGAAAACCAAGGTACAAATAAGAGGTTAGGCATTTTGCCTGAGGCCACTGTGGCAGTAAGCCTGGGAGCTGGGGTTCAGGTTCAGGTTGAATCATCACTACACTCACACCTTCCGTCTCTCCGTTCCACTGATTCTGCTGACTTAGAAAGGTGCTTGAGGAGTAAGTGTAGTGGGATTAAAGGGCCCCAGGCTGGAGTAGGGGAGGAGCTGTCATGAGTCCAAGCAGAAGTGAAAAAGGACCAGAGAAGAGAGGAAGATTCTGGAAGGGAACAATGATGAGTCTTGAGAATTAATCACATGATCCAAAACATAGGCTGGACGAGGGGCAGGGTCCATGAGACTCCCACGTTTCTGACTTGCACAGCTGAGCAGCCCATCGACAGAGACTGAGAACCCAGGAGAAGGGGCAGTTGGAGAGGGAGAGTTTGGCTTGGACAGATTGAATATGCCATGCCTGTGGGGCTTCTAGGTGGAGGTGTCCAGATCTGGCACATCCTGCCAGCCGGGATGTGTGAGCCACAGAAAGGCTCAGTGGACAGGAGAACTGGGTTCTGGTCCCAGCTGGGCTGGAAGCCATGGAACTCCTCCAATAGGCTTCGGCTTCCTCACCTACAAAATGTAGGGGAGGAAGGAAATTACCTTGAAGGTCCCCTCTAGGCTGAAATGCGGTAATTCTATGTTCCCAGTCCAGAAGGACGCAATTACCTGTAGAACCCGATCCTGGGAGCCAGTCAGCTTGTAAGCTAGACATTGAATAGCATTGTCACCCTCCACTGCAGCAATCAAAGCCTTCAGGAATATTCATAGAGCTAAAGCAGCAGACCAATAATTATAACTTAGGTGGTTTCTGTGGTTTTTCTCCATATTTTTAGTCTAATAAGGACGTAAACTCTGTGTGGTGAGGATAGGGGGCAAAGCCCACCACATGCATATTCACATTGCCTCGGGGTGATCTCTTTCAGATGACACCCCATGTTCTTGCTTTTCTGGAAGGCCAATTCTCTGATGTCCCTTGGAATCCAGACTCACTTTCCATTTAAAACCTGCACTGAGGGCTTCCCTGGTGGCGCAGTGGTTGAGGCTTCCAGTCCACGCTCTTCCACTTGCTGTCTCCACGGCCCTGAACTTGCCCCTTTACCTCTCTGTGCGTCTGTTTCTTCATCTGGGGCTTAGGGTGCTTTGAGCATGGGTGGGGGTAATTATGAAGGACTCTTTGTGCCCTAGAAAGCTCTGCATGACTGTTTTGTGCATGCTGATGATGGTTACAGTGGGCATTTTCAATGGCTCAAAATCGATTCAGGGTTGGCCCTTACCCCACCAGGGCATTGCAAGAAGTTTTAGTTGTTTTTCTTTCTGGAAGACCTTGGGGAATTTCATTCATCCATCACCCCTGCAGGTGTACCCAGACCTTGGGCCCTGGACTTCCTTTCTGGGCGAGACCATAGCAAACTTCAGCTATCTGCTTGGTTTGTCGTTTGCTGTCCTGGGCTCCCCCTTCAGGGTTCCTTCATCACTCACTCTGCTCCAGGGAACCCCCAGCCCTAGCCTTGCCAGCATCAGCCCAGAACATCCTGGTCCTTTCCTCAGTGAGACTCAGCTGCAGCTAGCCAAATACCACATCATTGTGAAGATTAAATGAGTTGATACCTGCTAAACTCTTAAAACAAAGTTTGGTGCATGACAGACGCTCCAGAAAGATGAGCTATTTTTATTAGCAGTGTGTCAAGAACTTAGAACAGGGCTTGGCACATAGCGAAGGCTGTACTGGTGTTGTTTGCTTTTTTTTTTTTATACGATCATGCATTTATTTAGTCAGTCAACAAACCTTGCCCATGTGTCTTCTTCATGCCAGGCAAGACTTGGGGAGCCAGGGAGAACATGACCGTCCCTGCCCTCAGGGAGCTTAAAGTCTAGCAAGAGGCAAACAAATAAGCAAAAATGCAGCCGGAATGTAAAAATCAAGAGATGCCTGGGGGGCTTCCCTGGTGGCGCAGTGGTTGAGAGTCCGCCTGCCGATGCAGGGGACGCGGGCTCGTGCCCCGGTCTGGGAGGATCCCACATGCTATGGAGCGGCTGGGCCCGTGAGCCATGGCCTGAGCCTGAGTGTCTGGAGCCTGTGCTCCGCAACGGGAGAGGCCACAACAGTGAGAGGCCCGTGCACCGCAAAAAAAAAAAAAAAAAAAAAAAGAGAGAGATGCCTGGGGAAGGTGGGGATAAAGAGGAAGCTCTAATCTAGTCTGGAGGGAGGGGAATGATAAGAAAATAATAATAGCAGAGATGTATTTTGAGGAATACATGACAGATGTAAAGAAGCCTGCAGAATGGTACATATTCGGTTCCTAGAAGTGGTAACTCTGAAGCTGCACCCTTTGTGAGAGAACCTGGTGGATTAGGGGAGAGAAAAAGAGACAGATAGACAGACAGGGTGTTCTAGGAACGGCAAGCAGCGTGTGCAGCTGGAGCCCAAGGTGGCCATGGGCAACCCCTGGGCCGTAATACAACTTAGAAGATCTACAGGTAGGAGCTGAGGGGCTACAGAATTTAAACCACCCTCTAGGCCACATGGGTTTCCAGCCCTAGTACTTTGTACTGTTCCACTGAAAAATCAAAAAGATTCCAGGATCAAGTCTAATAAATTTCCAAACCATGCTTGCTATTGAGTCATTAAAGGCGCTAAGAAGTCTACAAGAAAGAAGGCAATTGAACCTAGTCATTTCCGAGACATGTTTGACCTCGGAATCCTTTCTCCTCCAAAATCTATGAGCCTAACGTGGCTGGTGGCATTCCTGGGAATACAGATTGTGAAACAGCCATCGTGATAGGAAGACGTTGAGGCAGGGTACTGCTGTGGTCTGAGTTGCATATCAGAAAGCTAAGTCCCACAGAAGCAAGGACGGACTGGAGAAGGAGACTCTGGAAGCCAGAGGACTGGTGGAGAAGCTAGTGCAGAAGACCAGGAGGAAGGAATGGGGATCTGAACAAGGGCCATGTGTTGGCGAAGAGGAGGAAGGGGATACAGGAGCTGAGGAGGGAGAGTCATCCGGCATTGATGGCTGAATTTAACTGTTCCAATAATGGGAACTCCCTGAACCTGGAAGTCAGGACCAGGAGTTCTGACTTGAGTCCTGAGTTGGTGAGTTGTGGCCAAGGCAAGCCACTCTCGCCCCTCAAGCCCGGTGGCCAATTCTAACACAGAGGGGACGATGACAAGATGGTTTCCAAGGGACCCTGCACCTCTGCCATGCTGACACTCCTAGGCTGTGAGCTGTCTCTACTTCTGAAGCAGGCAAGCAATGTGCTGGACCAGCTAGCTGTATGGCACCAGAGTGAAATTGACATGCATTGATTAAGTGCCTACCATGTACTTGGCTGAGTGCCAGGCTCTGGGACAGAGGGAAGGAAGGTAGAAGCTTTCATCAGGACCCATCCTCAGTTAAGTCCATCACCCCTGGAAGTCACCTCAGTATAAGAGAAAGGACTTTGGAATCAGATACCGAGAGAGGCTAGTCCCAGCTGGATGACCTGGAGCAAGTTCCCAGCCCCTCTTACTAGTTTCCTAGGGCTGCACAACCAAGTCCCACAAATGTGGTGGCTTGGAGCAACAGAAATTCATTCACTCACAGTTCTGGAAGCCAGTAGTTCAATATCAAGGTGTCTGCAGAGCCGTGCTCCCTCGGAGGTGTGGGAGAGGCTCCTTCCTTGCTCTTCCAGCTTCCGGGGGCTCCAGGGCTTCCTTGGCTTGTGGCCGCATCCCTCCAGGCTCTGCCTCCTCCCACGGCTTTCTCATTCTCTCAAATCTACCTCTTCTTTCTCTTAGAAAGGCATCAGCCATTGAATCTAGGAAGGGTCCACCCTGAATCCGGGACGGCTTTATCCTGACGTCTGTATTAATTACATCTGCAAAGTCCCTATTTCCAAATAAGGCCCCGTTCACAGGTACTTGGACATATCTTTTGGGGGCACTGTTCACCCAACTACACCCCTTCATGTCTCTGCCTCCTCATCTGGAACGTGGAGATCGTTGTAGGCTTGTTTTATTGGGCGGTTGGGAGGATGAAGAGAAGTAGTTATGTGTAAAATCCTTAACAAAGCACCTGGCAAACTGTAGTTTCCATACTCATTCATTCATACCTGAAATGGTGGTGACAGGTATGTGTCTTGTACCTGTCCTTCAAGCTCTAATCCTATATGATGCCCTCGCCTCTAAGCACTGATCCAGGCCACTAAAGTGGCCGTTTTGGTGGCATATGGATTGTGACATAAAGGCTGTTTATGTTCTATCAGCCCCAAGTGTGCAAGGGAGGAGAGACTGTCACCTTCTCTGGGAGTGGGGGCCACAGGCTGCAGACGTTTGTCACTTGGTTGGTCACAACAGCCAGGACAGAATTGGTCAGCTGCTGCTTCTACCCTGAATTCCAGATGGGCATGGGGCTGCCAGGCCCCACAAGGATGTATGGGGACACCTGGGCACGCAGCCTCTCCTGCACTCCTGGGCGTGTCCCTGCCTCCCTCACTGTCTGAGCACATGGGCTGGGCCAGCAGCTGTCAAGGCCCTGGTTCTGTAGAATTACATCTACACATGCACAGACCGGCATGATGTGGCTCCTTCTCTCCTGGAACCCTCAGCACGGAGGGAAGAAGGACACGTACACAGATTGGGGTGCAGGGAAGGAAGCCCCTCTGGGTTGGAGCTCAGCCTCAGGCTCCCAGTGGGATGCAGAATAGCACAGCTCAGTGCCTGGAGCTGCTAGGAAATCAGATATCTTCTCACTAGATGTTTAATGAACAGGTATGTTTGCCACCTTTGAATTCAGGTTGATCTAGGCTCGATAGGAAGGGGCGGACAGAGAGATGCTGCAAATGCCAAACTCAGCGGGTCTGTAGACTGATAGGTCGTGAGGCTGAGGAGGATGAAGTTTAGCAGGCTTCCCAGGCTGGCTGGGCGGACCGTGGGGAGGCTGAGCGTGATCAGAAGAGGAGGTTTGAATGACAATTCTAGTAATAAAAACCATGCCCAGGGTTCCCGGAACGCTCACAATAGACCAGCCAGGCATCGGGCTTAGCTCTCAGCCTGCGTTCTTCCTTAATCCTCATTAAGAACCCTATGAATACACTGTTTATTCTTGTTCATGTTTTACAAAACTGAGGCAAAGAGAACTTGTTAGTTCAGCTCCAGCCCCACTGACCTTCTTCCTGTTTCTCATCACACCATGTCGCTTCTGAATTTGGGAAGCTCAAATTACCCAAAGGGACATTTCCTCAGACTCCCAATCACATCTTCCCCAATGTAGACTGAGTATGTTTCTGTACTCAGATGTTGATACGAACCTTATTTCAAACTGGGATTCGACCAGTGTATAAGGCGCACCTCAGCTCTGAACTTCCCTGCTGTGTAACTTCCTGTGCACCGCTGTCCCTCTCTGAACCTCTTCGGTAAAATGTGTCAAATGATAACACGGCCCTGAGGGTTGTTGTGAAGAGGAAAGGAGAACCCTCGGGTGAAAGTGCAATAAAATACAAAGTAAATGGAGAGGGTCTCTAGAGGGCAGCTGGGATCTGGCCGCTGGTCAGGTTCAATGGTCCAGCTGCCAATGCAGAGCCCAGATTCGAGCGTCCATGTCTGCCCTCATCTGCCCCATCTGGCCCTCCCCGATCCCATGCCGTCTGAATGCCAGTCTGAAAATTGAGTCGAGATGTCTTTAAACACAACATGTCCTGGTTCCCTGCGAGAGAGTTTGGCTGCTCTGACACCTGTAAAATGGAATTACCTCTACAAATTAATTTGCTAGAAATGATCCACATTTCCCAAGACTTTCCTGGAAGCCAATATGAGCAATTAGAGCTGGAGATGCACTCCTGGCCTGGTGAGTTGGGGGTGAGGCAATGATGAACCCACCACCCATTAGCTTAGGAAGCAGCAGGGCCAGGGGACCCTGGAACAGCTGCAGCCCCCTGAGGAGTGAGGATCCGTCACCCACGGGCCTCCGCCCTCTACTTGTTTATTTATTGTGAAATTCACATAACATAAAATGAACTGTTTTCAAACAGAGTGGCGTTTAGTACCTTCACAATGTTGTGTAACCACCACCTCTGTCTAGTTCCAGAACATTCATCACCGTAGAGGAAACCCAGTGAGCAATTGCTCCCCATCCTCCCTCCCGGCCCCTGGCAACCCACGATCTGCCTTCTGTCCCTGTGCATTTACTTATCCTGGATATTTCATATTCGATCCCACCTATGCTAAAATAAAACTGTACCTGAGACAGGCACCAGGCACAAAGGGCTCTAAGCATCCTAGTTGTTGGGACACCTGACCTGGTGTTGGTGCCAGAGCAGGATGACATTTAGCAAGGTTCTTAGCCCCTTGGGGGTGCGGTTTCTTCTTCTTAACTCAGACTTTACTCCCCGTGCTGTGATTCATGCTCCAGCAAACCCTCCTCCTCCCCAGACTTGCCCTGACCCTCCCCGACAGAACGCCCTCCACAGCACACTTGGGGTGCCCTATGTGTATTCTGTCCCAGGTGTCACACCGGTGTTTCCTGTGATGCCTGCGCCTTGTTCTCTAGCCATCTCGTGGCTTACGGAGGGCAGAAACCACGTGGCATAGCAGATGGAGTACTGGCTTGGCCATCCAAAAAGCTGGGTTCCTGGCCCCGTGTCCTCTCTGTAAGGGGCAATGAGTGTAAAGTGAGATGTGCAGTAATGTCCTTTTGTCCTCTCTTTGGCAGCCCCGGAAGTGTTCCAGGTGTATGTGGACGGAGGCCCTGGGTACTCCTACCCCGTTGACTGGTGGTCCCTGGGTGTCACGGCCTATGAGCTGCTGCGGGGCTGGGTAAGACGTGCGCCTGTGTGGTGAACGCGAGGGCTGTGGAAGTGGGGGGCTCAGCTTCTACCAGGCTTGGGTGGGGTGGAATGGCCCTGCCGCTGGACGTGCACCATGCCGGCAAGCAGCCCTGGGTGTCAGTCCTAATTGCCCGTGTGCCAAGTCCAAGGTCCTGAGCATTAGAAAGCTCTTAACAAGCTTCTGGTCCAGCCCCTCGTTCTACTCACGGGGTCAGGGATGTCCAGAGTGGGAGGGTCTTGTGTGAAGCTCAGCAGCTGATCCGTGGCAGCTCAAACACCCAGAGCATCTTGGTGTCATGATTTCAAACGCTGTCCTCTTTCAACCCACAACATGGTGCACCCGTGCCCAACTTTCCAGCTTGGTTTTTTGTTGTTATTTTAGTTCCAACCTTCCCCGAATACTTAGCTCAGTGTCCTATAAAAATGGGGCATTCAGTAAGTATTTTTGTTTTATTTATTTTAAATTTAAAAGCTGAAGATGACTAATGGAGCTATTTGGCAACTAATAACTCAGTTTTATTTTAGCAGAAAGAATTATGACAAACGAATTTCGAGGCTTTTTTTTTTTTTTTCCCCAAGTATCATTTGAAAATGACGCCATTTAACCTCTCAGGACCATGGTTTCCCCTTTATACAATGGGGATAGTAACATCCTTTCAGTCTATTCTGTGGTGCTGAAGTTATTCTGGGATCGATGCACCCCTAGACTGGGACATTCAGTTTGCGTGTTACCCACCTTATAGCTCCAGCGCCCAGCACCCAGCGTAGAGAGTCAGTTCCTCCCACTGGATGCTGCTTTAACGTTGTCTCACGGTCATCTGCATATATGCATATTGAGGCGGGTAGACGGCGCCCCTTGAGGGCAGGAGCCCCCAGTGCACAGTGATAATTGGTGGGAATGAATGAAGGAATGAATGATGGCAGCTGTGTGAAAACCATCCAAGCTCTGTGAGTGTTATTAGTTATCACCCTGTGGTTCAAGCAACTGGGGTCTCTCTTGATCTCAGTGATTTCCCCAGAATTCCTCAAAAACTTACTACAGTACATGATGTTGTTAGAATACAGAAAATATGTATACGAACTTGTGAGTTTTCTCGGGCACTGAATGAAAACAATTCATCTCTCTCCATCTCCCTGGTTGGTTCCTTTGTCGTGTACTGCTTCTTTGATATACATGCTCCAGGAGGGGACATGAGGGTCCCCATGATATTTGTATGAACCAGAGAACACAGACATCGCCAGATGATGTTTATCACGGAATCAATCATACAAATGACCTTGGCAAGCAGTCGACCTAAGCATGATTGGTCATTTGCCAGCAGAAAGTATATTCTCTGCCAGAATACAAGTCAGAACAGTCAAAGATGATGACTTGGCAAAAAGCCCCAAGGGCTTCAGAATAAAACGTTTCATTTTCAATTTATCTGAGTTTTCTGCTCAGGGGTCCAAATGCCACTTTTAATAGAAGAGGGAGGGTCACATGGTGGGATTGGGCCTTTGGTGTGGGGACAGAGTGAACGAGAATGCCTGTTCTGGGTTAGGGTGACTCTCTCTCCCAGATATCTTGGTCTGTTCATCTTTGACTTGAAACACAATGGGTTTATGCAAATAGTTCATTCTGTTTTTTTAATCCTGGAAATGATCACATTTAGTCCAAAAGCTCTACTGAAAAACACTCATATTTTTCCATGGACTATGTGAATTTAGAAGTTATCCTTCCTCATTGAAATTCCTCCATCATGTCAGTGACAGCATCCTGATAGGTGATCACCCCCCTGTTCCTTGATTCCCTCAGGATCCAGGGGGCTCCTTACCTCCAAAAGATGAAAGTCATGATGGGAATTTTCTAACACATATTCTAAGATCATAGAGTTGGAAAGCGTTAGAAATGAAAGGTGGGAGATTGAAGGTATTAATATGGTATGTTAGCCAGGGACCCAGGCATGCTCTAGTCTTAGAGCAGAAAGAGACATCTCTCCCGAAATGCTCTATCAGGAGAGCAGAGGAGTGGAGTGTCATCAGTGGGCTTGAAATTTCAATGCAGAGAATTCTGTGAGCCTGCTTGGATCCTGTAGCCCAGAAGAGGGGAGTAACTTGTACCCAACTTTCCTATGAGCCCAAACAAGAATCTCAGTTCTCACCCTGAGACCTGCTAAGAAAAAAAAAAAAAAAAGACTCAAGAAAGCACCACCTGGAGAGTTCCCTTTTGAGCACAATTTTCTTAGGGACTGTGACCACACCCCGTGAAGAGAACCCCATGGGGACAGAGAGGAGAGGGAGGTTTCTCATCCACTGACCCAGAGAAGGGACTTAAAGGTCTTAGCCCAGCCCGTTTCCCCACCTACCAGGCTCCTCGATGGCATCCCTGGCAGTGTCACCCACCTGTCCACTGGTTTTCCTCTGCATGCACAGGGCTCTTATATCCAGAAAGAACATGTTTCATTTTTTTAAAGCCCTAATGGCTAGAAAGATTTTCCTCTTACTCAACTGAAAGCTGCCTCCTGGTAACACAGAAAGAGGATCTTGGAAGAATTCACAGGTTCAAACCCTGGCTCTACCAGGCACCTTGTCTGTGATCTTAACCAAGGCCGATAGACAGACCAAATGCTCAGAATCCTCATCTGTTAACTGAAAAAAATAATAATAATAGTAACACCTACCCAACAGGGTGGCTGTGACTATTAAGTGATTCTGACCATGCAAATTACCCAGCTCTGTGACTGATAAAGGGTCAGCGCTCGGTCAATGTCAGCTCCCCTCCCCTGGTCTCTCTGATTCCCACGCCGGGGGCCTGCTGGCAGGTCTGCATCCTTTCCAACTTAGCACCTCTCAAGGTGGAGACAGGCCCTGGGAGAGAAGCTGAGTCACATGTGGCTGCTGACAGTTAGTGGGGAGGTCCCGGGCCCGGCGGGCAGAGGTCCGGGCTCCCATCCACACCCCGCGTGCCTTGATGCTGTGATTCCGCCTTAGTCAATTAACTCACTCATCCGAGCCCTGGCTTCCTCCTTCATGAAATGGGGATGATGAGGCCGGCCTGCGGGGTCACCGTGGGAATTCCAGGAGAAAATGTAGGCGGAGCACACGCGGTGTCCAGCACACAGGAGGCATGCTGACTGCTACATAAATGTGCCTGTGGTGATGATTCTGAGACAGGTAGCTGCAGAGACCGTGCTGATGCCTTCTTAGGGAGCAGGGAAGAATTTCTGAGGGAGGAAGCGTTAAGGGGGATCTTATATGAGTTGGTTGGGAAGCCCTGTGAGCAGAGACCGGGAAGGGCAGCTGAGGCTGACACAGCAAACATCTTAGACTGACCAGCAGTCAGAAGGACAGTCTGGGGGCTGTCTAGAAAGGACCCTGAGGTCAGCTGGAGGCACCGGCTTCACTCTGGAGGCAAGTGTGGTGCTGTCCGTGGAAGCGACAGCATGGTGGTCAAGCGAGAGTCTGGGCTTTGGAATCACATGTTTTGGGGATCCAATCCCAGCTTTGTTGCACAGTTTCTGAATGTCTGGGGTGAGCCTGTTTCTTGTCTATCAGATGGGGAGAACAGTGGTTGCAAAGCACAGGGTTCCTCAGCCTCAGCTCTACGGACGCTTGGGACTGGGTACTGCTTTGTGATGGGGGCTGCCCGGTGCACTGTAGGATGTTTAGCTGCACCCCCGGCCTCTACCCACTAGATGCCAGCAGGACTTTGCCCCCACCCAGTAAGGACAACCAAAATGTCCCCAAACATTGCCATATGTCCCCTGGAGGGACAGATTATCCCCGGTTGAGAACCACTGCCATACGGTAATCAAGGGGACTAAAGGAGATTCTGGTAGCCAAACGTTGTCTTCTACATCTGTGACTCTATTTCAGTTTTGTCGATAAGTTCATTTGTACCCTTTATTTAGATTCCACATATAAGTGATATCATATGATATTTGTCTTTCTCTGTCTGACTTACTGAGGGATAAATTGGAAGATTGGGATTGACACACACACACTACTATATAAAACAGATAACTAATAAGGACTTACTGCCTAGCACAGGGAACTCTACTCAATACTCTGTAATGACCTATACGGCGAAAGAATCTAAAAAAAGAGTGGATATATGTATATGTACAACGGATTCACTTCGCTGTACACCTGAAACTAACACAACGTTGTAAATCAACTATACTCTAATAAAACTTTTAAAAATAAAGTTGCAACTCCCCTCCTCCCCCCCGCCCGCAAACACCTCAGGCCCTCCTTTTTCTCGAAGACACGTAACACCATATAATATCTATTTTATGTATTTTGATGGTCTATTTCCCCACACTAGAATGTAAACTCCATGAGGTGGGGATTTTTCTGTTGTTTATCTACTAACGTATTCCCCAGCCCCTAGAGCAGAGCTTGGTATACCTTGGGGACACAATATTTGCTGACTAAATAACAGATGGATAAATAAAGTCTCAGTCTAGTTTCTTAAAAATAAATAAACAAATAAATAAATAAATAAATGAGCTTCTGAATGTCAGATCACTGGCCCATGGCCTTGCAGCAGGGGGTGGAGCCCTAAAAGCCCACACTATGGTGCCATGAGGACTTCTACCCTCTCTGCTTCCCCCCAGCCACCTGCCTCACGTGGTGTTACCCTCGCCTTTGACCTCTGTCAGCACTTCTCCGTAGGGTTCAGTAGACAGCGAAGGTATGGGTGATGGCTAATAGAGGAAGGGGTATGGCGCTCCTAGAGGTTGGAGCAGACCTAAGAACCGCTGGGTGCACACCGGATGGTGGGCTCAACCACAGAGACGAGGAATCTGTTGGTATATTAACCCAAGAAAGGGAGAGAGGCAGCCCTTGGGTTGAGTACTGCCTTTCTGTCCCTCGGTAAAGCAAACAGAGAGAGCCCTCAGCTGGGAGTCAGAAACCTGGGGGGAAACGAACTCTGGGACCTCGCCCCTCCAGGTTTTATATCTCCATAAAGGGAGGGGTTTTCAAGCTGTGTTTCCTGGAAGTATAGGACCCTGAAGAGGTGATTCAATAGTTCATACGGGAAAAACATGTTTCTCCAGGCTTTGGAGGTTTAAATAGCCCAGGGAACTGTTATTGCCTTTCATCTGTTCTATGTTTGGGATTTTGAGTAAAAAGATTTGGGGGAAAAAAACATTGGATGAGATGGTCCCCAAGGCTCAGCTCAGCTCTAACAGTTAAAACAACAGGTCTACTGCAGTTCTTTTCCTGTTTCTTCCTTTTCTCGGTAAATTGGCAATTTTTGTAAACTGAGTTTCCTGCAATAGAGACGCACCTGCACTCTGTAATGAGTATATCCAGTGCCCTGCTGCCAAAATCACTTTTCACCAGCAGAACATGTAATCACTTTACCTTATAAAGACCACTTGGTTTTCTGAGTCAAGACATCCTAAGGCCAATGAGTGAGAACCGAGCATCAGTAGAACTCTTTACCTGGTGCAGATGGAATGTAGATCTTAATATGTGCCAGTATTCTTGTCGAAGGACCTGGGTTTCTCCACAGCCACGCAAACAGATTAAGGCTGAGCCTGGAGCTTAAAGGCGCAGAGCTGATTTTATTTTATTATTTTTTTTTTAATTTTTATTGGAGTATAACTGCGTTACAATGTTGTGCTAGTTCCTACTGTGCAGCAAAGTGAATCAGCTATACATACATATATATCCCCTCTTGTTTGGATTTCCTTCCCATTTAGGTCACCGCAGAGCACCGAGTAGAGTTCCCTGTGCTATACAGTAGGTTCTCATTAGTTATCTATTTTATACATAGTATCAATAGTGTATATATGTCAATCCCCATCTCCTAATTCATCTCACCCCCCCAAACTCCCACCCCCCTCCGCCCTCCCTCTTGGCAACCACAAGTCTGTTCTCTATGTTTTAACCACGTGGGGTCTCTCTCTCTGACGCCGCCTGTTGTCCTTTGGTTGCAGAGGCCATACGAAATCCACTCGGCCACTCCCGTCGATGAGATACTCAACATGTTCAAGGTGGAGCGTGTCCACTACTCCTCCACGTGGTGCAAGGGCATGGTCGCCCTGCTGAAGAAGGTAAGGGGGCAGCCGCCAGCCCGCCTGGCCAGGGAGCTGGGCGCTCAGTGCAGTAACAGGCAGACCAGCAGATTAAGGAATGAGAAAACGAATGGCGGGACAGTGGTGGAAATAATAAAGTCAGCGGTGCTCTAACTAACGCCTCATTGTAAGCACTCTCACCATCCCGCATCAAGATCACAAAGCCGCTGGGCAGGGTGCCTTGTAGTCACGTCTGCGACCACAGAGCCCACAGGCCCTTTTCACTCCACGACAAGCTTCTGATGATTAGAAATATTTAATGCGTATAGCTCTTTAAAAATTTTACAAATCGTCTTTTAACTCACTGACCTGTAAGACATTGGGCGTCTCCTGACTTTTCCTGGGAACTGTTGCTAGCAGACCAAAGCAGTGGTTCTCCAAGGTGGTTCCTGGACCAGCATCCCCCGGGAGCTGGTTGGAAATGCGGATTCTCAGGCTCCACCCGCAGACCTGCTGAATCAGAGATGGTGGGGCGGGCCCTGTTGTTTGTGTTCTGATACGCTCGAGTTCAGCACGGGCAGTGGGTCGTGGCGCCCTCCTGAGGCTGGCATTCAGCTAAACTCCCCCGGAATCCTCCGAGACACAGAGTCGAGGCTTGCACGCGGTCTGCACCAGTCACCTTTAATGAAGGAATTATGATGACGGCAGCCAGCACTGGTTGGGGGAATGTTTTATGGGGGCTCTGCTCATTTAGTCCTTACATGCCCTGCGAGGGGAGTAGCGTTGGTGCCCCCATAGTAGAGATGGGAAAACTGAGGCTCGGGAAAGCAGATCATTCACTCCCTGCCACAGGGCTGTTCGAGGCAGAGGAGGATTTAAATCCAAGCTCTCTGAACTCCAGATGTCAGCTCTTAATCCCCCCCAAACTCTGTAGATGACTTAGGGAATTACTCATTAGTTAAATTGCTTTAGGAGAGATTCACCCCCTGGGTTTTAGACGTCAGTGGTCCTTAACCAACTGCTGATTGGAATCACCTGGAAGCTGTACCCACCTGCCAGCACCTCCACCTCCCACCCACCCATGGAGTCAGAGAACTAACTGCTGCCCTAAACGGTGACCACCCCCCTCCACCGCCGCCCTGCCCTGGGCATTGAAGCAGCGTCTCTGTTTAAATCTGTACCCGTCATTTTGGGGACAGTTCTTAGAGAGAGGCCACCGTGATCAGCAGGTGGGACCCCGCCAGGTGCCCCTCCCATGGAGTGACTGTAGCCCACTCGCTGCAGTGGCAGGTGGGAGCCTTTTCTTTTACTGCGTCACCCCTTATTAGCAGAAACTCCATTTGAAGGGAAGCTAAAAGTTGACCCCTTGGCTACAAATGAGGCCATTCCATCAGACTGCAGAGGTCACCTCATAGCTGTCCAGGGAGAAATTGTATTATGCTTTTGTGCATGCCGTTACCAAGCTGAAAGTCCTAAAACGAGGTGGCTAATTCTTTTTATTTTTAATTGGAAGCCTCTGCAGACCTCATTGAGAGGTGGCATGTCACAGGGTGCAACTTTCCCAAGGGGGGCATGGCGGGCGAAAATCTAGTCCTTGTTCAGAGCCCATTGCTGGATAACCTTCCAGCAGCCTGACCCCTCAGTTCCTCCCTGGCTATAAAGAGATGAGTGTAGGTGATGCTTCCAACACAGCAGCCCAAACAGGGCAGGACATTCATGGAACACAGAAAGCAGGGGCACCTTCATTTTCCCAAGACTCCACCTTCGGATTCCCCCCAAAACCTCGGTGGGGTGCACTGCCCAAGCGAGCACGTTTGCCCTTTGCCTGCAGCTCCTGGCCAAGGACCCCAAGAGCCGCCTGTCCAGCCTCGGTGACGTCCAGAGCGCACCCTACTTGGCCGACATGAACTGGGACGCGGTGTGGGAGAAGGCCCTGATGCCCGGCTTCGTACCCAATGTGAGTGAGGTCCTGTTTGACGGCATCCCGCCCTGTGCAGGGTCCCCCACCTAGGCGGGCAGGAAGACGCCAGAAGCTGTCCAGTGGGGGCCCTGCTGGCCACGGTCACCTGAGCACCAGAGGAATCACGTTTCACTGAGATTCAGGGTGGATTTGTACCTGATTTCCGAGGTCCACACCCAGATGCCTGCAGTTGTCCCCTCTGGCCACACTGTTTCTTAGCTCCATACCTGTGAATACACAGCTTCCTCTTCCAGGAATGCCTTTCTTGTCCACTTGGAAACCTCCTACCCCTCCTTCCAGACTCAGCGTAAAACACAGCAAGTGGTCCACTGGAGGGTCTTGGTAACTGCCTTCTGGATAAGGAGCAAACTCAGTCATTGCCTCCTCTGGGACGTTTTCCCAGCCAGCCTCTCCATCCCCTTACCTGGAGTGGATCTCACCCTCCCTGGTTCCCCACTGGACAGGTGCCTAGGTCTGTGTTAGCGGTCCATAACGTTCTGTCGCGTACATCTGCCATTCCCCGAGAGCTTCAGAGGGTGGGTTGGCTGACCTTCGCCTGAGAGAGATCCCAGAGCAATGGGTGACCCCAGAAGCTGCTAGAAGACCTCGATATGTGCTTGTCACATGAGTATGGATCAGTTAATGATAATAGCCAACAGGGTTAAGCGTGTTCTAAAGCTGCACGTACATTATGTCATATAAGCTTCACAACAGGGAAGGGGGCCCTGTTAGTAGTCTCAGCTTAAGTGAATAGTCTCAGGTTAAGCAAACTGCCCACAATTACTCAGTGAGAAATTGGCAAAGCCAGGGCTTGATCTCAGGCAGTCTGGATCCAGAGCTTCCATTGAAGGAAGGAAGGAAGGAAGGGAGGAAGGGAGGAAGGGAGGGAGGGAGGGAGGGAGGGAGGGAGGGAAGATAAATCAGGCCAGGAAAGACTTGGGCCTGGAATCTGACCTGCTCACTGGGAGAGGGAGAGTGGTGGGGGACAGATGTGCCACCAAGGGAAAGGGGACTATTAGTGGAGCCATAGAAGTTGGCGGTGTGAGGATCCCGGCAGGGGCAGGTGGGGGAGAGCTGTCAGTACAGACAATCCAGTGGGGACTGTTCTGCTGGGACCTCTCTCCAGGATCGAGAAGGGAAAGGGAGACCACCAACAGAACAATAATAATAATAACTGTGATGAACATTTGTTGGTACCCACCCTGTGGCAAGGACTGGGCTAAGAGCTTTCCCTGCATTGTCTCACCCCAGCCTCACAAGCTCGGAGCACTTACCCTCATTTTACAGTTATGGAAACTGAGGGCCAGAGAGGTTGAGGGACTTGCTAGTGAGTGGAAAAGCCAGGCCTTGCCCCAGTTCTGCCTGCAAAGCCCTGGTTCCTCCTCCTGCCCTGGCCATGGCAGGGCACTGGCTGACATCGAGGGGTGAGGCAGCCTGGCCAAGGCAAGTTTCATGGCAGGTAGCAAGACCCTCGCTTATAAGTTGGGGTTTAAGGCCGGGGCTCCCATGGGAGGCGGCTGGGACTGCAGGGCAGCAGAGGGGAGTGGTCAGTCATCAGAGGCCTGCCATGGATCAGGAAGGACCCATTCTAGAAGATTTGCAAACACTATCTCAGTTAATTCTCATCAACCCACTGAGCCTGCTGCATTTTACACAGATGAGGAAACTGAGGCAGAGAGAGGTTATATGTCTCCCTCAAAGACACGCAGGTGAAAGGTGAGGCTGTAGGACTCAGTGGCAAGGCTGGCAGGCCCCCCGGGGTTGTGCCTGGTCCCTTTCCTCCCTGGCCCCCATCCAATCAGGAACAGGGACACCTACTCAAGGACTCACTTCTCACTTGGCCCTACATGAAGAACTTTATTAACTTATTTAATCTTGCATGAGGGAGGAATGCTTATCCAGACTTTGCAGATAATGAACTGAGTCCCAAAGAAGTTAAAAACTTGTTCAAGGTCAGAAAGCAGCAGAACTGGGTTGTTGTTTTTTCTGAGCACCTTCAGAGCTATTGATGTTATAACCACCAGACTGTGCTGCTTGAGAGGGCCAGCGTCCTGGGCTGGGTCTCAGGATGGAAAAGAGCCACCTGGGATAAGTCAGGGAGACCGATATTGCTCCTGACCAAAGTGGCGGGAGCCCAGCCTAGAGCAGGGCCAGGCCTGAGGGTCAGCTGGCTCTAGCTGCAGGAGAACAGGGAGCCAGGATGGGGAACTGGGTAGATTTTGGCCAGAAATGGTATTTTTAAATGGAATTGTTAAAAATGATATTTATAGAAAAGGTAGTAATGACATGAGAAGGAGAGTAAGTGAAAAGAACAGATTGGAAAACTGAACTCAACCTCACGAAATGAACATCCGTAAGGAGATCAAGGGAACCTGTGGATGTTAATAAGTGGGGTGTGGCAGGATTATGGGGATAAATGAATGATGTGTGCAGCGAGGATGTGTCACTGTTCATTATCAGGAAGAAGGTGTAGCTGATGTATCCCATAGGAGGAGTTCATTGTTACTTGTTGAATGAATGAATGATTGATTGGATGAATGGATGAATGAATGAATGAAAATACAATTCAATGGCACGGAACAAAGACAAACCGTGTGTTCTTTTCCATTTCCTTTCAGAAAGGGAGACTGAACTGTGATCCCACATTTGAACTTGAAGAAATGATTCTTGAATCCAAACCACTTCACAAAAAGAAGAAGAGGTTGGCAAAGAACAGGTCCAAAGATGGCACGAAGGACAGCTGTCCTCTGGTGAGTGCTGTCTCAGGAGCAGACCCCAGGCAGAGAGGAATCCTACACTCCAGTGAATATGACTGAGCTGCTTCTTAGCCAGATGGGGGGCTTGTCACTTTGCCCCACCAAATACGTTCATTTGCAGTCAATAAAATGCCTCCATCGAACAAGTGGTCTTTCATAGCAGGACCCCGTGAAAGCATCACTGGAGATGGACATATCCGTGCCCTCATCTTTCACATTAGCGCTGTTCCTAGTGCAGGAACCTCCGTATCTGTGAGAAAGACCAGAAGAAATGATGCTGAGCGACCCCAGCACTGTTCCGAGTGGCCCCCAGCACCCTCTGCAAAGGTTTTATACTGTGGAGGCACCCAGGGCCACACTCTGTGGGCCACCGCATTAATTTTCTAGGCTGCCATCGCAAAGTATCACACGCTTGGTGTCTTAGAACAACGGAAATGTGTTCACACAATTCTAGAGGCCAGAAGTTCAAAGTCAGGTATCGACAGAGCTTTGCTCTCTCCAGAGGCTATAGGGAGGGTCCCTCCTTGCCTCTTGCAGCTTCTGGCGGTGGCCAGCTGCCCTTGACATCCCTTGGCTCGCAGCTGCATCACTCCCATCTCTCCCTCCGTCTTCACGGGGCGTTTTCCTCTCTGCGTCTTCACACGGCCCTCTTTTACGGGCACCCGTCGTTAAATGTAGGGCCCACCCTGCTCCAGGATGACTTCAGCTTAACTAGTTTCATCTACAAAGACCCTGTTTCCAAATAAGCTCACATTAACCAGTCCAGGGGGTTAGGACTTCAACATATCTTTTTAAATTTTTTTTTTATTTTTTATTTTTTATTGAAGTATGGTTGATTTACAATGTTGTGTTAATTTCTGCTGTATAGCAAAGTGTTCAGTTATACCCATATATACATTCTTTTTCATATTCTTTTCCATGATGGTTTATCACAGGATATTGAATATAGTTCCCCGTGCTATACAGTAGGACCTTGTTGCTTATCCATTCTATATACAATAGTTTACATCTGCTAATCCCAAACTCCCATTCCTTCCCTCCCCTGCCCTCTCCTCCCCCTTGGCAACCACAAGTCTGTTCTCTATGTCTGTGAGTCCATTTCAGCTTTGTAGACAGGTTCACTTGTGTCATCTTTTAGATTCCACGTGTAAGTGATAACATACAGTATTTGTCTTTCTCTTTCTGACTTACTTCACTTAGTGTGATAATCTCCAGGTCCATCCATGTTGCTGCAAATGGCATTATTTCATTCTTTTTCATTGCAGAGTAGTATTTCATTGTATATATACAAATCTTCTTTAGCCATTCCACAACATATCTTTTTGGAGGACACAATTCAACCCACAACTGCCCCTTCCTCCATCAAAATATATTAAAAATTGTAATGCATGATTACCTTGGTAGGAAGATGAATATAACTTCAATGTTAAAAGTTCCTTTTTTTCAGCTTATTTGAAAAGAAATTAAAACATCTTTGTAGCCCCTAAAAGTATCGTGGAGCCTAGGCCAGTGCCCGCAGAGTCTAATGCAGAAGTTGGCCTGGGAAGGGCTGGGTGTGTGTACGTAAGGGCACACAAGGGTGTGGGGTTCCTGCACAGGCAAGCAGTGTACCTTCGACATCCAGGCAGCCTCTGAGACGTGTATTACAGAGCATCCTTGGGGCGGGTGGTCCTTGCCACCTTGTTCCTGAAGAGAATGAGCTCCTTTGCACGCTGGCCTTAAATTTCTCCCTCTCCTCACCATTGCTTCTTAATGAGGACTAACGAACATTCAAGTGATGAGGGAACCAAGGTCCTGATTTTCAATTCCTCTTCCGTTTTCACATGGCTTTTAAATTGGATTTAATGGCTTAAAATGGAGAAAAGCATCTCTGTCTGCCAGCCCCCCTCCCCACCCCCGGTGGCCCAGCCGCCGCTACCATCAGGGCTGCTCCAGCCGCTTTGATTGTCCCCAGCCCCGAGCATCCGTGGTCCCACTTAGATCAGTCTCTTCTCGTCCTCACTCCCTGGATGATGCTTCATCACTTACAGTCCCCTCTCTGTGCTCTTTGACAGAATGGACACCTCCAGCAGTGCCTGGAGACGGTACGGAAGGAATTCATCATATTCAACAGAGAGAAGTAAGTCCACCGCCAGCATCTGCTGGGCAGAGCCCTTCCAAGGGCAGACAGTCTCCCTGGGGGAATCGGGGTCCCTGGCCCCCCGTGAAGCCAGCCACGACGCTGGAAGGGAAGCAGCAGGTGGACCCCCTTGTTCTAATTCTGCCTCTGCCATGTGGCCCGAGCAAGGCACTCACTTCACCTCTCTGGGCCTCAGGGTCTTCGTGTGAAGTGGGGTGGCCACAGGAGGACCCAGCTGGCACACAGGATGCTGGCGCACGGGGGCAGGCCTACAGATGGTGACGTGCCCAATTGCCCGGGATCAAGTCCTGGCTCTTCCGCTGCCAGAGTGACCTAAGGCGAGTCACTTAACGTCACTGAGCCTCATTTTCAGCAATGACAAAGTGGAAATCACTCCCTTGCAGTGTGTTTGTTGTAAGGTTCCATGAGGCTGTTGATGCAATACCTGGCATGGTAGGCGTACTCGTGAGAGGGATTACTATTATTGCTGTTGTTGTCATTGTTCTTGTTATCATTTGATGGGGTAAGGTGGTGTGGACTGTGCTAGGACCCCAGCATCATGGGCTGGCAGGAGATAGGTTGATGCTGAGTTGGAAGGGGCGAAGCTGGGGTCTGACCTGGCCGCACGACTGCCCCTACAGCAGCCAAGGAAGCAGAGGCTCAGGCTTGGTCCCAGCTGACGTTACTATCGGGGGGTTCATCCGCCTGTGCCCGATGAGTCAGAGCAGAGGCTTGGGCAGCCGTGGGCTCGTGCAGCAGGAGCTGAAACCCTGTAGGCAGGACTGACAGCACATCAGCCCCATTTGGCCAACGCTCAGCTAGGTCTCGGGCTTGCGGAGGTGATCGGATACGCTTCCCTACCTCCAGGAGGGCCAGATGGACGCGTGCCAGGTTGGCCCTTAGGCGTTCACCAGTGTTCCGCCATTTTCAGCTTAGAGCAGGTGACGGCAGCACTGGGGAGGCGTGATACGGAAAACGGCAGCCCAGGCATGGCTCCGACAGCAGGTGCCAGGCTCAGCCTGGGCGTCAGGGAAGCTTCTGGAGGCATGGAGGCACCATGCCCGGCTGAGTCCTGACGGGCGAGGAGGGCAAGGCGTGGAGTTCCAGGAGTGAGGGCAATGCACGGAGAACGAGACGGCACGGCAGACACGGGGACCAACGGCTGCTGAAGAAGTTTGTATTCCCTAAGCGTGCATGGAGGGCGGGGCAGCAGGCGGTGAGGGCCCCGGGGCAGAGTCGTTTGGGTCGGTGGGCAGGGCGGGGCCCCATTCCCAGTGGGCACGGGTAGGGGGAGGCGAAGGAGACTGCAGCCTGTCATTTATCCTGGTCAGCTAAAGCTCTAGGGCTGGTGGATGCCCAGGTTAGCCCAGACACACACACCAAGCTGGGCAGCAAGCCTCGCCCACTGCGGGACCACGTCCTTGGTGCCAGCAGAACGGGAAGTGCCTCTGCAACGCAGCGCGTCAGACTTGGGACAGGCGGGGGCTGACGCGGTGAGCGGTTTCAGAGCCCCTCACAATTTCCCTGTGGTCTCGCCTGCTCTGAGGCTCCGGGTCCCCTCCCAGCGGTAGACACCCAGTCCTGGGAACTTCCGCTCAAACCAGCTTGGGCACTTTGGACCGAAGTGATGGTGGGCTCCAGGCAACCTTGCCTCGGGTCCTTTATCAGTTCAGGCATGTCTGAAGGGTCCTCAGAGAGTGTCTGGATGGCAAATGTGAGCCTGTGAAAAGGCAGAGAGGTGACGGACCCGAGCGGATAGCAATCTCTTTGCGTATTGTGCTTCATGCCAGAAGATGCTTCAATCTAGAATCTGAAGAATCCAAGTTGTTTGCCTTTAAAAGAAAATGAACTTGAGATAGCCCTCCTTGTGTTGTTTAGGGGTTGCATCTGGCTGCTTTTAGCAGAAATCTAACTATTTAGTGGCTTCGACCAATTAGGTGTTCTTTCTCACACGGAAAAGTGAGTGGATAGGGAAATGGAGTAGGATCGCCCAGCCGTGCTGAGGGCCCCTTTGAGAGCTGTGGTCATGGATTTGAAGTGAGGCTGGCACCGTTAACAGAGAGAGGGTGGAAGTCATTTTCCAGATGGAGGCTGCGGGGTCAAGGACCAGCATATGCAAAAGCAGGAGGCAGGAGAGAAGATGGCCCATAAGGGGAGACGTGCGTGGGTTTCACCGAGGTTCCTGCTCTTTCATCCCTGCCTCTGTTCACCTCCGGTGCTCCCCAGTGGCTCTGAGGCTACCTGTCAGAGCAGGTGTGCTGGGACCAGTGCCTTTCCCCCAGCCTCTCCCCACCCACCATATAAAACTATCCAGGTGGACGGCTTGGTGTCTGGATGCTGTCTGAGCATCACGTCGACCCCTCCATGTCAAACCCCATCCCTGCTCCACCATGTACATGAGAAGGCAGCCACATTGCATCGACCCATAACCCTCTCTGCTGCGGTTTCTCATCTACAAAAGTGCCTGTGAGAAGTCAATGCATGAGGCACGATCTGCCCCAAAGCAAGAGATTTCCTTTTAAACCAAGAAAAAAAAAGTCGGCGCCATTCATCCTGCACTTCTTTCTGCAGTCCTGTTTTTGAAGCACCTGCTGTGTTGGCACTTGGGTAGCTGGAAAAGTAAGTCAAGTACCTTCTTTCCGACCTCAGACATGTGGCCGGTGGGGTGACAGCAGGGGACGCCAAGACGCCGAGCCAGGCTTCCCTTCGTGCTCCGCTGGGACCACGCTGCCCCTCGCTGCCTCCCTCCAGCAATTCTGTTTCCTTTTTCATTCTCTGCACGCCCGGCCGTCAAAGTGCAACAGACTGGTCCTGCTCCATGTACGGTTGTTCCAGGCCATGTCTCTGCAGAAGGCTCTGTAAAGAAGAACCAGAAGGAAGTGTCATAGTCACAGGGGTTCATGTCGGAATCTCCCGGGGGGTTGTTAGCATTTAGAATTGCTGCATCTGTTACAGGTTGAGCTATGTCCACCACCCCGGCAAAAGATATGCTGAAGTTCTAGCCACCAGGACCTTAGAATGCGACCTTATTTGGAAATAGGGTTGTTGCAGATATAATTAGTTGAAATGAGGTCACACTGGAGCAGGGGACCCTTAATCCAATATGACTGGTGTCCTAATAAGAAAAGAGACACAGACACAGGGAGAAGACTGTGTGAAAATGGCGTCAGGGATTGGAGTGGTCCTTGTGCAAACCAAGGAAGGCCAAGGATGGCCCACAGCCAACAGAAGCCAGGAGAGGGGCCTGGAACAGATTCTCCCTCAAAGCGTCCAGAAGGAACAAACCCTGCCAACCCCTTAATTTCAGACTTCTGGCCTCCAGACTGTGAGGTAGTACATTTCTGTTACTCTAAGCCACCCAGCGGGTGGTAGCGTGTTACGGCTCCCCAGCCCCGCACCCAGGAAACCAACACGGCGTACTTCTGAATCAGAAGCTGAGAGAATGGACCTGGGGATCTGCGCTGTAACGTGTTCTTCAGTCGTTCGGATGAGAACTTCTGCAGGAGACCAGTGTGCCCAACCCGTGCATCCTCCAGTTGGTTCTGGGCTGAGTCATGAGAATTCCCCATCTAAAACTGTCTCCGAGGACAGAAGGAATGAAAAGTGCCCAACAAACTGAGACGGTGTCTTGAGACCAAACAACGAGGCAGGCAGCTCCATAAAGTACGGTCGTGAAGTTTATCGCGGGTAACTTACAAGCGGATTGGATGGGGCATATGGCAATCTGGAGGCATCGGTAGCTGCACTCCGCACCTCCGAGGGACCATCACAATTTTATAGTTAACCTAGGGTATGGGGGTGAGCGCTTGGAGATGGGGAGTGCATTCCTAAGTCAAGGCCTTATCTGATTTATGATGGGTGGGTGCCAGGGATATGTCAGCGAAGGTCTTTATCATTATTTGGAGACTAAGAGAGCATAGAGGCTACCTGGACCTCATGATCATTAAACAATATCTGTTAATTACAAATCCATTGACGACAGAGCAGAGATTTACTACACAGTACGGTCCTAGGTAGGGTCAGTGGAAGGACAGGAGGAAATGAACAGGCCCGAGATGGCGTCAGTTATGCTAACAGCCATACACACTGCAAACCTTCCAGCCCTCTTTCTCCTTTGCCCTGGATCGTTCACTTGCAACTTCGAGCCCTTGTGGGTGGAAGAATACTGCTGAAGGCTCTAACCACCCCAGCATAGCTACCTCCCTCTTGCATGGGCCAAGTGTGCTTCCTCAAGTAGAAAAAACTCTTGGACAGAGAAAAGGCTCCCCTTCCTCCGTGGGATGAGGAAGCTGTCATAGGCATGAAGTGCCAAGGGGACACGGGCTGGGCATCTACTGTGGCAGCTCCCATAGAAGGTTCTCATTCAGCCCTTTGACAGATACATTATAGTCCTGACCTGAGACTTGGGGTCATGGAAGTGGATCTAGTAGGACCATGTCCTCAGGATGCTTGAAGCCTGCAGGGGAGATGGTGGGATGCAGACATTCTTAGGCCACTGTGCAAACGTGGAGGAGATGCCCTCGGTCTGACCTCCTGGGACTTCAGTTTCTAAACAGAGAACAAGATTAAAATTAGCACTGCCTAATTTTCTGGAAATGCAGCTATTATCGGTTAATGGTCTCAGCTGGCAAAAGGCCACCGAGCCAGGTGGAGCATCTGCTTCCAGGGACTGGTCGGGGCTTGCAGGGCCTGGGCAGCTGAGCTGTCATTAGTTTGAGGAGTGCACTGTGGGGCTTGTCCTCCTATTTTGGCCAAAGATCCGAGCAGGGGCGATTTTTCCAAAAGGTCTTTTCAATAGCATTTGACAAAGTTTTGCAGGATAAGAAGCCCCTGGTGCGAAAGGAGTTTGAGGAACTGAATTTTCTATCTGCTTCCTCTCTTAACGAAATAAAAACATTTAAAAGCACATTTAAGCTACCTTTGGAGCCCTTGAAAACATTACATTTTAAAAATAGAACACTGCACATGTTATGTTTAATAATATTATTAACAGTAACTGTACATGATTTTATGGTTTTAGATCCTGTTCCTTAAATCCAGGGCTTCTCAACCTCAGCTCTGTTGACACTTGACGACTATTGACATCAATTCTTTGATGTGGGGACAGTCCTGTGCATTGTAGTATGTTTAGCAGAATCTGTGACCTTTATTCATTAGATATCAGTAGCACCTCCATAGCTGTGACACCAAAAATGACCCCGGGCATTGCCACATGTTCCCTGGCAAGCAGATCACCCCCAGTGGAGAAACCATTGCTCTAATCCTTACTCATCACATTTTCCTGAGGTACTTATTATTATTATTATTATTATTCCCAAGCTCTTGCAGCTCTTAATTGGAAGATGAAGGATTTGAACTCTCATCTTCCATCCACTGGATTCTGGGCTCTTTCGAAAACTCAAGTTTCATGAAAACTCGAAATCAAGAAATCACACGGGAATCAGGGCCCTCTGTCCATTTCACTCGGTTCTCCATCAAAGGAAATTTCAGCCAGGTGAAAAAGGGTGACTGATCTTGACATATCAATCTCAACCAATAAAAGATAGGAGGCTTGGTTTTCAGTCAGCCAAGGGAGACACACAGACCCTGACAGATCGCCCCGAGTGTATACAACCCCGTTGCCCTGAGCAGTAAAGCACATGCTCTTACTGGTGTGCTCAGACTTAACTCATTTAAAGACCCATCTTTACTTTCCCTTCAATCGGTTTTCTCTAGTAAAAAAGAGGTACCCTAATTTTTTATGTGAATATTTATAGGTCTTATGTGAAATGAGGCTATGTGTAAATTTGAAAATTATAAATAGGACCTAATGTTCTGTTTTAGAATAAATGATGGTGGTGGTGGTGGTGGTGACATTCCCACCAACAGTGCAAGAGGGCTCCCTTTTCTCCACACCCTCTCCAGCATTTGTTGTTTGTAGATTTTTTGATGATGTCCATTCTGACTGGTGTGAGATGATATCTCATTGTAGTTTTGATTTGCATTTCTCTAATGATTAATGATGTTGAGCTCTGAGCACGTTTAAGGTAGGAAAATCTAAGCTATGATGTTCGGTAGGTTAGGTATGTTAAATGCATTTTTGACTTTTAGGATATTTTCGACTTACAAGGGGTTTATTGGGATGTGTATATATATGTGTGTGTTTGTGTATGTATGTATATATATATATATATATATAAATGCGTGTGTATATATGTATATATGTGTGTGTGTATATATATATATATATATATATATATATATAAAACACATACCTAAGTCCCATGGCTTAACCTACACAAATTGTGGCTCTAGGAGTCTAGAGAGGCAGATACCAGCACAAATGGTGAATTCTCTGAGACTACCATGGCTACAAGGGATGAAAACAAAAAGAAAACAGCTTCAGTGAAATGGAAACTTACTGCAGGATTCATGTAGCCACAGACAGTGCTGGAATGCAATGTGATCCCAAAGTAACTGGGACGGGGGCCAGGAACCTTGCCTGAACTCACTCCTTCCTTCTTCCGGTGATTTGTTTTTCTCTGCACATCAAAGTCATTTTCTTTTACTGTAAACCAGTTCTTTCTACACACTGAGCTCCAGAGTCTCCCAGCTCTGCCACCAAACTCAAGAAAGTAGATAAAACAGGGAGTTGAGGAAAGACAAGAAGGAGAATGCTTTCCTGATCTCAAAATTCGAGTACCCCAGGGAATGACTCTGATTGGTCAGGTGCTAGTCCCTGGACCAATCAGATCTGGCCATTGGAGAACTCTGACTGGTGCTGATTGGGTCATGTGTCTGCCCTTAGGCCAATCAATAGCTGTGAGAGGGAGGTAAGATTTATAAAATCACTAGAAAGGCAAAATGATGGTGGTCCACTCCACTTGGAAAGTAAGGACGATAGTGTAGGGTAAATAGAGCCCAGGAGAGGAAAGAATAGGGAGTGACAGATGTTGAGGTCTGGGGAAGGTTAATAAAGAAATGGCAGGTGGTCCCTCTTGGCTTTCTGTTTGACCTCCTCCCTTCCTCTGGGCAGGTAGAATGTGGTAACTGTACATGGATGGGGCGGGGGAATAGGGGACAGGGAGGGCTGGCTGCCCAGGCATGGAAGTACCGGCCCCAAAGTGGACACCGATTCAGGTCCCTTGGCTGTCAAAGAGTTCATTTCAATCTGTAGCCCCAGGGTTTTCCCATGGTTACTCTCTGGCCCAGAATTGGACTGAGGCCATTATTCACCAACAGACCAGTGTCTGAATCTCCAGAACCCCTCTCTGAACCTAAAGAGGCACAAACTCCCAATCTTGGCGGCTTACAACAGCAAAGGTCTGTTTCCTGTTCATGGCAGGTTAGCTGGGGGGTGCTGCTGCCATGTCACCATCCCCGTCATTCCAGGACGCAGACTGAAGGAGCATCTCTGGAACACGGCCGTGAGAGTGACAGAGGGAAAGAGACTTCGGGAGGGCCTTGCATCGGCAATGCTCCAGCCTGATGGTAGCATTTCTACCCACGCTTACGGGCCAGAACTGGTCACGTGGCCGCACCCAGCCCCAGAGGAGCCAGGAGGTGCAATCTTGCTGCGTGCCCAGAGAGGGGCAAATCAGAATGTTTGGTGAACACCATTAGTGGCTACCTGTGCATCAGGCCCCCAGCCCACAGAAGTGAGGACCCAGCAAGTCTCATCCTTAAGCCAGCTCAGATGTAAAAGGTCAGCCCCACCTCTAAATCTAGAGAGCAATCTACTAGTGCCAGTGTATAGGGAGGAGCACTTAGCTAGGAAGATGGGAAGAGCCAGTTCCTCCATTTGAGCCGGGGCTCCCCTCTGAAAAGCTGTGTGACCTACCACCAGTTCCTCATCCTCTCTCATCCTTTTCTCACCCTCAGAATGGGTGCTGTTAATTCTTATCTGGAAGGGTGGGTGTAGGTGTTAAATGAGGAGATGCTGAGAGAGGATGAACTCATCAAATCTCAACGCCTATCACTCAGAAACCAGGGCTGCCATCCCTTCAATTTTCCCAGAGCTCATCCATTTGCAAAGGGGTATATAGAGAGGGTGCTCAGTAAGATAATCCCCTACAATTTGCTATATCACACCCATGGCATAGCTGACGCCATCCTAAGACTCCCTCAAATAGGTTTTGCTTCAGGCAAAGCCAGTAAAATAGACAGAATTGTAATGCTTCTGGCCAAAGGCTGTTACTGAATTTGTGAGATAAGTATTGCATACAAGGTGGTCTTCCCAATAAGTGATGAGGTTTGAAAGTGGAACAGCCAGTTATGCTGAGTTTTTACTTAAGGAAGAGACACCTCATGGGAGAACAGCAACCTGTTATATCAGTCAGAGTTGCAGAGGAAACACTCCAAGGATAATTTATTTTCAAAGGACACTTTACAAAGGTGTGGCTGTAAGGGCGTCATAGAAGCTTGTGCAGTGAACTGGGGCTTCGGAGAAGGCAAGGTGTTCCCACTCGGTGGGTGACAGAGATGAGGAGAGGGAGGTCATCCAGGGAGAAGGCTACCTTGATTGGAGCAGAGACCTTCCAATGTTCCCAGCAGCCCCAGGTGACAGTGCAGGAAAGGAGCTGGGGACCTGATGCCCAAACTCGACTGCCCTTGCTCCTGATTTTTTCCAGGGCTCCCCATGGGCCAAGCCCAGCTGGAAGCCCAAAGAGCTTGGGAGCTTTTGATACAATTCCTACAAGTCGGACTCCCAAGCTGGAGAGCAGGCGGAGAGTGGGGCAGGGTGGACCTGGGGGACGATGGAAGATGGATGATGGAGGTCCAGGGGGCTTCTAAGAATTGAAGGAGTGTCCCATGAGAGAGAAATTAGAATCAGCTGAATAATCCCGGAAAGCACAACAAAGGCCAACGGGGAGGAGCTCTCAGGCAGCAGATTTCTCAGTTGAAATTCTATATGAAGGAAAAGTTTCTAAGGATTTAAGCAGTTGCCACATGAAATGGGCTATCTTGGGAGGTGGGCAGTGTGGGGTTTGGGTTAAGACTGGCTGGCTCTCTGCTAGGGACGCTAGAGGCGGGATTCTTGCAGTGTACAAACAATTCGACCGGGTGACTGTTTGCTTTCTTCTCTTCAGTATCCACCCCCTGTCCCCAAACAGACAACCATTCTTCAATTTGGAGTGTTCCCTTTCAGAACTTTCTGGTAACTTCGACCCTGCTTTTTATTAACCGTAGAGAAGCAGTATACATAACAGCTAAAAGCACAGCCTCTGGAATCAGACTGCCTGGTTTTGAATCCTGATCCATGCTAGCTTTGTGACCTTGGGCCTCACACTACTGCCTCAGTTTCCTCATCTGTAAAATGGGGTATTAAAACCTACTCCATATGAAGGATTGTTGTAAAGACCAGTGAGTTAACAGACGTTAAGCACTTAACAGCCCCCCTACACAATCAGTCAGCACTGCCCAAGTGTTTGCTAGTAATATTAATTACGCACAAAATTATCAGACCAACACAGTACTGTATCAATTAAGTGCCATGTCAGACATCATTTTGCCTTAATTCTTTAACGAACTCTTACGCATACACACAAAATAACAACCTATCTCAACTCCCTTGGCCACAAGAGAAAAAGCTCCATGCCTGTTGACTCATGCAAATTGTTGTCCAGGAGGGCTCTGAGCTCGCCAGTTCTAATGGTCATCCAATTTTTGTCCAGCTAAGACGTCCTTTTAATCCATTTAATTGGCACTGGCATCCTTCCCCCCTCGGTGTGTTGAGACAGAGCCTGCCAACCTGTGCAAACAGGCTGCTGATGAGTGGTGGAAACCTGGCTGGGCATTTATTCCTGCATTCACCCGCCCAGCCTTCCAACACACATTGACTGTGCACCCGCCCCAGGCTGGTCGCTGTGCCGGCTGCTGTGCAGCCACAGATGGCATGCGGTGTCCCTTGCCCAGAGGAGGGGAGACCAGTAACCAGGCTGGAGACCCAGTTCCAGTTGCCAGTTCCATGCCCAGCCTTCGCTGGTTTACAGGCCCCTCTGGACCCCACCATGACTTGTAGGGCTGGATTCCCTCCCCATGAGCCTGTTTTCCTGTTTCACCCATTTCTGGATCCTGACTCTCAGCCACTCTGTGTGTACCCCCTTCCAGTACCCTCCTCTTCTCCAGGTCTTCAACCTTGATCCCCCAGAACGAGGCCTGCAGAACCATCTGTGGGGGCCTCCTTGCTGGGAGACATTCATCAGAACTGTGGCAGGAAGTTAAGCTTTACTTACTGATCCTCAGTTTCTCCATCTGTGAAATGGGGGTATCCCCACACTGCAATCATCATCATAAAAATCTCTGCCCTTTATAAAGTGCCTGTTATAGGGCAGATGGATACTATGCATTAGTGCATCTTCTCCTTTAAAGAGGTGGTGCTGTGGCCATGTTACAGGTAAGGAAAGAGGGGCTTCAGGAAGCTGGGCAAGTTCCCCCAGGCCCCTCAGCCAGTCATGGCAAAGGTGGGATCCTGATCGAATTCTGTTTGGCTCCAAATCCTGCCTTCTCCCACTGCCACTCCACGATTCCACACAGTTCAGGAGACATATAACCAGTGAAATGACAGGAATAGGTGTGACAGCACTTGAAATGTTTCCCATTTTTAAAGCACACAGCGCAAAGGAAAGCTGGTCATCACCCTGGAACAGGAGGCCAGGCCGCACCCAGGGTTTGATGCTGCAGATCAATGTTGGTATGAAACTGATTCCATCCTCGGGGTGTGAAATAGCTTGATTTGAAATTAGTTTGATTGGTAACCATTTTATTTTAGTGTTATGTAGTGCTTTGCCTTTGAAAAATGCCTCCAGCCCAAATTATTACAAATTTTAATGTGTTCTGTTCTTGTTAATCAAGGGTCTCCATCACAGAGCACTTCCTTCTGGAATCTAACGCTTGAGTTTGGGATGTTGAGAGCATTCACATCCATCACTCAGAATTCTGGTCACAAAGCTGACAATTAATTTGATAAAGTGGCTGAGAAAATTAAATGTTCCTGCCATCGTGGAGATAACTAGCCAATTTGCATCGGTAGACTTGGGCTATGTCTAGTAAGATATGTAAAACCCTTTTTCGTTTCCTCCTGAATTATAGATAACTAGGCTCTGGGCTAGTCATGGAAGTGAGCTCTCGGGGCCAACCATATGGTTTCATATCATTGTCTTGGTTCGTGGGTTCCTATTTGAGCAAGCTGAGACTTTCTAATTCCTTCAGAGTGTGGAAAAATCATTCCATGCTACCTTCCTTCCAGATCCAGATTGAAAGGCATACGAGTCAATGGAAAGGGCAGGGGTCTTGGAGACAGGCAGCCCTGGGTTTGAATCTAGCCTCCCAAAGTTACATGGCTAGTAAGTGGCAGACCCAGGGAGAGAACCAGACAGCCTGGCTCCAAACCCAGGCCTTGAATGCCAAGCCATACTGCTGCCTTCCAGCAAAGACTTCATCCCAGTGAATGTTCACTGTTTGCTCTCTGTCCTGCTCCCCGGCCCCTTCAGCTGTGAGCCTGGAACGTAGAACCTGGCACACAGATAGTGCTGGTAAAAAGGATGAGTGGAAGGATAGGGGAGTGAATGGGTGGGTGGGCATTGGGCAGATGGGTGGGTGGCAGTGATGAATGGAAATATGGGAGTAGATGGACGATTGGATGGATAGATGGGTGGATGGATACTAGATGAATAGGTGATGTGAGGTAGCTGTGTGGGTGGATGGGTAAATAGGGGGTCTATGGGGGAATCAATGGATGGGTGGATAGTGAATAGATTAAATGGATGCTAAGTGGATACTTAGATGGATGATGAGTAGAAGGGTAGATGGAGAGATGTATTGATGGATGAATGGATAGTGAATGGTTGAGGTAAATAGATAGGTGTCTGTATAGAGGTACATGGGTGGGTAGATGAATAAGTAAGTGAGTAAGGGGAGGTCAGTTAGGTGAGTAGGGGTGGACAGGTGGGAGTGGGGTGGGACAGATGGACATATGGATGGATGGATGATGGTTGGATGGATGGGGTAGATGAATAGGCAGATGGGTAAGCAAATGAATGAATATATGGATAGGGGGATAGAAAGTGAATGGGTGGGTGGCTGGTGGCTGGATGCTAAATGGTTGGTAGTAGGTGGGAATGCAGATGTAGTGGGAAGAATGCAGGCTTTGCAGCCTCCCCAAACTAGATTCGAATCCGGTTGTGTAAGCCCGTGGATGGACGGGTGGATGTCTAGAGAGGCGTCCATCCTTCTGGATTCTGCCTTCTCGTCTCACACTGCACCTGGTGGTAAGTTGCAAGGAGCATGTCTCATACCTCATTTAGACACCGCTCTAGGCCTCCGGTACCCATGGTCACAGTATTCTTATGAATACTTATGACCCTCCGTAGAGAAGGGGAGACTTGAAACAGCTGGTTCTACTCTTTTTTAAAAAATATTTTATTTATTTATTTATTTATTTATTTATTTATTTA
>NC_041220.1:108006433-108007769 GCF_002837175.3 Physeter macrocephalus
GTTGCGGTGTGCGGGCTTCTCATTGCAGTGGCTTCTCTTGTTGCAGAGCACGGGCTCTAGGCGCGCAGGCTTCAGTAGTTGTGGAGCATGGGCTTAGTTGCTCCACGGCATGTGGGATCTTCCCAGACTAGAGTTTGAACCCATGTCCCCTGCACTGGCAGGTGGATTCTTAACCGCTGTGCCACCAGGGAAACCCCTGGTTCTACTCTTTAAAATAGCTCTGGCCAGAAGGAGGAGCTGAAGTGGCTGAAACTATCCAGCTCCAGAAAGGACTCTGGTCCACGATGCAGTATTGGTTTTACTTTCTGTGACTTACCTCACTGGTGTCCCTTCATTTCAAATCTCCTCCCTCCCTCCAGCTTCACACATTCCAAACCAATCCTTAAAGCCCAGCTCAAAGGCTGCCTCCTGCAGGAAGCCTTCCCTGATCTACACAAGATTTCAGAATCCATCTCTCCCTCATCAGGGCTCTCTCATCCCTATGCTCCACTCTTTATTATACAGTCTTTGAAGCTTTATTTTGTGTTATAATCAGGGAAGTTCAGAAATCTAGAGATAGTAATGCTGTCTATGCTATGTTTAGGCATTTAAAAGAAAATCTTAATGGCATTCATCTTTATCTTGCAATATACCCAGAGAATTGTGGGGCTTCACAGATTGTGAACCAAACAGCAATGTCCTACTTTGGAAGTAAAAGCATTTCCCTTTCACTCTCATAGATTTCTTAGTCATTTGAGTTTTCCCTAGTTCCCATCTGATTTTCTCTCCAGAGGTGCCTGAGAGAGTCTCTGAATGTAGGAGAGGGAATAAAGGGCCAGGGGAGCAAGATTCCCAGGCAATCACAGCCTTGCTGAGGAAGTCTGACCACCTCCCTTCCTCATCCTAGGCTCTCCCCTCCCTGCTCACTTTGGCCTCTAGATCCAGCTCTGTCCTCTGGGCCCTGAGCCCTCCTCCACTAGGATGATGTATTTTATCCTGACTACCTTTCCCAGTTGTCCTACCTGGAGGGCTGCAAGCCTCAGAGGCAGAGAGACTGGGCACCTGGTCCTAGTCCCTGCAAGTAGACAAAGGACAGGAGGCAGTAGCTCCAAGTTCACTGTCTTATAAACTACTTTGTTGCTGCTGGTATTTCACATTGCCTGAAGGACTTGCTCAAATACTGGCATGGTTCCAAACACTAGGCATCTCTGCCAAACACACACACACACACACACACACACACACACACACAGAAGGCATCCGCACCACACACACACACACACACACATACACACAAACACAAGGCATCCCCACCATACACACACACACACACACACACACACACACACACACAGCA
>NC_041220.1:108009117-108098742 GCF_002837175.3 Physeter macrocephalus
TGGTCCTAGTCCCTGCAAGTAGACAAAGGACAGGAGGCAGTAGCTCCAAGTTCACTGTCTTATAAACTACTTTGTTGCTGCTGGTATTTCACATTGCCTGAAGGACTTGCTCAAATACTGGCATGGTTCCAAACACTAGGCATCTCTGCCAAACACACACACACACACACACACACACACACACACACAGAAGGCATCCGCACCACACACACACACACACACACATACACACAAACACAAGGCATCCCCACCATACACACACACACACACACACACACACACACACACACAGCATCCCCACCATACACACACACATACACACACACACACACACACAAACACACGGCATCCCCACCATACACACACACACACACACAAAACTGATCCATCCGAGGCCATGGGCTGTGTTGTATTCATCCGAGGATCATCCACAGTGCCCTGCACATGACAAGTACATACAGATGTTTGTTGGGTGAAACAACTCTTTCATTTAAATCAGGCAATAGGTCTGCACTCTGTTTGACAGAACATACTAATGTAAAAGGTACATTTCAGCTGAAACCTGTGTCTTTCAGAACAAGGTAGAACTGTGGTTATATTATTTCCAGCGCTGTACTAGATATTTCACACACATTCTCTCTGGTTCCCCTTAGCCAGCTGCCAAGGGAGTGATATAGTCTCCAGTGATAGGAAAACTGAGGCTCAGAAGATAAGCAGCTTGACCCTTTGCTCCAAGTGGCTGATGTTGAGAGCCAGGGTTTGAGCTGAGTTCTTCCCTATTCTCAAACTTCTCGCTGCCTCCTTAAATGTCTTGGTTTCATTTTTTACCTGCACGGTCCACATGGAGTGACAGCTGTGGGGTAGTTCAGGAACCTGAAACTGAAGATCAGAAAGAGAGGTGTGTTGACATCTTCAATCATGTGGAAGGTGACCAGGTGACCAGCTGTTAGGAAATGCAGTGTTCACAGTCCTGCTTCCTCAATGTAAATTGGTGTAGCCACTATGGAAAACAGTATGGAGGTTCCTTAAAAACCTAAAGAGTTGCCATGTGATACAGCAATCCCACTCCTGGGCATATATCTGGAGAAAACTCTAATTCGAAAAGATACACGCACCCCAATGTTTATTGCGGCACTGTTAACAATAGCCAAGACATGGAAGCAACCTAAATATCCATCAACAGATGAATGGATAAAGAAGATGTGGTACATATATACAATGGAATATTATTACTCAGCCATAAAAAAGAATGAAATACGGCTTCCCTGGTGGCGCAGTGGTTGAGAGTCCGCCTGCCGATGCCGGGGATGCGGGTTCGCGCCCCGGTCCGGGAGGATCCCACATGCCGCGGAGCGTCTGGGCCCGTGAGCCATGGCCGCTGAGCCTGCGCGCCCGGAGCCTGTGCACCGCAACGGGGGGGGCCGCAGCAGTGAGAGGCCCGCGTACCGCAAGAAAAAAAAAAAAAGAATGAAATAATACCATTTGCAGCAACATGGATGAACCTAGAGATTATCATACTTAGTGAAGTAAGTCAGACAGAGGAAGACAAATACCATATGATATCACTTATATGCGAAATCTAAAATATGATACAAATGAACTAATTTACAAAACAGAGACAGACCCACAGACATAGAAAACAAATTTATGGCTACCAAAGGGTGAAGGGAGGGAGGAGGAATAAACTAGGAGTTTGGGATTAGCAGCTATAAACTACTATAAATAAACAACAAGGTCCTACTGTATAGCACAGGGAACTATATTCCATAGCCTGTAATAAACCATCATGGAAAAGAATATGAAAAGAGTAGATAGATAGGTAGATAGTTAGAGATATATGTAGATATATAGCTGAGTCACTGCTGTACACCTGAAACTAACACAACATTGTAAGTCAACTATACTTCGAGAAAAAATTAAAAAAAAAAAATTGTGCTCCCTTAACCCAGTTTGTCATGGGGTAGTTTGTAAGTCTGGGTGCCCATCTGTTCAGATATTTCTTTGTGGGACAATTTGATCAGTGTCCATCTTCCCCATCAGGTGATAAGCTCGATGAGGACGGAGAACCTGACTGCTTTGCTCGCCAGGGTTTCCTCTGCTCCCTGGCGCGGTGACTGGTCCGTCAGTGGGCGTTCACTACATATACATGCGCGAATAATGTGTGGGGCACCCCCCTTTACCTACTGTGTGAACTTAGGCAAATTATATACGTGATCTCCTGTGGACTTCACAAGGAGCCATGATGTAGGTATTACTATCTCCATTTTACAGATAGAGAAACCGAGGTTCTGGGTATTGAGTAACTCATCAGATCCACACCTGAGCTGGGTGTGGATCCCAGCCTGCCAGGCTCCAGACACAGCATTCTGGCCCCCTCAGGGGTTGTGCTTTCCCAGGCCAGCGCGACATGAAGGCTCCTCGGTCGCCCTGCTTCCCCAGCCGTGTCCCTGGACATCCCCCGCTCCACATCACTAACTTGGGTCTCTGCTGTGCTTGTCTGCAGGCTGAGGAAGCAGCAAGGGCAGAGCGGCCAGCTCTTGGACACAGAAGGCCGAGCCGGGAGCCAGGCCCAGGGCAAGCTCCAGGACGGATGTAACAACAACATTCTGGCCCACGCCTGCTCCCGTGGCTGCAGCATCTAAGCCACCACCATGCGGCTTCCAGCGGGACTGCACACGCCTCTGCCCTGCCCACCAAAAGCCCCTCTTCTGTGCCACGATGGTCCCTGTCTCACCTCTAATAACATCAGATGCAGAGAAGGAACCCTGGGCTCGGAGCTGGGGAGCCTGGGTTCTGGTCCCAGCTGCCCAGCTGATACCTGCTTGACTGTGGACAAGCCTTGCCCTCTCTGTGCCTCAGTTTTCCACGTCTGCCAAAGGGGTTAAACAGCTCTCTGCCCCACCTCTAATTACAAGGTTATTCAAAGAATCCAATTGGGTAGCAGACATGCAAAACCTTTATAAAGTTGTTTACACGGGCAAAATAAAACCTTAATATTTGAAGTACACTCCCCTCCCCCAAAGCAATTAGACCAACACAACTTTGCAATTCGGTCCATCCTGGCTCTTAAGACAGTACTTTTGAAAATGCAGCCCTCAAACATCTGATGCGTTAGCCCAGCCTATGGAAACACCATTCCCCAATCCTGGAGCTAAGCCGGAAGTGTCTTCTTTTGCCTTCTCTGTCAGGCCAGTCTTTCTGACCTTCTAAGATGGCTCTCTACCATCTCCACCTTTCATTTCAGTAGGTCTCCACTCCCACCCCACCCCTGGTGCTGGGACGGCCCGTAGATGCCCACTCAGAAGGTCAAGTCACTGACCATCAGACTCTCCTATAGAGTGTCAGCAGAGTTCCTCCCAAAACCCAGTCGCACAGCAGAACTCTGAGTCTCCGTCCCCGTCCAAGTTTTCTTTCCTGAAAAGGGGTTATGTCCTCTCATCGGCATTGTCTTAAAGAGGGTCTCCTGCTGCCATCCAGGAGGCTGCTCCACACTCTGATAAATTAGGAAGCGCAGGTGGTTAGAAAGTTTAGGAGGACGGTGGGCTCACACAAACAGCAAACTACTTTATGATCTGTTCAGGAAGCACTTTGTCTTTGAAGTGGGAGATGCTGTAGCATAGGGGATAAAGCTTGGGCTTGGAATCAGGACTGTGTCCAGAATCCAGCCCTGCTGTTTACTAACCAGAAGACCTCAGGCAAATCGGTGATCCCTTGAGTGTCAGTTTCCTCGTTTTAAAATGAGGATAATAAAACTAACCCTCGGGGGTTGTTGTAGGGTTAAAAAAAGATCCTGTGTGTGATACACCCAGCACGTATTACTCTGTGAATGGTAGCAGTTTTTGGTCCGCATGATCATCAGCATTATTTGAAGAAACTTTCCTGTTTCACTCATTTGACAGGTCAGTTTTCTGTAGAAACAAGCCTGGTGTTTAAGAGTCTTTGAACTTTTCATCCTGGAGTCTCTGATAGCTGTACCTTCCTCTGAAAGTTCCATTGTGTTTTTATTTTTCATCCAACTTTCACTTTTTACATCATAAATCAATCCTTGGGACTGTCAATGCCATCTCTTAGATTTCTTAAGAGACATTTTAATGTATTATGTGGTTTTCTATTTTTATTTGAAAAAAGGAAAGAAATGGTTATTGTTTTCCTCCTTCAAACCCAGGCTGTTTCTAGATGGTGTTGCCCACGTGTCCACTTGTCTTGCACACTTTTCATTCTTTGATTCCCGTTGGCACCATCCTGTCCCCTCCAGGAAATAACGGGGCTGCTTCTCTCTTCACTGTGACCCTGGCAGCACTTAGGGCCCCTCACTGGGCTGAGTTCATGAATTAGGGGCACGAGTTGGAAGTAGCCCAAGATGCTGGATTTCCTGGCTCTGTTCAAGTTAGCCTTGTTCCTTGTTCAGAATAAACTATTTCTTGGCCATTCCTTCTTACAACTTTGTTCTTATTCAGGGTTGGGTTGGATGGGCAATGTCCCCTCAAAGACAAGTTTAATGAGGAACATAGAGACGGAGCGGGGAGGTGGGGAGGATATCAAATCAGTGATGTGTTTGCTTTGCCCACAGAATAAAACCAAACTTGGCAATTCAAGGCTCAATCAACTTGATCACAATTCATGTTATCATCATCACCATCATCACCATCATCACCATCATCATTGTCGTCCTTTCATTATTTTAAAAAATACAGAAGATTCTCCACCTAAAGAAAAACACTCTTAAAATCTCCCCAAATTACTGCTCAAACCTTTATATAGCACACACATGGGTGCAAATGAACAGTAACTGCTCTATTGTACAGATTCCTTAACTTGCCGCCTCCCTGCTTTTGCCCACCCTGCCTTCCCTACCCAGGATGCCTTTCAACTCCCATCTCTACGTGTTAAAATACGTGCCTCTCATGGGCCAATTCCACCTTTCCCATGATGCCTTCTGGGTCTCATGGCAACACTAACCCAAGCCAGGTGTAATCTCCTCCACACACCCTCTCACGCATCTTCTGTGACTTTCTCGCAGCTCTGATTGCTGCCAACTGCACAATAGGGTTACTTTCACCCATGGCTCATCCTCCTATCCTCAAGCTCCTATGAGAGGTCTGATTCTCGCGCCTATCTGCTCTCACCCTCCAGCTTCCGGTCCTAACAGCGCCTGTTTCACAGGAGGTAATCAATAATTTGGAATGAATGAGATAAATGCAAGCCCAATACAAACTCTCCAAGTGGGTGAAGCTTGCTTTTGGCAGCCTCCTGTCTGATCCCCCTGCCACCTCCCCTGCTTTTTTTTTTTCTCTCCTGGTCCCAGTGGTTTCCCAGCGGCTGCCTCCCCCTGAACCACCAATGAGGTACCCAGTCCCCACCCCCAATCCCCTTAAGAGCATGTCTCCTCAGTCTCAAGTTCCAAATGAGTTTTCCCTTCTCCCTCATCCAAACCCCCATTCCCAGAGTACAGAGCCCCAGGCCAGTTGTTGGGAAAGCAGTCCGATCAGAGAAATATGTATCCAGGCAAGAATTTGCATTAGGAATCACCTTATGATTTGGGATTCAGGCACAGAGGGACAAGCTGTAAATTGGTAACATTGACAGGGCTTTCCCACCTCCACTGAAATATAACTTGGGCTTCTCGTGCCGGTAAGGAAAAATAGGTCACGTTTATAGTAATAGTAAACCCCAAGCTGCATGCTCTGAGTCCCTTCCCACTTACTGGCAGAAAATACAGTATATTGTCCGCAATCCTCCCCAAATTTGCCTGAGTGACGACAGCATAATTTCCTGTTAGCCAGCAGGGCCCCCTCCCCACCACTGGGGAGAAGGGGATCCCCTAATGAATCCTCAGTGCCTATGGCTGTTGTCATTCTGCTGTGTTGACCATCCTGGTTCCTGGCCACCATGAGCCGTGACCCTCACCTACAGGCTTCTGCCAGAACATCAGCCTGCACCCCTTTTTTTCTCTCCAGCCTCTAGAGACACAGCTTGGACTTCTTAAAATCAGCTCTTCTAATGGTGGTTCCAACGCAAAGCTCTTGAGCTGTAGGCAACTCAGTTCTTGCCTTTATGCCTCCTCCCTCACCTTCTCAAAATACACGATGTGGCTGGTCCTGGGACGGTCCTGTGCAGGGACATAGTGACCCTGGGGTCCCTGCCTCCTGGTGCTCCCTGGCTCCCTTGCCAGGGCTTATCTCTCAGCTTTCTTCAGGGACCCCTGTCCACCAGACTCACCTCCACTCCCATCATGGGTTGGTCCGCTTCCCTTTCCGGGGTCCTCGGCCCACACAGAAATCAGCTCTTGAGGCAGGCAGCAGCTTCCATGTGCTGAAGTCTCCGGCGATGGCTGGGAGGCTGCTCCCCACTGGACACGCTGGTCCTCTCTGGGGTGGGCATGAGCCCACCCAGTCTGATACTGGCCCAGCGAGAGCTGGCTCTGCAATGGGAGATTTGGCTTCAAATCATGGCTCCACCATTGACTGTGTGGCCCCACTGGGAGGCTCTCAGCAAGTGCCTAAATCTCTGAGTGTCAGTTTCTGCACCCGTGAGCAGGGCCTGGTAATTCCTGCTCTGCCTTTTTCAGACAGCAGTTATGAAGGTCAACTTCAGGGCTCTAAGGGGGTGCACGTGTTAACTCATGGAGTGCTGTGTAAAGCCGAAGTCCTCACAAAGCAGGGCATCACTTCCCACTTCATGAAGCTCTTCCCACACATTGTCCAAGTTGATCTCTGCAGACAGCGGTCTCCACCACCCACCCCCTTCGTAAGCCCTCCATCTCTGTCCCTTCCCATGCAACCTACTTCAGGCTTCAGGTCAAATAGCTACCAGTGACCTTCCCAGAAGCCACTACAAAGACCAGGCGTGAAGGGAGCCCAGCAAGCAGTGCCCCAGCCTGCTCCTCCCCCAGGTGTCCCAAGAGAGGCCAGAGCTTAGAAGGATCAAGAGGTGGGAATACATCCTTATTCCGTGCCCATTCTCTGCCAGGAACGTCACATGATTTTAATTCTATGGAGTATCTGTATTTTAGGGATGAACAAAACAAACTCTTCAGAGGACCTATAATTTGTCTGAGGCCACCCAGCTACTTGGTGGTAAAGTTAAGATTTGAACTGTCTGCCAGGATCCAAACTTCATGACCTTTCTATTACACAGTAGAGACCCCACAGGGTTGGCTTGGCGGTGCCCTTCCCAATCTCTCTTAGTATCACAAAACCACCCCATAAAGGTGCTCTTTAGCTAAGCACAAGGTGCATGCTAAACAAAAGCAGCTCTAAGGCAAATCCTCCACTCCTGTTCCCCCATCCCTCCAGACTGGTGCCCTGAGTCCCTGCTCTATAGAGATCCTGGAGCCACCCTGCCACTTGTTACTATAAGGAGACTCTGTTCTCTACCAGGAAAAGCATTTGGAAGAGAACCTTCTCAGGGGGGACAGCAGCCAGCTTCCAGCTCTGATGTGATGCTCCTTACCATTTCCACGCTGCCGTGAACCAGGCTTAAAACACTTCCCAGGCGGCTCCCCTGGTGGCACAGTGGTTGAGAGTCCGCCTGCCGATGCAGGGGACACGGGTTCGTGCCCCGGTCTGGGAGGATCCCACATGCCGCGGAGCGGCTGGGCCCGTGAGCCATGGCCGCTGAGCCTGCGCGTCCGGAGCCTGTGCTCCGCAACGGGAGTGGCCACAACGGTGAGAGGCCCGTGTACTGCAAAAACAAACAAACAAACAAAAAAAACACTTCCCAGTATATTGGTTGTCTGTGGCCCCTTGCTCTAGAAGGGAGAAAGGGGGTGGCCAGGGGATGGAATCTCTGAATCAGGACCCAGCCCTAGCACTTCTGACCTCGAGCATCCTAGAAGATTCCCAGGGACCAGCCAAGGATGGAGTCCAAGGAAAGGTAAATGCTACCCCTTCTTCCTTTCTTGTGGAATTCAAAGCACAAGGAGTTCCTGGGAGAAGTTGCCTGGAACCCTTTACCTTGACAGGTTCCTTGACTTTGACCCATCCAGGAAACTTCCTTCTCTTCAGGGAAGGGAGGTGTGTCAAGAGACTCCTAAGTCATCAGAGGGCTTTATTACTAATAACAACAGCAGTATCATAGCATCAGCAAGTTCTAGTGCTGCCCTTTTGTGCCCCATTTCCCTCAGGATGCTGTGGAGTAGGCCAGCAGACATGCACATGCAGTGGGACGCATGACACAAAAGGCACCCTGAGCTCAGAGAACCTGGATGTTTTATAACAGGCAGTGAGCACACTAGCCCTTTGCTCCCAAGGGAGACACAGTCTCCACCAGCCAGGTTTGTCTGCTGCACAAACATCCTTGAGAAGATCTTCTAGAGAAGAAAGGCCATCAGTCTCACTTATAAGACATACACTGACACAAGATACCCATGGAGAGCTGTCTCCCAGCATCGTCAAGCTGTGAACAGTTAGGATTCTCACACCACCCAGCCTGCTGGATATACAAATCATCTCCATTTTGCAGGTGACAAAAATGCAACCACTATATATGGTAGTGACATATGTGGAGGTCTCAGGAACAATCCTTGTGAGCAGCAGATTCTAATTCAATGGGCCCCAAGTGGGGCCTGAGAGTCTGTATTTCTAACAAGCTCCCAGAGCATGCTGATAATAATGGTCCAGGGACCACACTTGCAGTAAAAAGGATCTAGTCCCTTCTGTCCTCAGGCCAACCTGGCCACACCCATTTGCTTCCATGTGTCTACAGCTGCATTCAAACTACAGCTGCAGAATTGATTATTTACAACAGGGATCAGATGGCCTGCAAGGCTGAAAATATTTATCATCTGACCCTTTAGGGAAAAAGTTTGCTGATCTCTGATCCAGGAGACACATCTGGGACATTAGATGGGCAGGTTGAGAATGCACCTTTGTCTAGCTCACCGGCAATTCAGCCCCACAAGTTCCCCATGGCGAAGAATTTGCAGAGAAATCCACAGTCCATTTTGGCTTCATGGATTGACTGTTGGGCCTTTTCCCAGCTGTGGACGCTTGTCAGTGACACCCTTCCCAGTTGATTATCGAAAGTCACTCTCTTTCTCTCTTCTTCCTCCCCATGCCAGCAAGTCCTCTCAGCAGCCCTCTGTGTAGCATCTCTGCTTTTGCAGTTTAATTTTGGCAGCAATTACCACACTGGACCAATTGAAAGTAGCTCTTTTGCCCCTTTCCTGTTTACCCAATTCTGTCCCCCTCTAACCTTAAAAACCAAATTAAAAGAATGAGATCACTAAGCAATTGAAACTAACTCCTGAATTATGCTTTCCTGAATGCACACCATGCCTTGTCTAACCTGTTGATCCTTTTCCTAGATAAAAAGAAATAAGAAGGAAGAATCCAGTAGTTAAGGAATGATTAGCTCTCTACGCCCCAGCAACACCCTAAGGAATCCTGCAGGCAGATCACGCGGGCAAGGTAACATCTGAAGAGAGAGAGTCAGCCAGTCTGCATGCAATGAAGAATGATGCAGAACCCAACCTCCTGCCTCAATGATTCACTGAGATTCTTCCCCCCATCTTCCCCTTAAAAAACTGTCATGGCTGAACAGAGTCTTCAGAGTTTGTCTCTGGACATGAGTCCACCTTCTCCCCAGATTGCCAGCTTTTCTGATTAAAGCACCTTTCCTTTCTACTGGCACTTGCCTCTCGAATTATTGGCTTTTGAGCAGTGAGCAGCTGAAACTGAGTTTGGCATAACACACTGATGGTTATGTGTCCCACACACCCCACTCCAGGCTGTGAACTCCATCAGGGTGGGCTGTGTATAGATGGCCCCCCAGCACAGAGCTGCCTTAAAGCCATCTCTCAATGGACATGAAAGAAGTGCAGACACTCCCACCTTGGCACCGAGCTTGGGCCACATTTAGCAAACGCCTATCACTTTGACGATTCAGCCCACACACTGTGCCTCTCACCATTCACTGTCTGTCCCATTTCCTCTCCTGACCTCAAACATGAAATCATGGCTAGGCCTCTCTCGTGTTTAATAACTAACTGTCACAAGGAACAAGCAGGTGCTTCTTCCTGAGTAATCACAGACAAACATGATTAATGTATTTCGCTCTCAGTGTCTCTGCACTTCATGTTTATTCTCCATCCCCCAAACACACACTTGCTAATTATTTCCTCTCTGCAGGGAGGATGGCAAGTTACACTCAGACCCTTTGCAAGCGTAGAGCCTGCATCCTGGCATTGTCTTCATTCTAAGAATGTATTTGTACAACCACCTTCTATGCTCAATTCAATGGCATTTTCTAAATAGGAATTCATTTCACATGTCATGTTTAGTCAACTTAACAATTAAGGGTGAGAATGGGGGGGCGGCGGTGAGGGGGTGCGCGTTCCTGGATGGTGTTCTGGCCAGGCTGAGAAAAACCTGAATCCTGTTTTGCTGATCAGCCCTTCCCCAGCTCCCCGGCTCCCCTCACAACAGGTTCTCAAGGCAGCTCAGCATACAAGAACATAATAGGAATCAGCGAACAACTGATTTTCTCAATGTTGAAACCCCAATGCTGAGCCAGCCCTGTGAGAAGTTCAAGTTGAAGTAAGAAGCCCAGGATCAAAGCTTTAGCAAGGCCCCCTACTCTTCTCAAAATCTGACCTAGGATCCAGCAACCTCAAGGGTGCCAAGCATGGCAGTTCCACCCATTAGTAATAGTGGCCCCATCAATGGCTACTATCAGTTAGGCTCTAATTAATGAGATCAAATTCCTCTTTTATTTTGAGAGAAATGGGAAAGGATTGATCACAGACATGCCTGGCAAAGCAAAATGTGTGAAAATTCCCCTTTTCTCTTAACTGTGAAGCTGTAGGAGAGTCCTTCTCTATCAGAGAAACCAAAATCGAATAAGCCCAGGATTTATTCACTTGCCTCCTCTACATCTCCTTCCATAGAGTTTCTCCACCCTCATCCATCTACCACTCTTTGAAATCACAGCCAGGGTGTACTGATAGACATGCTCTTTTGTATTACATTTCACATCTATGCCTCTGAAAGAATTAGTCCCATATCTTGCAAGGCTCTGGGTATTGCTAAGATTTTTACACTGTCAGGCTACCCACCTGACAATTTGAACCGTAAACATCTATCATTCAGGTAGACGACATTGCACAGGGGGAGGGGGAGTTATAGGAACACAGAGCAGGGATCCTAGCCCAGCTTTAAAGAATCAGAATAGACTTCCTGGAAAAGGTGACAGTCCCTCAGTCCAGAGGAAACGTGAAAGAAAGAAGGAGTTAATTAGGGGTGAAGATTAGAAGGAGGGGAAGACCATTATTTTGCAAAGTCCCAAAGATAAAAAAGAAATCTGGGCATCTTCCAGGATTAGCAAATATTCAATATGGTTTAAGCAGGGAATGGATAGAAGGTTGGAAGAAAGTGATATTGTGGATATTGCACTTTCAGACTCTAGAATCCTGTGGTCATTAATGCTCTGTGCCCTCTCATGGCCAGTCTGGGTTTTGGCAAGTGTCAGCTGCCCATCCATAATTTGGATAGTTAGGAAATTTCATTGCCACGATAGGTGAAATCCTCCTTCCAACCACTCATAACCCACTGGGTAGTTGCCACAGTGACTGGTGATACAGGCTACTCCATCAGTCTGGGTCCCAGAGTGAAGATTTTTTGCAGCAGAACAGCAGTCAGCCTTTGATGGATATGTAGCAGAAGTGGTAAATAGGTCTTTGCTTTGTAAGCCACTCAGTTTGGGGGGATGTTTGTTACTGCAGCACCATCTAGCCTAGTGTGATTCAGTGTTATCGTCTCGTATCAATCAGTCCTGGCCTCAGAACCACATGATTACCAAGAACAGAGACTTAGAAGCTCAAGAAAAAGATTTGTCAGAAGGACCCAGCGGAGTCCTGCTGATCTAACTGGGGAACTTCAGATGGCCTCATGGGAACTGGGGAGTCAGCAGGAAGCTACGGCTGCCACCGTCTTCTCTGAAGCTGCACGAGCTCTTCCGCTGTTCCATCTCTGCGTGGCCATGCTGTACTCCTGCTCCTCTTCCCACTCTTGCTTTTCCAGCTGTTCCATCTACTTGCCCATGGCCCAAGGCTTGTTCTTTTCATAGCTCCAGAACATACCACCCCCTGTCCAAGTCCTTCTCTGTATCTCTTGGTCCAAGTGTGAGAGAGTTTGGCCCAGTTCAGGTCAGTGACCATCCTGATTCAGTCAGGTGAGGCTGTGTGGGCAGGAAGTCCATGTCTAGAACCCCTTGCCATTTACAAACGGCTTTATTGAACTATTTACAAAGGGAACCTGTAGCCAAGATTAGGCTCATTTTTAAGAATTGTATTGGGTTAAGTATCTGCTGCTGCTCTTGTAATTTAATTTACATTTTCCCTATTTATGATGTTCTCGGTGTTCATTTACATTTTTCTATGTTATTAGGTTTCTTCTTTATGAGCCACCTCGAAACCTTTGTGGAATAGCTGGGCAATAAATAGAGAGCTCTTCCAATAATGTTCATTTGTCCATTAAATATTTACTCAGCACCTACCATGTGCTAAACATTGTTCTGAGTGCTGGAGGCTCAGTGGTGAGAAGGTCCTAGCCTTCATGGAGCCAATATTCTAAACAGGGGAGTCAGTCAAGGAGAAGTCAAGTCAAGTCTCAGTCAAGACTGAGAAATAAAAATAATTCAAGTTGAGATGAAGGTAATAAAGGGAGTACCCTGGGTGACACACAGAGAGGAGCTACCCTGGTGTGCTCAATGAAAGCCTCCTGTGTCAGGACCTGCAGGTTGAAAAACATCAGCCATGCAAAGCAATGGTGGATGATGTCGCATTCCAGGCAAAGAGGACAAATGGGCAAAGTCCCTAAGTTAGGAATTACCTGGAAGAACAGTAAGGAAGCCAAGGAAGCTGGAGCTTGGTGAGTGGAGTGAAAAATGTACAAGATGAGGCTGCAGAGACAAGCAGGACCAGATCATGGAAATCCGAAGGGACCACAGGAAAGAGTTTGGATTTGCACACTGAGATGTCCTTGAATCATTTTGGAGAGAGGAGCCACCAATAGACAGTGCAGACAACAGACAATAGGCAGCAGGAGTGAGGGTGGCAGTTGAGACACCAGTTAGATGGGAGATGCCGCAGCCCGGGAAAGGGGTGATGGGGCTTGGATCAGGGTGGTCACGCCGGAGATGGAGAAAAGTGGATGGACTGGGGACACTTCTAGAGGACTTGTCTAAGGATTGGATTGGGGTGATAAAGGAAAGTGGCAGGACTTTGGAGTCAGATTTTAAATCTCTAAACCCATCATGGGGAGTCAATAAAATCATGTATTTAGAGCTCCTATTGCCTGGCATGCAATACACACTGAGTGAAAACTGTCCTCTCCTCTCCTTTATCCCTCTTGTGGGAACAGCAAGCACTCGATGCCTTCAGTTGAGCTCTTTCTCCCATCTGCTTCTCTTAGTCAGCTGGTTGCTTCTCTGCCCAACGCTCTACGTCCTGCTCCCTTTACACACAAATACACACACACTTTCTCTCTCAGATAAAAACATCAGCCGTGTTTAAAGGCCATCTCTGTAAGAGTCTCCAGAGAGGTATTTCAAAAAGGTTGCCTGTTTGCAGGAGGATTTTTCTAAAAGTGTAGTGTATCCGTTTTCTTTCTGCTCTAAGCAAGAAGAAACCCAACTCTAACCATCTTATACAAGAAAATGTATTATCCCACTTAAACAGCAAGTCCGTGGGAGGGAAAATCCCTGGCACAGAATGTTATTAGGTTTCTTCCTTATGAGCCACCTCGAAACCTTTGTGAAATAGCTGGGCAATAGATAGAGAGCTCTTCCAATTATGTTCATTTGTTCATTAAATATTTGTTCCCAGATCGACAAAATCTTCAGGAGCCCATGTTCTGTTCATCCTTCTGCACTGATATCCCTGATGTGGCGGCATTGTCTTCAGGGTGTTGACCCTCTTGGTCATTAAATGGCGGCCTCGGTTGTGCACATCCTATCCAGATAGAGGCACATTCAGGGGAAGGAGAAGGAACACTACATTCCCATATCTCACTCTCAAGAGAGCCAAGGGAGGCGGGTCATGGGAGAGCATGGCAGTTATCCTGGGACCTGTGGGCAGGACTTACTGACTCGCTTCTAACAGGTACAACATGGAAAGAGGAGGAAAGTATGTTATAGTGGAGAAAACTGACAGACACCACCTAACCCAGGTGATCAAAGATAACATCACCAGGAAAAAGTCACATTGATATCGTGTACCCCGAATTAGATGCGATGAGCAGGGCACTTCATCTCTGCGGTGTGCTTCCCCAAAATCCATAACCCCAGTGGATTCATGAGAAAACATCAGACAAACCTCAACTGAAAATTCCTGACCACCACTCACCAAAGTATCAGAACCATGAAAGACAAGGAAGACTGAATTATATCACAAATTACAGGAGACTAAGGAGATACGACAATTAAATGAATGAGGTAACCTGGATGGCCTCATGGAGCAGAGAGAGGGCATTAGTGGAATAAATGGCGAGATCCAAATAAAGTCCAGAATTTAGTTAACGGTAACGTACCAATGTTCATTTCTTAACTTTGACAAACGTGCTGTGGGTATGTGAGATGTCGACACTGGGAGAGGTAAATCATGCTGTCTTTGAAGCCCTTCTGTAAATCTAAAATTATTATAAAATAAAAAGGTTTTTTGATTCTCTTTTTATTTTTTAAAATTCTATAGTATTTTACAATTTTCAGAAGTTTCACACACATGATTTCATGTAATCCCATAATAACCTTTTTCTTAAAACCCCTATCCCTATACTGTCCCCGCTTCCCTCTCCCCACTGGTGGCCACTAGTTTGTTCTCTATATCTGTGAGTCTGCTTCTTTTTTGTTTTATTCACTGGTTTGTTGTATTTTTTAGATTCCACATATAAGTGATATCATACAGTGTTTTGTCTTTCTCTGCCTGACTTACTTCACTTAGCATAATGCCCTCCGAGTCCATCCATGTTGCTACAACTGGCAAAATTTCCTTCTTTTTTATGGCTGAGTAGTATTCCATTGTATATCTATACCACATCTTCTTTATCCATTCATCTATTGATGGACACATAGGCTGCTTCCATACCTTGGCAATTGTAAATAATGCTGCTATGAACATTGGGGTGCATGTATCTTAAAAAAGATTTTTAAAAAATATGTCTGCAAAAGAGCTGGCCATCAGCCCTCCCAACACTGTTTCCTCCACCCACACCCCAGCAAAACTTCATTTTTTCCAGGACTGAAATTGGAGTCCTACTTTCCAAAGAAAGGGAAAGGCCCCTGAGGAGGGCTAACATAATTGCAGGTCCTAGTGTGCAGGGTAGAGCTTATGCTTGGAGGAGGGGCACTCTGTCTGTCTGTCTGTACCAGCCCTACAGACTGAAGTCAAGCCACGCTCTGACAGACCCCACCCACGGGGAAAGGCCACGTCAACCTTCCTTCATGGGGAAGTCAAGGGATCAAACACAGTCACACAGGCCTGGCAGAAACCCATGGAGCCACCTTGACCATCAGCTTGGTCCTTTATTGACAAACCATAAGAACAGGCCAGGATAAGCAGACCTTGGGGAACAGCAGATCACAGGAGAAGGAGGCCAGGATAAACACAGAACAACTCTCCCCAAAGGAAATAGTCGAATCAGGGAAGAGAAGAGAACTCTGAAAGATTGAATTCATATCCTCAGAGAAATTTGAGAAGATATTGCAGCCATAAAATAACAGAACAAGCTGTTCTGAAAAAAAGGGAAGAACATGAAAGAGTTCCTGGAAATTAAAAATTATGGCCCCAATAAAAAATGCAATAAAAGGGCTGGAGAAGCAAGTGGAAGAAATGTCATAGAACTGACAGCAAAGAGAATATGAGTGAAATCTGATGGACAGGTTGAGACACATGAGATCAGTATTTGTAATAATAACACTAAGGTGTACTGAGTGCTTACTACATGCTAAGCAGTCTACCTTGCATGCACATACACGGAACTTTCACAGCCCGATGAGATCAACTCAGTTAGGATCTCGATTTCACAGATGAGGAAACCAAGGCCCAGGGATGAGGAATGACTTGTGAAAGTCACACATTTAGTGAAGGAACGAGCCAGTCCCCAAATCCAGGCCTGAATCTCTTTCTTCCTCTGCTTCTTTCATAGTGGCTGCCTCTTCTTAGCACTAAGCAAACCCCTTGGCTTGGTAGAAATTTATATCCAAGGAAACATAACAAACATAGTATTGCAAATGCTTCTGCTGGTGTAAAATTGTAGAATCAAACCATGGACAAAGCAAAGATGTTTTCCTTATTTTTAATAAAGAGAATGTGACTGTGATTTAGCTGATAGAAGTCAGAAGATGGAGGGGTGAAGAGATGGAGAGAATTCTCCAGGTGCTAAGCAACTCATTTTTTCACGATGGGAGTCCACAGGCACAATTTCAATTGATGAAATAAGAAATAGAGCTTATTATCATCCTCATTATAGCATGGTGATTACAGCATGCTTGTAGAGTTATATGTTATATACCTATACTGCATACATATGTGACAACTTTGACATTATAAAGTTAACGGGGCAGATCCGGATTTTGAGGGTCTGGAGCTTGTGCAATTTGTGGACTGTCTTTAAGAAAATAAGCACAATCTTTCAAATTCAAAATTAGGTCCAAGGCTTTGGAAGGAACCTGAGAAACTGAGGCACCCAAAGCTTAAACTGTCTTAAATTTACAGTCATTCTACCTCTAATCAACAGATGACACCAAACTTCAAGAAAACTTAGAAAATGTAGGGGGAGGGAAGAAGTGGATAATAGAGCAAATACACTAGATCCCTTATTATTCAATGTAGAGAATATATAATCTCAAAAAATTTTATCATGTATAATTATAAAAACACACACATACTTCAATTAAAAAAAGAAAACATTAAATTTAGTGATAAAGAACATGCATTTATCATCAGAAAGATCTGGGTTCAGACTTCTGGATTCTTTTTTTTTTTTTTGCGGTACGCGGGCCTCCCTCTGCTGTGGCCTCTCCCGTTGCGGAGCACAGGCTCTAGACGCGCAGGCTCGTGTGTGTGTGTGGTATGCGGGCCTCCCTCTGCTGTGGCCTCTCCCGTTGCGGAGGACAGGCTCCGGACGCGCAGGCTCAGGGGCCATGGCTCACGGGCCCAGCCGCTCCGCGGCATGTGGGATCCTCCCAGACCGGGGCGCGAACCCGGTTCCCCTGCATCGGCAGGCGGACGCGCAACCACCGCGCCACCAGGGAAGCCCTGGATTCTTTATGTATATATTTTGGTAGGTTCATCAACCTTCAAGAACTTATTTCTTTATTTGTAAAATAAAACTGAAAACAGGATCTGCCTCCTGAAATTTTCAATATTAAATGGCATAATGCTTGAAATGTGATTATCTTAGTGACTCAATAAATATTACCTATAACATAAAAACCCACAAAAACATACATACGTGCACATAAAATTGGGTGATACACAATCAGAAAAAATAAAAGCAGAAAAGTTTAAACATTATTTCTGTGGCAGGGCTCAACTGGAAGTGGGGTATCCATTCAGGACGTTTGCATTCTATGTTTTCATTTTCACAGACTGCTTTTATAATGATACAGGAGCCTTGTGCCAGAGCCCTGGGCACACCAGGCCCCTCCCTCATGGCCACCTGCACACTTGGGAATTCTGTACAAGTGGGGAGGGCCATGCAGGGGACACTCTGCTGCCAGCGGGGGTTATGGCCTCAAACCCCAGGCTGACCATATCTGACTGTGGCAGTGAAGGTCTCCTCTGCCCAGATCAGGGGGACCGTGTGAGCAATGCCACCCACACCTCTAGGTGGTCACAAAGCACCGAGGTGATCTCCCTGTGCTATGCGGCTGCTTCCCACTAGCTAGCTATTTTACATTTGGTAGTGTGTATATGTCCATGCCACTCTCTCACTTCGTCCCAGCTTACCCTTCCCCCTCCCTGTGTCCTCAAGTCCATTCTCTACGTCTGCATCTTTATTTTCTTGTCCTGCCCCTAGGTTCTTCATAACCATTTTTTTAGTTAGATTCCATAGATATGTGTTAGCATACGGTATGTTTTTCTCCTTCTGACTTACTTCACTCTGTGTAACAGATTCTAGGTCCATCCACCTAGTTACTACAAAAAACTCAATTTCGTTTCTTTTTATGGCTAATATTCCATTATATGTCCATGCCACTCTCTCACTTCGTCCCAGCTTACCCTTCCCCCTCCCTGTGTCCTCAAGTCCATTCTCTACGTCTGCATCTTTATTTTCTTGTCCTGCCCCTAGGTTCTTCATAACCATTTTTTTAGTTAGATTCCATAGATATGTGTTAGCATACGGTATGTTTTTCTCCTTCTGACTTACTTCACTCTGTATGACAGACTCCAGGTCCATCCAACTTACTACAAAAAACTCAATTTCGTTTCTTTTTATGGCTAATATTCCATTGTATATACACTGATCTATTACCCAAACCTTTGGCTGAAGGAAAGCACAGCAGGCCCGGCCCAGACCTCCTTAGAAACCTCTCACCAGCCCTATGCCTCCACCCCCAGGCCCTGTATACTTTGTTGCCAAGGGTGTGGCCCTGCAACCTTCCCAGGCTTGCCCCTGGGCCCTGGAGCCTTCTTTGCTGGTACAGATTGCTAGAAGAACTCTCCCAGGGTCCTTCCCATCCCCCCACCCCATAGCCAATGATGGCCAGTACGGGAATACAAAAGCCTGCACCTTCGCCTGGGGCGGGACAAATTCCGAGATGTAATCTCTGCTTCAGCTGCACCGCTCGCCATGGGGCTGAGGCTGGAGTTCTGCCGGAGATCAGAATCCGACCCAAGGGGGAAACACAGTCATGAGGAAGAGACTGGCAAACCAAACAGCGCAGCCCCGGACCTCAGGAAGCCAATTGCGAAGAAGAACAACGATAGCTTTGTTGGTGGGCGCTGACCGCTGCAGGCCAGGGAGGGTGAGTTCTGTTGGCCGAAGGTGGGGGACTGCTTCAGCCCTCTTCCACAGATGCACATTCTCCATGGACCGTTCCCACCCCCGCTTCTCAAAGCACGTGTGCTTCACGGTGCTGCCTTCAGGTGCGGAGCCTGAAGAGAGTGTGCTGTCGTTGCAGTGGAAGCCCAGGGTCCCCTGAGCCTCCTGGCTTTTGGGCCAATTCTTTTGGGAACAGACATGCAGAACCCAAACAAGGTCCTCAGCTGGATAGAGGTTCAATTGCCTCTGTCTTCGGAGAGTCTGCCTTGAAGAAGTAGGATGGTTTCGGGTGTTTTTCTGTTCGTGAAGGTTTTGTTTTTTTTTGTTTTTTTTTTTTCTAATGTTTCCTGAGAAAACAGAACTGAGCATCAGTGAAAAGCTGAAGATGACAAGCGTGGGGGATGAAAGGTGTCTTCTCCCACCCTTCTGAGGTTTTCTGACAGCTCCCAGCTGAGAGGACGCTAAATGATGAAAGAGAAAGGACCCCAGAGAAGAGAGAGGGAGGGTAGGAGGGTGACCTCATCCCCCAGTTGTTTCTCTTCGAATCCGATTTGACAAGACGCCTTCCAGGTGACCCCACTGAGAGCCTGCTCTGCACCCCACCCATTACCTTCCTCAGTCCTCACAACAAAGCTAGAATTCATTTTTTAATCTCCCCGTGAGAGATTAAAAACTGACATTCAGGAAGGTTATGGAACTTGCTTGAGGTTGTTCACATAATAAAAGAAGCTGGGTTAGAACCCAGACCGGTCTACCTCCAAAACTGAGTTCTTTTTCACTGGATGGCAAATATCTTAGGGGTATAATTGCATCCACAGTCTCTCCCCGCTTCACCTTTCCAGGTAAATCCTGGGAGGGTTAAATGAGATGATACATGTTAAGTAAACACACTGTGCTGCTCTCTAGCACCAGAGGGGCTGGTGCTGCCGTTGCTCTTGCTGGGATGCTGCTGTTACTATTGTTGCTGTCGTCGTTGACATGTCGATGATGAGGCCCGTGTTAATATACCCGTCTGAATTCATCGCTCCTGTTACAGTTTTCCAAATCGACCTAAACTTCAGCCGGCCGTGATTCTCCAGCTTTGCAAGGAGAAATTTCTTCCCTACTCCTGGTATTTCCATAAAGGCAAGAGTACATGCATCTCACTCCCCAGGAGGGAGAGTCTGAGTTTCTCTCTTGTCTCATCACTGAGCTGGACATGGTCGTCTCAGAACCCCCTTCTCAGAGAGCTGCCTGCTGTGCACCATTGGACAGCACCACTGACTGGGTCTGGGTTAAATCTGAACTCATCTGGTATGTATGAACTACCGTGATGGTGGGGAGAAAACCTACCTAACGCATGAGGTAGCGGTAAAGTAGAAGGAAAGCCATGTGGCCGCTCAGCTCAGGTACAGGGACCAGTCCAGCCTTTTCTTCTGAAAGCCAGCAGATCAAGAAGGTGGTAGATTAGTGTCCCAAAGAACCATCTTCCAGTGCAACCTTTAAAGATGGTATTCTCATCTCCACCTATTGTGCTCCTGGTCTTAATTAGCTCAAAGTTGGGTGTTATTTTGCCTCCAAGATACCCACAAATTCCTCGCAATATAATTCGATTGAATTGTCACCTTCCTAAAGGTACCTTCCCTTCCCACCTGTGAATCTCTGTAGCAGCTCATTATTTATTTGCATTCCATCATCTATGCCATGAGATACGTGAGTGAACCCAGCTAGACTGTGCGTCCTTCAGGCTGATAGCGCGTCCTGAACATCCCCTGCTGCCACCCCATCTGCAGGATCGACGGTGTCCTGCTTCCTTCCAAAGCTGAGCATCCTTGTCCCCTCTCCCCAGTGACCACCTGAGTGTGGCCACCTCTGGGCTGAACCTCTGGCAGACAGGAGTTTAGCTGCTGGTAGTTATTTGCATGCCTTCTTCAAACATGGCACTCAGGGTGCTTGAGGTGAACAGTGTTAATCAGATCTGGGCCCTGGGCTGTTTGTGTTGGGTGAGAAGCCGGGCCTGCAAGCTGGACAGGAGGGGACCTGAGATTTGTACCTGCGGGCAGCACACCAGACACTCTAAGGACATAATGTCATTTCATCCTCACGACCCTCATGTCAGGAAGGACTCTAACCACCCACTGCACAGGTGAGGAGGAAAGGAAGCTGATCTGGTTCATTCATTTGCTCAGCAGATCTGCCTACCATGCGCTTGGATTCTAAGTGCTCGGATGCATCCTTTCTCATGGAGCGGTCATTGCAGTGAAGGGAGACAGAATATAAACAAGTAAATGACACAGTGTGTTACAAGCTGATGAGTGCTATGGAGAAAAACAGAGCAGGAAATGAGGGGAGGGGGATAGGTGTGGGGAGGGAGAGACGGGGTTGCAGTTTTCAACCAGGGGAGGTCTCACTGAGAGGGCAACGTCTGAATGAAAGCTGAAAAGAAGTGAGGAAGCAAGCCCTGTGGATGGTGAGAGAAGAGTACTGCGGTGAGAGCAATCAGCAAGTGCAAAGGCCCTGAGGAAGCAGCATGTCTAGCGGCTCGAGGTATAGCAAGGACCAAAGTGGCTGGAGCAGAGTGAGAGGGGAAGGAGGGGGAGAAGAGGTCAGGCACGTAATGGTCCAGTGGGTTTGGCTTTACAGGGCAGAGAAAGGAGCCTGAGCTTTTCTCTGTCTGAGATGGAAACCCTCAGAAGGCTTTGTGCAGAGGAAGCGTGTGGCCTGACTTATCATCTTTATAGGATCAAAGAGATTAAGAATCTTGTCTCAGACCACACAGCTGGTAAGGGATAGAAGGACAGGTCAGTGTGTCAAACTGTGAAGGCTGTTACTCCCTTTTCACCATCACTACATCAGCCGGAGTCCCTTTCCATTTCTTGTGACTAAGAAAGCTGACTGATAGCATTATGTGAAAAATAAAACAGGTGTTGGGGGAAGATGGGTGAGTGTGTGATAATTTAGGTAAGGTAGACAAGTCTTGGAAGGCCTCCCTGAAGAGATGATACTTGAGCCAAAACCTGAATGGTAGCAGGGAAATACATGGAGAGTAGCATGTTCAGGAATAGATGGTGCAAAGGCCCTGAGGCGGGATGCAGCTTGGTGTATTGGAAGGATAGAGAGAAGACAAAGATGGCTCAATTACAGTGAGCAAGGGAGAGAGAGGTGCAAGATGAGGTCAAAGCAGACCAGATCCCTCAAGGCCTTGCAGGCCATGGTAAGGAATTTGGATTTCATTCTTATGAGTGAGGAGGAACCACTGGAGGATTTTCAGCAGGGAGTGATTTGCATTGTTTAAAAGATCAGTCTGGCTGCTCTGCGGAGAACAGACTGGGGAGGGGCTTACAGGCTGCATAAGCTGAATCTCAGTTTTCCATATGGAAAGTGATCCTAATCCAAGAGAGCTGGTCACGTGCTATGGGAGAATGGCAGGAGGGTGTTAATTCCACGGAGGGGAGGAATTTGCAAGTAGTGTTCACTGCTGTTCACTGATTCTAGAACAGTGCCTGGCATATAGTAGATCCTCCGTTAACTACTGGTTGAATAAATGAAGAAAGGAAGGAAGGAAGGAAGGAAGGAAGGAAGGAATATGCTTTGAAAATTGTGAGGCACCACATAAAGGTGAGAGGCTGGGGGTTTTTGCATTGACCATCAAAGTTTAAGGCTTTCCCAAGACATGGAAACAACCTAAATGTCCACTGACAGATGAATGGATAAAGAAGATGTGGTACATGTATACAATGGAATATTATTCAGCCATAAAAAAATAAGGCAATAATGCCATTTGCAGCAACATGGATGGACATAGAGATTATCGTATTAAGTGAAGTAAGTCACAAAGAGAAAGACAAATGCCATATAGTACCAATTATATGTGGAATCTAAAATATAACACAAATGAACTTATCCACACGAAACAGAAACAGACTCACCGACATAGAGAACAGACTCGTGGTTGCCAAGGGGGAAGGGGCGTGAGGGATGGATTGGGATTTGGGGTTAGTAGATACAAACTATTATATATAAGATGGATAAACAACAGGGTCCTACTGTGTAGCACAGGGAAGTATATTCAATATACTGGGATAAACCATAATGGAAAAGATGTAAAAAAATAATATATATATGTTTAATTGAATCACTTTGCTGTACAGTAGAAATCAATACAACATTGTAAATCAACTATACTTCAATAAAGTAAATTCGAAAGAGTTTAAAGGCTTTCTCAAGAGAACCTAACTTATAGCAATGGGAACTAAAGGGTTAATGAACAATTTTGGGGATATTTCTTCCTTGGAGTATTGTCATTCTGTGCTAACAAATTTCCTATGATATTCTTGGGAAGGCGGGTGGAATAACCTCCCACTAATTTCTCAAATTAACATGTTTTGGCTTCATGTTCAGTAACTTCAAACATCTCACACCGCGCAGCCCGTGCAGAATTATTTTCCGGATGCGACTGCAGTGAGTGATAAAGGCTTTTACTGTTTTTGGTATCCCCACTGGTCGAAAAGTTTTGATATCCTGGCTTTCCTTTTGCATCTCATAGAGGTCTGTCACTCGGCACAGCATCTGGTATATAGAAAATGCTAGACTCTTTTTCAAATGAACAAAGAGAACGGTTGGTGGTGATAATGCAATGGTTTTACTTTCATCTCGAATTAATTTCTAAAGAAAACAGGGAGAATTTTTTTCTTATTTGTCTCCCTCTTTTTTTCGCATCAGTTGGGAAGAAGCTGCAAGTTTCAAATGCAACTCTTTACTGACAAGACTTAAATAATGGGCAATAGCCAGAGGTTTCCCCAGCACCAGTTTAAAGATGTTAGAGACCTCCCAGACGCCCCTACCAAAGGGTCTGAGGATCAGGTTTGATGGCTACAATATCCAGGAACGATGTCCAAATCTCCCTGCTTGTCACCTCCAGTGAAGTTCACTCACTGGCACTTCCATTGAGCTTGGACATCTTATCTTACTAGGCTGACTGGGAGGCTGGACCCCAGAACTCCAGCCCTGCCTGTCCCTCTCTGGAGTAACCTCTGCTGTAATTCTCCTGAGAAAGTGGATTTCCAGAGGCACTTGCCTCATCCAATCATTTCTCTTTTGCAAATCAAAGTCTCAGGTCAGTGCATCTGATTGGTGAAGACTGAGTCACATGCCTGCCCTGAATTGCAAGAGAGGCTGGGAAAGTGAGTTACTGATTTCTGCTTCAGGGATGCAGGTATCATAAGGAGGATAAGTTTCCAAATTTAGGAAGGGTATTCCACAGACTAGGCAGCCACAAACAGGACTATACCCACTGCAGCCTTTCTCTTATACAACTATCTTCTTCTACAGTGTCACCACATAGTATATGCTCAGTAAACGATGGCACTGCTTTTCCCTAGCCATGCTTCCCTGTTTAGACTCTTTGCCCATCCCTAAATGTGAGTCTTTCTGCTTGGGTTCCTGTGCTTGGAATTTCTTCCCAGGGATCCTTTCACTATAACCAGAGCTTTGAACAGAAGAACAACTGAATTCAACATTCAGAGGTTTACCTCATACAACTTTAGCAACAGATTTGTAGCACAGATTCATGCAAATATTCGATACAAACATATTTCAAAGACATTATTCTCTAAAAAAAATCTGGATACTGACAGTCTAGCTGTTACATCAGAACCTTAGTGTCCCTCACCCAAGGGATGTTTAAAGAGTTTATCTGAGGGCTTCCCTGGTGGCACAGTGGTTGAGGGTCCGCCTGCCAATGCAGGGGACACGGGTTCATGCCCCGGTCCGGGAAGATCCCAAACTAGAAAAGCCTGCGCACAGCAACGAAGACCCAAAGCGGCCAAAATAAATAAATAAATAAATAAATAAAGTTCTTGGGGCTTCCCTGGTGGCGCAGTGGTTGAGAGTCCGCCTGCCGATGCAGGGGACGTGGGTTCGTGCCCTGGTCCGGGAAGATCCCACATGCCGCGAAGCCGCTAGGCCCGTGAGCCATGGCCGCTGGGCCTGCGCGTCCGGAGCCTGTGCTCCGCAACGGGAGAGGCCACAACAGGGAGAGGCCCGCGTACTGCAAAAAAAAAAAAAAAAAAGGAGTTTATCTGAATGCTTGTTTTCCCCCTAATGTGCTTACTTATATTGCCTGTTTTTAAGAAATACATTTAATAATTTCGAAGCAATAAGGGAAAATACTTTTACATAAAAATTAAAAGCATTTGCATGACAAAATATAAAAATTAAAATGACAAATATTATTCTAGGAAAATATTTGGAATTTAAATCACAAGAACAACAAAGTGTCAGCATCCCTAATATATAAATCTCTATAGAGTTTTCCAAGATTATAGGAGGAAGAAAAACCCCGGTGAAAAATGAGCCAAGAAACAAATAGACAATTTACAGAAAAAGAATCTAAAGTGTATGAAAAGATGCATAACTGATATGAGAAGAATTAACTACAGCTACTTTAGTCTAGAGCCTATGACCAAGATGTAGTAACAAGGACCAGATTTACCCTTCCACTAGAAAAAAAAAAGGTTTTTAATAGACTAAGTTACAAAACAATAGTTTTCAAGATATTGGACATCAGGCAATGAAGGACAGTGACCCTGAGAGATGGGAAATAAATGAACTGAGCCCTATGATGGCCCCACTTTCTGCCTTGAAAGACATTCTAGGCATCCCTGCAAGGAAGGGAACTCAGGTGGAGTCCAAGGGCTCCTTGAATTAAGGAGACAGAGCTCAGAGTCCAGAGAGTTCAAGGTGGCCAGAGATTCTGGGCAGAGTACTAGAGAGGAGAGAATTTCAAAGGGTCACCCTCAAGTATTCAGCGGAGTACTGTCAGAACATGCATGTGAGAAAACTACTTGAGACCAGGGAAAGAAACACCAAAAAGGACTAGAGGGAATATAGTATTCAGGGCTCACACAGGGCTGGGAAGAGTGCTCTTCCCAGACCTGACGATCTTTTAATTCTGGGACCATTCTGTAGAGTACTCAGAAAAAGCATATCTCAATAGTGGGGAATAATTAGCCATAGACTAAACACTGCCCTGGTCCCACCTAATAAATCTTAAAAACTAGACTCAAAAGATCAAAAGACCTCCAAGTGCTTAACTACATCCCAGAACAAAGCTCAAGGATATTTATAGGAATACAAAAATATCTAGCCCCTAACAAGTTACAATGACTGTCATTCAATAAAGTAATAATGATGGGCAGGAGACTCAAAACAAGCCAAAAACTGAAAAGTTTAAAAAGCAATATGATTTACAATAGTATTAAAAATAATGCATTACTGGGCTTCCCTGGTGGTGCAGTTAGTTGAGAGTCCGCCTGCCGATGCAGGGGACACGGGTTCGTGCCCTGGTCCGGGAGGATCCCACATGCCTCGGAGCGGCTGGGCCCGTGAGCCATGGCCGCTGAGCCTGCGCGTCCGGAGCCTGTGCTCCGCAACGGGAGAGGCCACGGCAGTGAGAGGCCCGCGCACCGCAAAAAACAAAAAACAAAAAAAAAACAAAAAAAATTAATGCATTACTATATTTGTGGGTCAGAAGACTCAGTCTTTTTAAGATGTAAATCCTGCCTAAACTGATCTGTAGATTCAAAACAATCTGAATCAAAATCAGGATTCTTGGTAGAAATTAACAAGTCATTCTGGGGACTTCCCTGGTGGTCCAGTGGGTAAGACCCCACGCTCCCAATGCAGGGGGTCTGGGTTCCATCCCTGGTTGGGGAACTAGATCCCACATGCATGCTGCAACTAAGAGTCCACATGCCGCAACTAAAAGCCTGCATGCCGCAATGAAGATCCCATGCGCTGCAACTAAGACCCGGTGCAGTCATAATTAATTAATTGATTAATTAATTAATAACTAATTAATAAACAAATAAATATTTTTTTAAAACCAAGTAATTCTGAAATTTGTACGGAAATACAAAGAACCTATTATAGCCAAAACAACCTTTTAAAAGGACAACAAATTTATATATCTAATACTACCGGATCTAAGACAATAAAGCTATAGTAATTAAGAAACTGTGCTACTGGTGTCAAAATAAACAAATAGATTAGTGGAAAAGAGTAGAGAATACAGAAACAGACTGACTCATATGTGTATAACTGACAAAGGTGTAAAGGCAATTCAGTGGAGAAAGGAGAGCCTTTTCAAAAACATGATGCTGTAACAACAATTGGACATGCATATGCAAAAAAAAAACAAGCTTTGATCCATAGCTTGCCCTGTATACCAAAAAACCTCAAAATGGATCATAGATGTACATGTAAAGCTATAAAACTATACATGTATGTATATACATGTATTCATATTGTTGTATATGTGTACATATACATATATAGTACATGCATACACATATGTATGTCCATATATACATATATAGTATATACTACATACATATATAATATATGTATATAAAACTTCTAGGAAAAAATATAGGAAAAACCCTTCATGACCTTGGGTTGAGCAAATATTTATTTCTTAGATAACAAAAGCACAGTCCATATAAGAAAAAATTGACAATTTGGACTTCAAAATTAATGATTTCAGCTCTTTGAAAGATGCTGTTAAAAGAATGAAAAGATAAGCTGCAGAAGGAGAGAAAATGTTTGCAAGCCATATATTTGATAAGGAATTTGTCTCCAGAATATAAATAAACTCTTTATACCCCAAATAATAAAACAAGCCACCTAATTAAAAATGGGTAAAAGATTTAACCAGATGCTTCACCAAAGAAGATATGCGGTTGGCAAATAAACATATAAAATCCTGATTAAAACTGCAATGAGAAATCACTACTCACCTATTCGAATGGCTAAAGTAAAAAGAATGGCCGTACGCATTTAGGTGAGGGTGCGGAGGAGCCTGGAATTCTCAGTGGGAATGTAAAATGGAACAACCACTTTGGAAAACAGCTTGACAGATTCTTACAAAGTTTAACATATGCTTATCCTAAGATCTAGCCATTCGCTCATAGATATATATCTAAGAGACATGAAAGCACAGTAACAGAGCTTTACATGTAATAGCCAAAGCCGGGAACAACTCATATGTCCATCAAAAGGTGAGTGAATAAACACTTTGTGGTATATCTGTACAACTGAGTACTGCTATGCGAAAAAAAGAATAAACTTGATACACGCAATGACATGGATGAAACGAAATCATTATGCTGAGTGAAAGAAATCAAAGAAGGATACAGGCTGTTTGGTTCCATTTATACAAAATGCTTTAAAATTCAAACCAATTTATAAAGTCTGAGCAGGTCAGTGGTTGCCTGGGGATGACGTGGGAGGTGCCTTTAGAGTGGGGATTACAAAGGAGCACAAGGAAACTCTCATGGGGGACGGATTATGTTTTTTATCTTGATTTTGGTGATGGTTTAACAGCTGTATCCAAACTTCAAAATGCATCAAATTGTACATTTTAAACATGTGAAATTTATTACGTCAGTTATACCTCAGTTCAGTTTTTTTTTTTTAACTACCTTAATGTGCAATTTCTCCCCTATCAAATTGGCAAAATTCTAACACTTGGACAACATATACTGCTAGCAAGGTTATAGGGAAGCAGGTTTCTGAGAGAAGCTCTTTCAATTCCCACCCTCATTGTCTGAATGTTCCCTATCACTACACATACATCCATGCTAATGAATTTTTAAAATCTAATTTTTGCTATTCCAGCTGCCTCTGACCTTTCCACACGGCGGAGTTTCAGTCAACTGTCGTAGTAAGATTGCTCGGTGAGAATACAGATTTTTAAGAGAGGAATCAGCATATGAGTGAGATGCAATTTTTTTTCACGTACTCATTTCTTCCTTTTTTATAAATTTCTACAACTTTTAATTGAGTGCCTACTAGGTGTGTCAGGCACTGTTTTAGGCACTGGAGATAGAGCTGTGAACAAACCTGACAGCATCCCTACCTCCCACAGAACTGACACCCCAGTGCCGCCATGCAGACCATACACAACCCGTCAGATACATAGGTATGTGTCAGATGGTGCATGGAGAAAAATAGGCAGAGATGGGGAAGAGAGGAGCTCGGAGGGAGTTGTCATTTGAAAGAGAGGGGTCAGGTGGGTCACCGTGAAAGGTTACACCTGGAGAGAGAGAAAGTGTTGGGATAAGATGATTTGGAAGCGTTGAAAACAAGCTCCTTTTCCAGCATGAGTTTAGTTTTTTTCCCCATTTGTACATGTTTGGAATATGGCAGAGGGATTTCATGCCCTTTCTTCTCAGCCTCTGCACCTTTCCCCAGAGCTCTGAAGCCCTTTCAAGGCCTGTTGATGTTTTATTGTGAGCTCAGGGTCACCGGCCTGGCAAGAGTCCTTCTCACCAGCTGGGTGACCCTGAGCAGGTCACTGCATATGTCTGAGCCCTTGTCTCCTCGTGTGGAAATGGAGACGATAAATAATTTGTGCACCCATCCAACAAATGTGAATCGAGCAGTTAGTAAGTGCCTGGCTCAGTGCCAGGTGCTGAGGATGCTGGTGGGTAAGACAAAGTCACAGCCTTCACTGGTCTGTATCCAGCCAGGCAGGCTGACGTGTGCAAAGAACCAGGGTGATGCATATTTCCAGCAAGACGTGTAGGGGCCACGGGGCATAAAGAGAGGACCAGGTTAGGTCTGGACATCAGAGAACGCTTCCCAAAAAGAAATTTAAATGACACCTAAAGAAGTTAGCCAGGGGCTTCCCTGGTGGCGCAGTGGTTGAGAGTCCGTCTGCCGATGCAGGGGACACGGGTTCGTGCCCCGGTCAGGGAAGATCCCACGTGCCGCGGAGCGGCTGGGCCCGTAAGCCATGGCCGCTGGGCCTGCGCGTCCGGAGCCTGTGCTCCGCAACGGGAGAGGCCACAGCAGTGAGACGCCCGCGTACCGCAAAAAAAAAAAAAAAAAAAGAAGTTAGCCAGGTAGAAAACAAGGATGGCACGTGTGTGCGCGTGTGTGTGCGTGTGTGTGTGTGTGTGTGTGCCTGTATACATGTGTGTGTGGCAAGGAAGGGAAACATACCAGGAAGCAGGAACAGATCAGGTGTAAAGAACCCTGAGGCAGCACAGACACTGATGCTTTTCAAGGAATTGAGGGGAAAGCCAGGATCAGTGTTGATGGAGCAGAATATTCATCTCACAAGGTCATAGAGTCAAATGTGACCACCTGAGAAGATGCTCCCTCCCTTAGATGCACGATACATGGGACTTCCTGTCTTTCCTTCCTAGAGCTCTGAGCCACCATCAAGGTGCAGGACACTGTCACTGCCCCATCACCCCTCTAGTAATCTCAGGTTCTGTTATTGCATTTAACCTACACACACGCAGGTTTGACAGTAGAGATTCTTGTGTGCGTTTTCTAGATGAGAAAACAAGCCCTGGGAGAAGTGATATTAATAACACCTTGTTTTCAATCAGTTTAACAAATGCTGACTGATTCCTACAGGAGACCAGCTTCTGGGTGGATCTGGCTTGGAGATGCAATGCGAAAGTGACCTGTGCCTGGGAAATCTCCAATATTTATACCCATGATGTGTATCTCAGCTTCCTGTAAGGAGCCCTCATTTTCCAATGCCCACAACTTCTATGGGGACCTCCTAAAAGAACCAACACCTTTACCCCTCTGGGGCCACCACTCACCCTTGTCATCTGATGATGATGTAGGCTCCAGAGGTAGACTGCCCAGGTTCTAATCCTGGCTCCCTCACCTACGAGTTTCTGCTTCTGTGTGCATTAACTGTTGCACCCCAGTTTTCCTATCTGTAAAACGGGTATTATATTAGCATTTACTTTGCAGAGTTGTTGTGAGACATAAGCGTGTTATTATACATGGGGGGCTAATTGTTGGTCACACAGCAAGCTCTCGGGATTGGCTCCTCCAAGCCATTCTGGACAAAAGGACCACTCATCATGGCAGGGAAAGTTCATGCAGAGCCTGCTCACGGGAACCACAACAGCTGTCCCAGTCCCTTCCTTGGTTTTCCTGGCCCCACTGCCAACCTCAACAGTATCAGCAATGAATGGTTTTCTCTGCCCTGCCATGGAAACAATTCCTCCACTCTCCCCGCCCACGTTGCTTAAGTGAGGCAGATAGGCAAGAATTCCTTATTTAACCAACTTATAATTACAGGAATGGAGGTTCTGATGATTGGAATGCTTAGTCTAAAATCATGTAGAAATGTGTTTCTTACATTTCAGAAATCCACCCCCTTAACAAACATCTGTGGGGTCCCTACCAGATACCTGGACGCAGAGCAAGAGAAAATTCTGGGCTAACCAAGGTTGCCCCCACCATCACTACCCATTTCCTTGTACCCATTACCCATCCACCCCAAACAAGCAGCAACAGTCAACACACGTGGTCCTCTCCTTGGGATGACCTGGCAGAAATCAGATTACTGTGGAAGCAGTTGACTTCCAAAATAATCTCTTGAAAATCATAGAAGACACAGGTTTGAAACCCAGATTTTCGACAGCAAGAGGCAAGCTTTGAGAGAGTCAGAAGTGTTTCCCGAATCTGGGAGTTGGGAAAATTCTGAGTCTAAAGATTGGATCACGCACAGTAGAGATGGCAAAAAATATGTTAAGAATAAAAACAAGTTTTCTAACCCAACAGGAGGTGAGGCTATGAGGGAAGCAGGGAGAGAGAAGAAAAGAGGGGAAGAGGCTGAGAGAGTGTCTTTTAGAAGGAATTCCACACTATTCCCCCTTCTCCAGGTGAAACCCTGGAGGTGGGGTGAGGAGAATGTTAGAAACCTGTTACATGAGGAGGGTCTGCAGGGAACTTGCACCTGCTTCCTTTCTGGGGCTCCAGGAGGGCAGCAACGCTCAAGGAAAAGGTGCGTTGTCATCACGGTGCTGGAGTCGGGTTGGTAGAGTGGGGTCCAGGTGGTAGACTGGAGGGCGGCTTCAGGGAATTCACCTCCACGCCTGCATAGCACGGGGAGACAAGAAAAGGGTGCAGGTCTTAGCTGAGTGAGGGGACCTGGAGCCTGCAGGGCTGTGATGAGGGGACACAACCACAGGTGACGGTGTGGATGTCCTGGCCACAAGCTGAGGTGGAAACTGACAACAAGACCTCAGCAGGCTGGTCATATACACCTCAAAATGCTCATCAGGGGGATCTCTGGACCAGAACCATGGGTGCCTCCCTCTCCTGGAAACCAAAATGGCAGCGGTGGGAGAAGCGGGGAGGGAGAAACGCTGCAATCATCTGAGTTTAAACTAAAACTAAGAAATCACTGGTTTTGCTGGGGCTTACCTGGCCGTGACTTGGTCAAGTTTTTCTACAGCAGAAAATGCCGGCTAGCAATGGAAATTAAGTCATTACGGAAAAAGAGAAAACTCTGTGTTTGCAGCCTACTTCTCTAAGTTGTCAAATGTTCGACCCACTAGAGGAGGAATGAGATTAACCCTTGCTTTCACGGAGCCACCTGAGATTTATTATTTATTTCCTCTGGAAAGAACGCAATCCTGCCATCCACCATTCCTACCCACCCCGCCATACACTCCCGCCTTCTTACTTTCAAGAGGTGCAACTCTAGGGAAAGCACATTAACCTTGAAAACAAGCACAGCCGACTCTGTCCCAGGAGCTGGAGACCTGAGGGTGAGTCCACAGAAAGCCCTTGGCCACTGAATCCCCCCAGTTCACCCACAGGGAAGAGTAAACTCACATAATTCGAAAAATGAAATTGGAGCTTCAGGACAAACCGCCCGAGTCTCCTGCCCATCACGCTGGGTGTTCACTTCGTAAATTCCCAAAACTTAGTCGCTGAGAAGGAAACAAGAAGAGTGGAAGTGAGGGGCTACAAACACTGGTAAAGACACAAAGGGACCACCAACAGATGCCCAGACTGAGCTCCATGGCCTGTTGCTACCCAGGGACACAGAGCGTTTGAGCCTTTGAAGTAGAGTCCAGCCCTTGGTCTCCAGGACCTGCCCTGTTTCACCCTGACCCTGCTGTTCTGCTCTGGAACATCCTCACCTCATCTTCCCACCCGCACTGTGATCCCTTCAGGCCCGAGTTCCCTTCCTGTCTGCACATCCTGCTCGGTCCTCCCGGCTCAGGTGCGCACCCAGTATCCTTGGTGACATTTTCCTGGGTGCTCCTCAGAAATAGGGGGTCACAGCATCCTGTAGATGGCGCTGTGTGGCCCTGATTGATGTCCCTCACCAGGAAGACAGTGAGCTCCTCCCCACAAGGCAGGCGCTTAGTCACTCATTCATTCATTCATTCATTGGACAAATATTCACTAAGTATCTACTACCTGCCAATACACAATGCACTTATCAATGGCTGAAAGAAAAAGTAAATGATGCCTGCATTTGCAGACCAGGGGAGTCAGGATGGTGCAGTGGAAAGAGATGGGCTTTGGAGTCAGACAGACCTGAGTTAGAAACCCAGCTCTGGAATTTGCAAAGCTGGGTGGCTCTTAGGGAGATATTTACTCTATCTGAGCCCCACTTTCCAGCGGTAAATAGGAATAGTAATATCCACTTCTGAGTCTAAAGAGTTCTGAGGAGTAAATGAGAATGTCCACAGAAGAAACAGCACACAGAAGGCCTAGCTTCCTCTTCCCATAAGAAAAAAGTCTCAACCATTTCTGGTCTCCCACTGGCCACATGAGAATTTGGCAGAGATTTTGAGTTGCCCACCCATACCCTTTATTCCCCTTCTATTTTACTAGAGAACCCCAATTTGGGGGATGCCAGTTCCAAATGACATTTCGCATCCTCCCTTACACTTGGGGTTGTCATGTGATTTAGTTCAGGCCAATAATTTACAAGCAGACCTTATGAAGTGGGGCTTCTAGCAAATCTCTTTAAAGGGGGTTGCCACATCTGGTATATTTTGCTCTTCTCCTTCCTCTTTCTCTTAGCCTAGAATGAGGATGTTATGACTGGAGTTGCAGCAGCCATCTTGGGACCATGAGACAACCATGAGGATGGAAGCCATGCACCTAGGATGGCTGAGCAGAAAGATGGCATTGGTGACATTGTGGAACTTCTGTCCCAGCCTGGATGTCACTTCTAGATTGTGTCATGTGAGAGAAAATTAAACTCCTATCTTATTTACATCACTATTACCTTTTTTTTCTGTTACATGCAGCAGAACTCAATCTCTAACTGAAACTATGAGTGTCTGCTGATCACGTAAATCTACCCAATCACAGCACAGTAGAAAAACTGGTAAGAAAAGTTGATTTTATGTTTTATTATTGTTATGTGAAGTGGGTTTTAGATACTCCTAAACGAGGAATATAATTAGCAAGTAAATTATGAAAATTATTTTCTTTATACCAAATTTCTGATTTCAGCTACCATTTTGTGCTCTTATCTGATTACAAAGGCAATAGAGACTCATTTTAACAAACTTAGAAGCTACTTAGAAGCACAAAGGAAAAGTAAAAGAAAATCATCTGTAATCAATTCTCCAGGGGCAAGTAATGTTAACATTTTACTCTACTTTCTTCAAGTTCTTTTTTTATTCTACATAATCACTTGAAAAACAAGGTTCTTTCTTTCCTTCCTCCCTCCCTCCCTTCCTCCCTCCCTCCTTTCCTGTTTTATTATTCATTTACTGAACAGACATTGATTAAATGCTAAACACTGTTATCTCCCATAAGTCTGCTTTTTAAAAAAATTTAATTTCTTTTATTTATTTATTTTTGGCTGCGTTGGGTCTTCGTTGCTGTGCGCGGGCTTTCTCTAGTTGTGGCAAGCGGGGGCTACTCTTCGTTGCAGTGCACGGGCTTCTCATTGCGGTGGCTTCTCTTGTTGTGGAGCATGGGCTCTAGGCACGTGGGCTTCAGTAGTTGCGGCACACAGGCTTCAGTAGTTGTGGCTCACGGGCTTAGTTGCTCCGTGGCATGTGGGATCTTCCTGGACCAGGGCTCAAACCCGTGTCCCCTCCATTGGCAGGCAGATTCTTGACCACTGCACCACCAGGGAAGCCCCTACTTTTTTTTTTTTTTTTTTTACTTATTTGTATTTGTTAAAGCTCTCCTATGTCATTAAATATTCATGAACACCACTAAACAACTGAATAGCAACAATAAAACTGAATAAAATATAGAATATTTATATTACGTTATACTACCATAAAAACATCAATAACAACACAATCAGCCAACATTTGTTAAGCCCTTAATATGTGCTGGGCATTGGGAGTTTGGTTTTTCTTTTCATCCTCTCAACAACCATAAGATGGGTACTATTTCATATCCTCACTGTACAGGTGAATAAAATTAGTATAAAGGTTGAGAAACTCTTCCAGAGTCCCACAGCTCGTCAGGGGGCAAAACAGACCCTCAAATTTGGGTCTGTCTCATGTAATGTTCTTCTTTCTCCAGCTTCATAATGCAGAAACTTAGATGATTGATTTTAGATCTTTTGTCTTTTCTACTACATGCATTTGATGGTATACATTTCCCCATACATACTTCTTTTGCTGCATCCATACATTTTGTTAGGTTGTATTTTCATTTTCCTTCAACTCAAAAAATTTTTTAAAATTTTCTTGAGACTACTTTTGGAGGATCCATTATCCTAAATAATTATTCCATTATTTAGAAGTGTGTAGTTTAATACCAAATAATTGTGTGATTTTCCAGCTATCTCTCTGTTTTTGATTTCTAGTTTAATTACACTGTGATCTGATAACATACTTTGTATAATTTCTATTCTTTTAGATTTTTTTAGTTGTGTTTTATGGCCCAGAATGTGGTTTATCTTTGTGAATTTTGCATGTGAACTTGAGAAGAATGCATATTCAGCTGCTGTTAGATGGAGTATTTCTCCTTGTAGTTCTATAAGTTTTTGCCTCATGTATTTTGATACACAATTGTTAGGTGCATACATATTTAGGATTACTATGTCTTCTTGGAGAATTGACTCATTTATTAACATGTAATGTCTTCTTTATCCATGATAATTCCCTTTGTTCTGAAGTCTGATTTGCTTCACTGTATAAATCCAGACTTTTCTTTTTTTTTTTTGGTTAGTGTTGGCATGCATGGAATGTCTGTCTCCATCCCTTTACATAGAATCTGTCTGAGTCTTGGGTCTTGGCTGTGACTCTCCTGATTGGCCCATCCCTCCAGATTTCAGGGTGGGAGTTTGCCCTGTGACTTCAGTTATCTGATAGGATCCAGAAAAGACATTGGTTTTCAGTTTTTCAGCTTTTCTTCTTGTTGGAAAGACAGAAGTTTTGACTTCTAAGCTGAACATGTCAGAGCTGAAACCAGAAGTGGTGTGAACACTTTTTATATCTTGTTTCTCCCACCATGTTTATGTTTTCTCCTTCATTTTGAACATATGGGGAATGTATAATAGCTGATTTAATGTCAACATATGTTAATATTTTCATATCTGTCATTTCTAAGTCAGTTTCAATTGATTGGGTGTTTTTTCCTCATACTTATGAATCTTATATTCTTGCTTCTTTGCTTGCCTGGTAATTTTTTAATTTTCTATTGGAGTATAGTTGATTTACAATGTTGTGTTAGTTTCTGCTATATAGAAAGTGAATCAGCCATGTATATACATGTATCCTCTCTCTTCTCCATTGCCATATAAATCATTACAGAGCACTGAATAGAGTTCCCTGTGCTATACAGTAGGTTTTTATTAGTTATCTTTTATTTAGTGTGTATATATCAATCTCAATCTCCCAATTTATCTCCCCCTCTTGGTAACCATAAGTTTGTTTTCTACATCTGTGACTTAATTTCTGTTTTGTAAATAGGTTCATTTGTACCATTTTTTTAGATTCCACATGTAAGCGGTATCATATGATATTTGTCTATGTCTGGCTTACTTCACTCAGTATGACAATCTCTAGGTCCCTCCATGTGGCTGCAAATGGCATTATTTTGGTCTTTTTTATTTGCCTGGTAATTTTGGATTGGCTACCAGGCATAGGTGATTTTATGTTTGGGGGGCACTGGATTATCTTGTATTCCTGTAAGTGGCTTCGGACTTTGTTCTGGCAGGCTGTTAAGTCACTTGAGATCAGTTTAAATTGTTTGAGGATTGTTTTCTTCTTCTTTTTTTTTTAATGGTTTTATCAAGATAGAATTTACATACCATAAAGTTCACCCACTTAAAGTGTACAGTTCCCTGTGTTTTTCGTATATTTACAGAGTTGTGCAATCATAGCTATAATCTAATTTTAGAAAATCTTCATTACCTCACAATGTACCCATTAGCCATCACTCTCCATAATCCCCATGTTCCTGCCCATCCCTCATGATTCCAGGCAACTACTAATCTACTTTCTGTCTCTATAGATTTGTCGAGACTTGCTTTTAAGCTTTGTTATGGTGAATCCAGAACAGTTAATTTTTTCCCATTACCAAGGCAAGAGCCATCAGAAGACCAGCTGATGCACCATGCTCTGGCTGGTGGGAATGGGAAATATTCCCAGTCCTTGGTGAGCTTCGGGAATTGTTTGGAAACTACTTCTTTCTGGTGGTTCTTTCTCCCCGCCGATAGTTTACCCTCATGTACACATGGCTCAGTATTCAGACAAAGACTCAAGGGGGCCCTTTTATTGATACTAACGTGCCCTCCCTCTTTCTCTTTCTCTCTCCCTCTCTGTGTCTCTCCTCTGTATTCTGCCTCGTAAATCCCAGTTGCCTCAGCCTCCCTGAATTCCACTCTCTGTCTCCTCAACTCAGGGAGACTGCTGGGCTCTGTTTGGGTTTTCCCTCCCTGATCTGCAGCCTTAAAACTGCCTCCGGGCACTACGCTAGGGCAGTCGTAGGGCTCCCTTCATTTATTTCCCTTTTTTTAGATATCACGGTCCCATGCTGCCTATTGCTCAATGTCTGAAAATAGTTCTTTCCTGTATTTTGGCTAGTTCTCTAGTTGTTTAAGTTGGAAGTTTAAATTCAGTCTCTGTTATTCTACCATGGTCAGATGCCCTTCCATGTACTCTTGAAGCAAATCTCTAACAACATATAATTTCGTCCATAAATATTTCAGTATGTTTCTCCAAAAGATGTCTTTTTTTTTTTACCATAACTATCATAACTATTCCTAGCCAATTGTTAACTCTAGGGAAAATGAAAAGTTACACAAAAAAGGAAATGTAATTAAAATGCACTACATGGATCAACTTCAAATAAAATTTTATTAGTTATAATAACATAAATGCTGAATATTTAGTGAAAATTGTACTTTAATTGCATTAGATAACTGGAGAGGAAGGGTGTGTGTGTTGTGTGTGTGTTTACGTGTGTATGTGTGTCTAAGAAAGCTAAAGTCTCATCTGCTATAATAGAAGGTCAATATATGTTATGAATAATACAGCACTGAGAAGTTGCACTATGTTCCTAAGAGTATAAATCTTGATGCCACGAGAAACAGCTAAACAGTTGAAATTAGTTGCTCCTGGAAAAGAAGAAATTAAAGGTAAGGAGTAGTGGTCAGGTGACTACAGGGGGTTGTAAGAGACTGTACTTTAATCTTAAATAGAAAAAAAGAAATACTAAAATTTGTAGTATCAGAAGTCAAAGAACCTGAAAATAGGACAATAGAAACAAATCAAGAAAACATAAAACCAGTTCTTGGAAAAGATCAATAAAATCAATATATGTGTAGCCATGTTAATCAAGGGAGAGAAAAAGAGAATAAGCCCATTACATATTGGAAATGAAAGAGTGGTCATCACAACTATTCTCTTGGACATTAAAAGGAAAACAAAGGAATATTTTCCAAAACTTTATGCTTGTACATTTGATAACTTATATGAAATGGACCAATTTCTCAAGAGACACACGCTACCAAAACTCACACAAGAAGTAACAGACAATCTAAATAGGCTTATATCTATTAAGGTAACTGAATCAATAATTAATACCCTTCCAAAACAGAAAGCACTAGGCCCAGATGGATTCACTGGTGAAACTATTCCATATGATAATTATTATTATTCAAGGGAGAAGTGATACCAATTCTCTACAATCTCTCCCAGATAGTAGAAGCAGAGGAAACACTTCCTAAATCATTCTATGGGACCAGCATTACCTTAATATCAGATAAAGATATTATAAGAAAGGAAAACAACAAACCAATATCTTTCATAAATGCAGATGCAAAAATCCTCACCAAAACATTAACAAATTAAATCCAATAAGAGTGACATCTTTAAAGTAGTGAAAGAAAAAAATTTAAACACTGGAAACCTAGAACTCTATACTCAGTAAAAATAGCTTTTGAAAATGAAGGCAATAAAGAGACTTTTGACACAAAGTGTGAGAAAACTCATCACCAGAAAACTTGCACTAGAAGAAATATTATGGGACATTTTTTTATGAAGAAGGAAAGTGTTACAAGGTGGAAATATGGATCTACATAAAAGAAAAATGAGCACCAGAAGTTGCAAATATTTGTAAAAACATATTTTTCTAATTGTAAGTCTTTAAAAGATAACTGCATATAAAAAGTAAAATATCATCAACGTACGTGGAGGTTTAACACAAATAGAAGCAAAAATGTGGTTAACAATAGCAGAAAGGATAGAGAAGGGAAATGGAAGTATATTGTCGCAAGATTCTTACGCTATATGTGAAGGTACATAATACTATTTGAAGATGGAATATAAGTAAAAAATATATATTGCAAAACCTAGGACAGCCTCTAAAAAAAAGATATGGTAGGATTTCCCTGGCAGTGCAGTGGTCAAGAATCTGCCTGCTAATGCAGGGGACACGGGTTCAAGCCCTGGTCTGGGAAGATTCCACATGCCGCAGAGCAACTAAGCCCGTGCGCTACAACTACTGAAGCCCGTGTGCCTAGAGCCCCTGCTCTGCAACAAGAGAAGCCAATGCAATGAGAAGCCCACGCACCTCAACGAAGAGTAGCCCCCACTCACAGCAACTAGAGAAAGCACACGTGCAGCAGTGAAGACCCAGCCAAAAATAAATAAATAAAGTTAAAAAAAGAAGTATGATAATAATCCAACAGAGAAAATAAAACTGAATCATAAAAGATCCTCAATACCAAAAAGGCAGGAATGGAGGAAAAAGAGAACAAACAACATATCAAAGAATGGAAAACGAAACAGCAATTTGGTAGATTAAAATGCAAACACAACAAATATCAACAAATACGTTAAATATAATGGTCTAAACAACCCCCTTAAATAAAAGGCAGAGATCCTTAGCATCACCCCCACAGCCTGTAAGGAAATTCTGGGAGTCAGTGATGTTCATCTCCTGGGGCTGGAGGAGGAATCCCCTTCCCCTGAACATGTTACCACACAAATGAAGTAGGGGTGCAGTAAAATTAGGGAGGAAGTACTCTCAGGTGGGTGAGAAATGGTGGTTCCCATATACATTAATGATGAGTAAGGTCATTTCATAGCAGGTTATCTGTCAAATAAGAATAATAACATCTCCTCTACCTGGTCTTCTTGAGGATTAGGAAAAATTTAGATAAATCTTCAAGTGATGTGCCTCATCCAGAGAAGGCGAACTCAAGAGTAATGGTGTTAGTGTTGTTGCTGGTGGTGGAGTGGTTGCTGGTAATTTTGGCAAACAAAGGCCAGACAAGCAAGGACACACACAAAGCAGGAATAGAATGATCTCCTCACTCCCTACCTGTAGCTGTGTATTGCAAGACAGAAGCCAATAAAAAGCCCAAGTAACTGCTTCTACTCCTGGCCCATCCTCCATAAGACCTTTAGAGTCCCTTTCTAAAACAAATCATGTCACTCCTCTGTTTACAAACTTTCTAAGACAACAATAATAGCTAGCATTTATTGTGTGTTCCCTGTAGCAGACACATTACAGTATCACTTCATTAATCCTATAAAACAGGTGAGGGAAACAGAGGTTCACAGAAATTAGGTAGCTTCTCTAGGGCCACCGAGTAAATGGCAGATCCAGGAGGCAAACCCAGATCCACCTTCTTCTTTGTGTCTCATTGCCAATCAATGGCTCCGTGGAAAGTAGAGGCTTCCCCTATAGACACAGGTAGGAAGGTTATTAGCGGACAATTCATGGAGGTCTTGTAGGCATTGAAAAGTTTTTGGAGGTCTTTCAGCAAGGGAGTGACTCAGATATGGTTACCATAGAACAAATTGGCTGGAGCCAACCTGGAGAGAAAGGATGCTGCTGGCACCATCCAGGAGAGACGTGGCCTGGGAAGGAGTGGAGGGGAGGAAGAGGGCATAGATGTGAAGGTTAATGCAGTAGTCCAATCAGCAAGACGTAGTCATCATATTTGGTGGTTGAAAACAGGAAGATGTCTAGGATGACTTGTAGGTTTCTGACTTGGTACCATCTACTCAGAGAGGGGACATCCCATAGTGGAACAGGTTTTATAGGAAGCCAATGGGTTCAGGGTTGGACAGGCATCTGTGACAACTGTGCCTGGAGCCCAAGAGGAAGTCCAGTCTGGAGATAAAAGATTTGGGGTCAAAAGCTTAAAGCTGTTCCCAAATATCCCCAGTCAGGTTGCATCTCACTCCCAAATTCCCACAGCATGGTTTTCAGAACTCTATTTTATCCCTTGCGCTTAACGATGATTTATTTTTGTGTCTGTCAACTTAACTAGACTGAACTCTTAGAAGACATAATCCATGGGACACTGAGCCTCAGAGAGGTTAGCCATTTTCTCAAATTCTCCCAACTTGTAAGTAATGGAGCCCTATCTTGAAATCAAGTCCTCTCAATTCAAGTTCCCTGGAGCTTCTCTCTTATGAATAGGCTTCCATGTATTGTGGCAGGTACTGCCCTTCTAGAAGGGTCACTGTCTTCATGTAGGGTGAAAACAGGAATGAAGGGAACCACAAAGCTCAATTTTGTGAGTATGTAAAAACATAATAAATAAGCTACATTTATTGCATAACAACATTTTATTGAACACCATTTTATATAATATCCAATATCTTCACTCTTTGTGACATCCCTACCCTAAGGTAGGTATTAGGACCCCTGTTTTACAGATGAGGAGACTAAGGTTCAAAGTGGTAAAGTGACTTGCTTAAAAGTTGTAGAGCCAGAATTTAAACCTGAGCTACCTGATTCCAGGAGCACAAGATTTCCCTATCACATCTTCGTGTTTCTCATGCAGTGAGTTTAGAGAAATTAAATCAATAGCTAGTCTTTGTCTATTAACATAAGGAGTTATTATTAGGTTCAAATGCTGTATTTTGAATAGCTCGAGCACCTCCTGTCGTTGCTAATAATCTATTCAATCAGCCTTCAGCCCATAATTTTGAGCTATTTTTTTGAATCCTTATGTGCAATCTACTTTCAGCCATGCGTAATTCTAGCAGAGTCCTAGAATCAGGAAATTATTAGAAAGGCAGATGGGTCACCTTCAAGGAATACAGGACATAGATGTGGCAGGTGCACACCACCACCAAACACTTTACTGATCCAGTTTCATCTAATCCTCATAACAAGGGATTCCCATCATCCTTTTGTTGATGAAGAATATGAGGCTCTGAAAGGTCAGGTGACGTCCACAGGACACACGGCTCACGAGCAACAGAGCAGGATCTGAACTTAAGTAAGCTTACACCAAAGACCATGCGTTTTCCACTCCACTATCCTGTGTGAAAATCACTGCTCTTTCTCTCCTCTCTCTTCTCACTTGAGCTTCTGATGGGAAAACTGACCCCATCCACTCTTCTCTCCTGCATTTGAACTGCTTACTTGTGCATATCTGCTAATGCAGAGATATGGCCAACTGGCAGCCACTATGATGGTACACAGCTGCCCCCTGGGAGAAGTGCAACTCCAGGCAAAGATCCCTGATCACCATGTTGCATGCATGCTGATGGAAACTGCAAATAAGACTTGACCTTCAGGTTGCCAAAGGCAATGCGATGTCTCATGGCAGGTAAGGGTTTGAAAGCTAGGAGACTTGGGTTCAAAGTGAGGATTCTTCCCTTACACATGGTGTGATCACAGGCAAGTTACTTAAACTTTCTGAGTCTCAGTTTCCTTGGCTGTAAAATGGGAGTAGTGATCCCCATCTGCTGGGTATTGTCAAGGATTAAGAAGTGGGTTCAATATAAAGGAACGAAGTTGGGTCATTTGTAGAGATGTGGATGGATCTAGAGACTGTCATACAGAGTGAAGTAAGTCAGAATGAGAAAAACAAATATTGTATGCTAACACATATATGTGGAACCTAGAAAAATGGTACAGATGAACCGGTTTGCAGGGCAGAAATTGAGACACAGATGTAGAGAACAAACGTATGGACACCAAGGGGGGAAAGTGGCGGCGGTGGTGGTGGTGTGATGAATTGGGAGATTGGGATTGACATATATACACTAATATGTATAAAATAGATAACCAATAAGAACCTGCTGTATATTAAAAAAAAAAGTGGGTTCAAGTAGCTGTAAGGGTCTAGAAGCAACTCTCATGTAAGAGATGCTTCATCAGAATCCCTTTTCTTCTCGTTAGTGACAGGATTCCCTGCTTAATCATTTCCCACGCTTAGGAAAGACCCATTATAATTGTATTCTTTCCCTGGTTCTCAGAAAAGCTCATATAATGATCCAACCACACTGAGGATGGAGAGGGTCAGGGCACAGGAAAGCACTTTGTGCAACACGAGGACCTGTGTGCAGTCAGTTTGTTGGCAAACACCTGAGGGCAGGTATGTGTCCATTTACCAAGTCCAGGAGAAGGGACAAGGGTTTGAGGCCGTAAAGAGCTCAGTGAGTCCTGACTTTGTTACTTATTGGCTTTATGATCTTGCCTAAATCCCGTCACCTTCTTAAGCCTCTGAGTTTCCTGATTTGAGTTGGATATGGTATTGCCCAGTGGCTGGCACATCTTCTGGCCCCTGGAAAGATGGAGGGCAAATTTTCATTGAACATCACAAAGTGGGGGCCAAAACCCAAGAGGGGATTAAAAATAAATGGTTCCTACAGAAAGCAAAGACGAGTTCCCTTGAGAAGAGCTTTAGGGAAAATGCTCTTCTTCCAAAAGCTCCCTTGATAAAAATAGAATATGTAACCAACACACAATGTAAGAGAAGAGAGAGCCTTGCCTTCAACATACAGCCCACTCTTCAGCCAGGTGTTGCGGGTATGTGAATTAAGGGCCCGGGGCTCCTCCAGACCCTCAGCAAGGTGGGACTGAAAGCAATGAGGGTTCACGGGCTGGTCCCCTGTCTCTTCATGTCTCTTGCGATGCTGAAGGGAATGGGCCATCTGGGAATTCATGGGACCAGATTAAACTGAGCCCATGAAAGTCGTGGTGAGGGAGGGAGAGTAGATGTATCTGTCCTCTGCAAGTGCAATTAATACCTGCAAGTTGTACATTATAAACACACACACACACTCATGTGGGCAGGAGAAAACAAATCTTTCTGTCTTCAGACTCCTTGGAGCTTTCCTTTGGGCTAGTTCATGCCCAAGGCCCAAGTGGCCTTTTTGGCATTCAGAAAGTTCTTCTTCTTTTTCCTGGGAGGAAGGTGCAGTGAGATCTCCGGCTCCTTGGGATTTCTGAAGATAAAGAGCTTTTCGCCAGTGTTTAATAAATCAATGGTTTCTGCCCCTACAATGGGCACTGGGGCCAGTTCACCAACGGACTCCAGTGACAGGTGTGGCCAACTTCCTTTTCCAGAGAATATCACCCTCTCTCTGAGAGGGGGACACGTCTTCTTTAATATGCTAAAGGAAGAACAGAAGATCAGATACGACATTTTTGGCAACTGACTCTCCCAAGTGTCCTGAAAGAGTTCTCTAGGAAAACCCCCTTTTGTCCCTAGGGCCCCAATCAAGTGTCTTTTTTTTTTTTAAAAAATATTTATTTATTTATTTTTATATTTATTTTTGGCTGTGTTGGGTCTTCGTTTCTGTGCGAGCACTTTCTCTAGTTGCGGCAAACAGGGGGACACTCTTCATCGCGGTGCGCGGGCCTCTCACTATCGCGGCCTCTCTTGTTGCGGAGCACAGGCTCCAGACGCGCAGGCTCAGTAGTTGTGTCTCACGGGCTTAGCTGCCCCACGGCATGTGGGATCTTCCCAGACCAGGGCTCGAACCCGTGTCCCCTGCATTGGCAGGCAGATTCTCAACCATTGCGCTACCAGGGAAGCCCAAGTGTCTTTTAAAGAAAGGCTTTTCCCTGTGGTTGCCAGGTTGCCCCTGAGATTAGCTGAAGCCTGTGGCAGTGGTGGCTGCAGACAGCTCTCACCAACTCATGACTGTTCACTTTTGTGGAGTTTTGTGAGCCTGTTGTCATCATATTGTCAGCACCGAATCAGCCATGGTGGGAGTGTTTCACACCACGGAAACTAAATGCTAGAAATCAGAGCTCCCATCTCCCCCCAGACAATTGTGAGACATTTCCTAGGACACCCCTGCCTGTGGGCTTCACACTAAAAGCAGGCTGATAAAACCCGATTATAAAGCAACAGTTAGCAGTTAGGTAAAATGTGTTTGAAATAGAACAGAGCAACACGCTTTGGGAATATCCTGTAAAAGGATTGCTGGAATCCTGCCCATGAGCAGTCCAGCCCCTAAATCCTGGCTGCTCTTGATAATGGTTTTGACTCCTTCTGAGAGTGCTATACAACCTGAAAGCCACAGGGTCCTTTGCCCAGGCGGTGCAGGACGAGGCCATGTCACTGGGGGTCGACCTACTGGAGGCCACTGGTAGGCTCGGGTCCTTCCTGAACAGGCGTGGCTAAGGAGGCTCCATCCCCCTCACCACGAACTCCTGCCCTGGCAGCTGCATGATGTGAGCAAGGACTCAAAGGCAACTCGGACTGATTCACAGTCTCTCCTCCCACCATTGTACACAGCATCTCAAGGCAAAAAGGCGAGTACAGTAATCCAAGACAGTGGCGCCAGGGTTCTCCTGATCTGTACTCACCCACTTGTGTCAGTGCAGCCCAGGAAGGCATTCAGCAGCCCCACCCCGTGCTAATCTAGAACAACTGACTTCCGTTCCTTAGTGGAGCGCTTTACGGTTATACAGCTTGAATTCAGTTTTCTTGGTTTGGGCTCAATATCCGGATCTAATTTCTCTGGGACTAACTTCTGATACTTGACCCATTATCAATGGCTCCCAGATTTTTATTCATGGACTATTTGGGAAGCTTGTCTCTGCGGCTTCACCGGAGCCCTGAGAAATCATGGAAGGGGCAGGACACTTCTCTTGGACATCCTCTGTTTCCAGAGCACACTTTGGTTATCACATTTTTTTTTTTTTTTTTTTGCGGTACGCGGCCCTCTCGCTGTCGTGGCCTCTCCCGTTGCGGAGCACGGGCTCCGGAAGCACAGGCTCAGCGGCCATGGCTCACGGGCCCAGCCGCTCCGCGGCATGTGGGATCCTCCCGGACCGGGGCACGAACCCGTGTCCCCTGCATCGGGGGGCGGACTCTCAACCACTGCGCCACCAGGGAAGCCCTGGTTATCACATTTTAACCTTTTACGTTAAATGGGCTAACGTAACTCTTGTGACTCGTGTTACCCTTTTACCGAATCTCTAGTGGGAAACACGCGAGACCCTTGGTCCGATGTTTGTAGCACCCTAAAACCGCTCTGCCTCTAACTTTCCTCTGTTCTCCAGGTGTGCAATCACCACAGCTGAAAGAGAAGGCACTCAAGAGAGTGAGAAGAGCGCTGGCCTGGAAGTTCAGGGAAATAAAGCGGTTGGTTACATGGCCCTAAATCCCAGGGTCACTCTTAACAGCTGCAGGCATGGGGTCTCTTCCTCTGACCTCCCTGAGCTGGTGAAGCGTGGCCGTGGGATTTCCCCCACTTTCCAGAAAGTGGGGAGGCTGGCTCAGGGCAGCAAGGCGGGAGAGGGCTTTGTAAAACTATAAAGTCTGAACATCTATAAGGAATTATTCTCCTCCTAATGAGATTCCATTTAAAAAGAGCCATTAGTTAAAATAAATACTGCAATTAAAATGCTAATAAATGACAGAACATTCTCCCACCGATAGCTGGTGGCTATCTTCAGCTCGTAAACTAAGCACACTTTGCATTTTTTTTTAAATTGAAGTATAGTTGATTTACAATATTGTGTTCATTTCAGGTGTACAGCAAAGTGCACCTTTTCCATTATAGGTTATTCTTTTCCATTATAGATTGTTACAAGATATTGAATATAGTTCCCCGTGCTATATAGTAACTCCTTGTTGCTTATCTATTTTATATCTAGTAGTTTGTATCTGTTAATCCCATACTCCTAATTTATCCCTCCCCACCCTGCCCCCTCTATCCCCTTTGGTAACCCTAAGTTTGTATTCTATGTCTGTGAGTCTATTTCTGTTTTGTAAATAAGTTCATTTGTATTACTTTTAAAATTCCACATATAAGTGGTATCGTATGATATCTGTCTTTCTCTGCTTACTTCACTTCAAACTAAGCCCACTTTGAATAAAGACTGCGGTCTTTAGGGAAGGAATGTTGATACGTTTGCAGTAACCCTCCCTTTGTGGTCCCCTCCGCCGCCTCCCCTTCCCAGCTCACAGGCAGCCTGGCTGCCCTCCTCAGCCCACCTGAGCAGACGCCCTCATTACCTCTCCTTCCTCTTGTGAGCCCAGAGCATCTTTTCTAATCCTCTGCTTATCAGTTCTCCTCGAAGTTTGTTCTCAAAGGCTTGCCACCAGCCCTGATGTTTCCTGAAGGCAAGAAGGGAGCGTTCTTATATTTTCAAAAAGAACAGAATCTTCAAGTGATGCAAAATCTTAAAAAGCACTGTGGGGACTCCTTCCCTCAGTGTGGCCTTTGGCTGACATGAGAAACCCTGAGAGTTTTCACGTTTGTTCCCTCACTCACTCTGTGAACACTGATCGAGCATCTTTTCTGGCCGAGTCAGGACACGGTCTCTGCCGCAAGGGGTCCCCAATCCAGGGGTCACAGACAGGTACCAGGTGACATCAGTCAGATAAAGGAAGGCTGCCGAGATGTGGGACACTTGAGCTGAATCTTGGTATGCCAGCAGGGAACGCATGGAGCGTTCGAGAAGGGATGGGCTCTCTGCCTTGGCTTGTGTGCCGTCCATCTCCCCCACTGGAGTGGACACTCCATGCAGCAGGACTGTCCCTTACTCTCCCACGTACACCAGTGCCTAAGACAGTCGACATACTAGGATCTCAGTAAGTGTTCATGAATATATGAGTAAGAAGGTTGAGAAGGCACAGTGGAAGCCTGGAAGGTGGGTGAGGCAGGGAGCCCTCATACCACGTGAAGGAGTGTGATTCTTGACCAAAGAAGGGACAGTGTATGAGGAATAGGGGGTGGGGAGATGTTCGCAGGCTTGGGCTCAAGTCAAGTCAGTAAAGATCAGTGTAGGAGAGAGTCCTGTCTATGCCTGCCTCTGGCCAAGTTCATACTCTGCCTCAGCTGGTTCACACTGCCCAGCTGGCGGGGTGAAGGACCCTTGCCCATGCTGGGCCAGGCCCTCTGTCCCAGGAGTCTGGCTCTTGGGCAGAGAAGGCTGGTCCTCTGAAGGGAGCACCCAGAGAGGATGGTCTTCGTGCTCTCCTGGTCCTGCCCATCCAGGGACCTGGCGTACAGCTCTTCCTGGATTCTGACAGGTCCTTCACACACCCTTTCTTGCTTAGATTCATCAGTCAGTTTCTGCTGCTTGAAACCCCAGACTCTGAACTGATGGTGTACCCAGGCACCAGTCGCTTGGGACACAGGGGTAGTGACTGCCCTGCCCTCAGAGGCTATGGTGAGTGGCTTTTGACTCCAGACGTCATCCAGTCTACTTGACCATGAGGTCGGGCTACAAAAGGGCATGCCCATGCTCCACACTCCTGGTGACAAGCCACCTGGGCGCTCCTGCTTTGTCCCACATCCACCTGCCCATGCCGGCTTACCAGCCTCCCAAACTAGACTGGCCGAAGGGGAGCCCGTAAATAGGGTCCTCGCCGGCAGCCCTCAGGCAGAGGTGACATCGCTGTGACCATGCACATTCCTGCTCCAGCGTCACCACCGACATCTGCCATCTTCATGCTCTTGCCTGACTGTGCGCTGAGAGAAACCAGGCTGAGACACGCAACTCTCTGACCACACCCAGCTCTCTGACCACGCCCACACCAGCCATGACCCCACCCACACCCCAGCTCCTGTGACCACACTCACATCCAGCCCCTCGTGGTGGGCCCCACCAACTCTAGGAAGGCTCGTCCCAGCCCCTGTGGACTCCCACCCCTGCTCAACAGCTGTTGTTCCCATCCTCCTATCCTTCCTTTCACCCTAACCCTACTCTCAGCCCTCAGCTGACCCCCTTTACGAGTCAGGAAAAATAATGTACATACACACCTTTCCACACAATCATGCCATTTTGGCGGACTCATGGGCTCCGAGACACCCATCCCCAGCCTCCTGTGGGTCCTGGTTGAGGACCTCGGCTTCACTGCCCGGCCTTCAACACTTTCAGGTCTGGTCGTGGCTTTCCTTGTAGCCTCACCCCCAGCAAATTCTGCTCTCAAGTGGCACCGCTGGCTGCCCCAAACCCACCTTATCCACAGCCCCACTTCATGTTTTTCCTTATAAAGACCCTTAACTGATCAAACGCACACCTGAAACTTGACTCTAAAAAAGCAGCTCTGCAGCATTATCCATAATTGAGGAAAAATGAACACAAACTAGATGTCCAGTAAGAGGGTAACAGTTACATACACTATGCTACACACCTCAGTGGAATAATAGGCAGCTGTTAAAAATAATATCTATGGAGATGTTTCAATAACTGGGAAAAGTATGAATTTTAAGTTGTTAATAAAAACAGCAGAAATAGAGTCAAAATAGTGTGATAATTAGAAAGACGTATGCACGTGGACAAGAGTTGAAAGGTAATAAGCAAACTTGCCTCTGATATAAGGTTCTGAAAAGCAGGACACAAGGTTGTATATGCTGTGGGATTCCTACACAAACACACACACACACACACACACACACACACTGCACACACTCATAAAACCCAGCAGAGGAAACACGTTCTGGAGGAAGAACGGTAGCAAGACGCTAACAGCCATTTTCTCCACCTGATAGAACCATGGATATTTTTTTTCTTCTTTTTCCTTTATGTATTTATTTCCTTCACGTATTTATTGTATTTATTTATTTCCTTTATTATTTATTCCTTGGGCTGTAAATATGCATATATGGCATATTTACAACCCAAGGCAACTTATTCTCTTAAGATCCTCCTGGGGAAATGAGTTGGTGATGAAAAGAGAAGCTGTGGACAAAATACTTGGGTCTGCCATGACTTACACAGAGGATGCATGGCGACTCTCCTGGATGCTGTCTGCTTCTTGAGCAAAGAAATTCCCCTGGGAAGGCGGGTGTGCTTGTGCCCCGTGGTCCCGTTCCCCTCTCCCATCCGTTCTCTCTACAGGGACCTCGTTTTCCCACCCTGTACTCACCCCCTCCTGCCCAGGTCAGCCTGCACCCCGCCGCCGTCACTCTCCGCTGTGTGGTCCTGATGCCTCTGGCCCACGGGATCCAGCACGGAGAGCAGCTCGGGCTGCAAGGCTGCGGGCACAGCCACGCTCAGGAGCCAACGCAGCGCGCCCCCCGGCAGCATCGCCAGCTTCGACAGGTAGGACGCCAGTCTCAGCTCCTAGAGGAGTGAACGCAGGGACTCAGAGCCTCAAGGCTCTAACCTTGATGAACAGCAAGTTTTAATGGATCACAGTCTTAGGACTTTTTGTCCCAGTGAGAGAAATATTTTAGTACCTCAGTCTTGAAAACATGTTCCCAAAGTCACAGAGCTGTCAAGAAAAATCTATTTGGTCAGCAGCCTTGGCTCGCCGTGACATTCCCCAAGCCTTCATCCATCCCTTCCAACTACTCTCCACTCACTCATCACAGCTACAGCCTGGGCCCATTAGTAATTTCTCCTCCTACTCATGTTCGGTGAGGCGATGGGGCTCCGAGGGAACAGCACAGACTGGAAACAACTGAAATGTGCCTAAATCAGTGGATGGTTAAAGAAACTGTGCTATGGCCATGCCACGGAATACCAGTCTGCAGTGAAAGGAAAGAACTGCATGGATCCCTAGGGCGTTTTGCTGCGTAAAAAGAGCCAGGCCCCGCTGTACTTCCACATGAATAACATTCCAGAGGTGACAAAATTTAGAGATGGGGAACACAGCATTAGTGGCCGGGGTTAGGGGTGTGTGTGGGGGGGAGTGGATATAACTATAAAAGCGTAGCACAAACAGATCTTTGTGGTGACCCAACAGTTCGACATCTTAAATGCGGTGTCACGCTAAACTACACGCGGTAAAATGACACAGAACTACACATGCATTTTATATGCATGTCAACTTTCTGGTTTTGATATCGTCCTAGGGTCCTGTAAGATGCAAACATGGGGGGAAACAGTGAAACAGGGATCAGGGCACTGGAACTCTCCATACTAGCTTTGCAACTTCTTGTGAACCTAAAAGTATTTCAGAGAAAGGTTTGAAAAGGAGAAAGAGAGATTACAGGCAGGCTCTGCACTCCCCCAAACCTGTGTTGGCTCCCAGCCCCACTGCACAGAACTGTGTGTCCTTGGGAAGTGTCTTTATTTCTCTTCGGGCCTCAGCTCCCTCATCTGTAAAATGGGCCTCAGCTCCCTTAATAATGATACCTATGTCAAAAGGTTTCGTGAGGACAAAATGAGCTGTGACATGTAAAACTGGTCTGTGTTAAGAAGGCAAACTCCCTTTCCTAGCAACAGCGTGGGCATGCCTGGCCATCTGGCCAACCAGAGACCTTCCCTGGGATTTTACACAGCAAACCCAGGAGAGAAAGGCACTTTATACAGCAAAACCAGGAGAGCTGGATGCTGAAAGGCCATCAGCTCAGGGCTGTCAGCTTTCATGTCCCTTCCGGTGTGGAATAAGCTTATTAGTGGACACAAAGCAACAGGGGAGAGATATAGAGAAGGAGAGAGACCCACAAAGAGTCCTTTGCCAGTTGAGCCCCCAGAGCTCAGCTCTGCTCTTTGAGGGGATAGTCAGGGTATTAATATATTTGGTTTACACTCAAACTAGTTTGAAATGAATTTCTGTTACCTTCACCTAAAAAGAATTCTGACTTTACAAGACATCTAAGTGCCGTGCCTGACAAATCAAGGTCATTCAGTGAGTGTTGGTTGTTGCTGTTGTTACAGTATTGGTATGAGTTTCCTATTGCAGCTGTAACAGATCACCCCAAACTTGGGCTTAAAACGACACACATTTATTCTCTTACGGTTCTGGAGGCCAGAAGTCTGAAATCAGTGTCACTGGGCTAAAGTCAAGGTCAGCTGGGCTGGCTCCTTCTGGAGGCTCCAGGGGAGAATCTCTTCCCTGGCCTTCCCTAGCGTCGGCTGCTGCCTGCATTCTTTGGCTTATGGCCCCTTCCTCCACCTTCAAAGTTCATCCTCCAATCCCTACTTCTGTACTGTCACATGACCTTCTCTTCAAGCTGTGACTCCTGCTTCCCTCTTGTAAGGACACTTGTGATTACATTTAGGGCCCACTGGGATAATCGAGGATAACACCCCCATCTCAAAATCCTTAATCACATCTGCAAAATCCCCTTTGCCATAGAAGGTCATATTCACAGGTTCTGGGAATTAGGACTTAGACATGTTTGGTGGGCCATTGTGCCAGATTATTAGTACATTTATTCATTCAACCAACACCACGATGGAGTCCTACTGGGCGCCAGACCCTGTTCCAGGCACTGGAGGCAGAGCAGTAAGTAACACAGACCAAGTCTCTGCCTTCATGAGGCACACAGTCAGGTCAAAGAGACAGATGGTAAGCCTACAAAGAAACACTGCATCGGGCAGTGTAGGTGCCAGGATGCAAAACAAGGCAGGATAAAGAGACAGAGGGTGAGGGGCGGGGGTGGCTGATGTTTGAGACGGGTAGTCAGGGAAGGCTTCTCCGAGGAGGTGACGTCTGAGCAGGGACCTGAATGAAGTGAGGAAGTGAACCATGGGCACATGGAAGGGAAGAGCTTTCTAGGCAGAGGGAAGGCAAGGGCGAAGACCCTGAGGTGGAGATATCCTTGGCATGTTTCATGGAGAGCAAAGGAGGCCAGTATGGCTGGCATGGACCGTGTGAGAAGGAGAGTGACAACAGTTAAGTTGGGACAGGTAGCGGGGGATCAGTTCATACGGACCTTTTCATCGTAGGGAGGATTTTGACTTGTCTTCATGGTGAGCTGGGGAGTCACTGCAGGAATTTAAGCAGTGGGAATGGCATGAGCTGATTCTCATTTTTTAAAGATTACTTTGGATGACACAGGGGTCGTGAACCATCTGCAACAAGTGAGGTAGCAGAGGGGGGGCATCTCAGGCAAGAGATGGTAGCTGTGTGAGCCAGAGTGGTGGAGGGGAGGTGGTGAGAAGTGGTGGGACGCGGGAGACACTTTGATGGTAGAGCCAACAAGGTTCATTGAAAGACAAGAATAAAGGATGACTCCACCATCTTTCACTTGGGCTGCTGGGTAACTGGTGTCATTTACTCAGGTGAGTGGAGCAAGCCTGGGACAGAGGACTGTCAGTCACTTGGAGTTCTGTTTGGACAGGTTAAGTCACTAATGGCGATGTCAAGTCTCAAGTTCAGGGCAGGGGTCTGGAGCTAAGATTAGATGGTAATCAGTGTGGTGATGACATCAGCAAGGGAGTGAATGTAGATGAGAGAGAATGAGGTCCAACGACCGAGTCCTCAGGCTCCCAACGTCCAAAGGCCGCGATGCATCCAACATAGGGGCTTGACCACAGGTAGCCAGAGGGCTGGGAGAGAACCAGGTGTCCAGGGTTTGGAAGCGAAGGAGGGAACATATTCAAGAAAAGGGCTGTGGATCAAGTGCCACAGAGACATCAGGAAAGACAAAGACATGGACTTGACCACTGGATTTGGAAACATGGGGCTGCTTACTACTTTGACCAATGCTTTCAGTGCGGTGATGGGGAAAAGTGTTATTATAAATACCAAGCTCTCTCCTTGCGACCCATGTGCTTCCTTCTGCCTGTAGCACACTTTTCCCCAAAGCGTTCTCTGTCTGGCTCTCTTCAACTCATTCTTTTGGTTTCTACGCCAGTGTTGGGCTTCTGGAAGCCTTTCCCGACCCCACATTCTGGGACAGATGCCTCTCTGCTTTTCTCTGGTTTTAATCAACTCTCTTCTGTCCAATTCTTGTATCAAATTCAATTGTCCAATTTCTCATGTGTCTCTGCAGTGAGGTTTTAGGATGGGGTCAGCATCATATGCCTCTCTACCTCCAGCATTTAACCCGGTTCCTAGCACAGAGAAAAACATCAACAGACGTGGGTCGAATAAATGAAGGATAAACTCCATCAACACCCTGTAGACTCACTTCTTCCTGAGGCAGAGGAGTAATCCTTCATCACTGGGATCCCCACTGGTGAATATGGGGACCCACCGGCCCACTGCCATGGCTCTCCCAGCTCTGAAGCTTTCTGATCAATAAAATAATCCTTAACACAGGTCAATTAACTGGGTCAAGTCTTCCTGAAGGTGGTGACACAAAAAGCATCTGTGTGGGTCACTTCTAGAGACTGAAATGAATCACAAAGCAATGTGGGGACTGGCTGTTCATGCAGAAGACGGTGGCAGAAAGACCAGGCTTAACAGCAGGCCCTGCCTGTCCCTCTCTCCTGTTCTGCTTCATCACCACTGGACCTGGCACGGATTTCCATTGTTTAGGTGTATCCTGGCATATTTCAACCTTGCCTTGATTTTTAAGAAATACTGCTAATTTTAAGGCATCAAACAATGTAGAAAAGCACAAAAATGTTAAAGTAATTATTCCAAATGCCACTATCCAGAAATAGTTATCAGTAACATTAGGCAAACCACATTCCAGGAATATTTTTAGGCATATACATAAGTAGATGAATGGAGGGATGGATGGATGGATGGGTATACAAATGGACAGATGGGTGAATGGATAGATGGATGATGGATAGTGGGTGGATGGATGGATGGGTGGGTGTACAGATGGACAGATGGGTGAACAGATAGATGGATGATGGATGGATGGGTGGGTAAGTGGATAGATGGATGAGTGGCCAAATGGATAGATGGATGGATGGATGGATGGATGGATGGATGGTGGGTGGGTGGGTGGATGGACAGACAGATGGACTGATGGTTAGATGGATGGGTAGACAAATGGACAAGTGAATGGATGGATGGATAGAAAGACAGATGGAGTGACGGACAGATGGATGGAGGGACATGACTATAAAAATGAGATCAGGGCTTCCCTGGTGGCGCAGTGGTTGCGAGTCCGCCTGCCGATGCAGGGGACACGGGTTCGTGCCCCGGTCCGGGAAGATCCCACATGCCGCGGAGCGGCTGGGCCCGTGAGCCTTGGCCGCTGAGCCTGCGCATCCGGAGCCTGTGCTCCGCAGTGGGAGAGGCCACAACAGTGAGAGGCCCGCGCGTACCGCAAAAAAAAAAAAAAAGAGATCATAATCCACATAAAATACTATTTGGTTTATGTATTTATTTTGTTGATGGCCTGCTTTCCCCACTAGAGTATCAGCTCCTGAGGGCATGGGCTTTATCTGTTTTGTTTGCTGCTAAAATCACAGTGCCTAGGATAGCACTCGCCACTTACTAGGAGCACAGTCAATATTTATTCAAGAACAAAGCCCGTTTAGAAGATCTTAAGCTGAATCTAAGTCATCCTTTATGTGGTTAGAACAGAATGCCACTCTGTTGTCTACAGTGGCTGCAATCATGCTGGAGCCCCAGGGGAGAAAGGAGGTGAGTTCAGTGAGGACCACAGATGGGGTCCCAGCCTCTCCCCACAGCACAGGGAAACTTCCTGCCTTGTGGGGTTAGTACCATTCATTTTTAAATGAGCACCCCCTTCCCGTTTTATTCATGAAGCAATTAGGAAATACTTTGCTTTAAAGGGAATTGTGCGGTAGCATGAAATGGAATGAGTAGAGCCTTTAAAGGGAAAAGAACCCTGATTTTAAACCAGCCCCCACTGACTGGCTATGGGACCCCGGCTAAGTCACATGACCTCTCTGACCCTCAGTTTCTTCATCTGTCAAGGGATGATCCTCTCCATGCCTCTCCTCAACACTGGGCTGATATCAGCTGCTGTTTGTATCATCACCATCAGAGAAGGGCTGACGAATTTGCAGCAGTGCCCTGGGGAGGCTCTTCCCACTGCCAGGGTCCCCAGAGCAATGGTGAGCATTAACTTGGATGATGTGTGATGCGTCTGGCACAGAGCAGGCATTCGAGAGTGTTATTTTGATAGTGTCATAAATATGCAAAAAAGGAGGAGTTGGCAAAGTTGCATAAATATGAAAACATGGGTGCTCGAGTGGAAACTATCCTTCATGCAAATTTTGTAATTCAAACTATGCTGTCCCTAAGGCAGTGTAATCATGAGGAAATAAAACAAAAGAGAGAGAGACAGAGACAGAGACCACAAGAGAAAGAAGAAGAAAAAGGAGGAGAAGGAGGAAGAGGAGGAGTAATTAGAAAGAGTAGGAGGAAGAACAGGGACAGAGGGAGACAGGGTGGGAGAACTGGGCCTTCCTGGTTATCATCTCTCCTGGTACAAAGAAGAAACAGGTCAAATACAGGAGTCCTCTAAACAGGGAGTGATGGTTAACTTTATAGGTCATCTTGTCTGGGCCACAGTGTCAAGATATTTGGACAAACATAATTCTGGATATTTCTTTGAGGGAGCTTTTGGATGAGATTAACATTTAAGTCCGTGGACTTAAAGCAGATTGCTTTGATGTGGGTGGGCTCCATCTAAGCAGGTGAAGGCCCAAAGAGAACGAAGACTGACCTCTGAGCCACAGGGAATTCTGCCAGTAGTGGGCCTTCGGACTTCCAACTGTAACATCAGCTCTTCCCTGGGTCTCCAGCCTGCTGGTCTATCCTGCCAGCCTATTTGGACTTGCCAGTCTCCATAATCACATGAGCTAATTCCTTAAGGTAAATCTCTCTCTCCCTCTCTCCCCCCAAGTCTTTGTGGTTCTGTTTCTCTGAAATATCCTCACTAATACACAGGGGCTGGAAAAGAAGCAAATCAGTTGAGTAGACTTTCCTGAGGGGACTCTACAAGGCACAGGGTTGGGGGCAGAGAAAAACCACCCCCTGACCATTGGGTCAATTCTTTAGCAGAGTTCACAGTTTAAAAGAGCCAACAAATCAGAAATGAATCTGGATGAAATTCCATATGTGACACTTTGGTCGTCTGTCAATTCTCTTAGTTACAAAGAAGAAAGGTGGGGGGGCGGGCAATCAGAGTGAGTGTGGAGATGGCTCAGTTCCCCCAGAGACCCAGGCCAGGGGCATCATGTGCTCTGCAGGGAAACTGAGCAGAAAGAGCACACCCTGTGTAGTCACCTACCCCAGGCTGAATCCTGAGCTCCAAGGAGCGGCAGTGAGCCCTGGAGTCCTCACGCCACCAATCTGGGCATGGTTCCTCTATTTGAAAAATGGAGAAGATAGTCCCCATTTCCCAGCTTTCTGCAAGGATTAAATGAATAAGAGATATGAGTGCCTGGGATGATAGTGCACAGCAGGTGTTCTAGAAACTTCTGCTCCCTCCCCCACCCCCACTTTGGAGCTCAGGCTGAAAGATGTGGGGTAGGAAGAATGTGGGGTCCAATCTGAGCTTTACCTGGCTCCTCAGTGTGAATTGGGCAATAATTTCCCCTCTGGAGGACCTGTCTGTAAGGGGGTGATGACAGAACTGCCCGTCAGTGAGATGAGTGGCAAGTACTCTCGTGGGTCCTGCCATGGGTGGGTGCTCCTCTCTTGTAAATATCTAGAAAGCCCAGGTCAGCTCTCATGTCAAAGAGGAAGCAGCACGTTAGACTCACCACTGACCTTGACACACAACCTTGGCTTCCTGTGCGGTGTGATTGCTAGAATAACGGCTTCTAAGATGTCCACACCTCAGTCCCAGAACCTGTGAATATGTCATCTTACATAGCAAAGGGACTTTATGATTAAGCTTAAGGATCATGAGCTGAGATTATCCTAGATTATGCAGGTGATTCCAACCTCATCATCACATGGGTCCTTAAAAGCAGAGAACTTTTCTCGCTGTGGTAGGTCAGAGAGAGATGTGATGATAATGGAAGAGGCATCCAAGAGATGCGATTTGTTGGATTTAAAGATGAAGGAAGGGATCCATGAGCTAAGAAATGCAGATGCCTGTAAAAGCTGGGAACAGCCCTCAGCTGACAGCCAGCAAGGAAGTGGGGACGTCAGTCCTACAACCACAATGAACCGAATTCTGCCAATTACTTGAATGAGCAGGAAACAGATTCTCCCCAGAGCCTTAGAAGGAGTACAAACCTGCCGACACTGATTTTGTCTGGCTAAACCCACGTAGGACTTCTGACCTACAGAATTACAAGATAATAAATTTGTGTTCTGTTAAGCCACTAAGTTGGTGGTAATTTGTTACAGCAGCAGTTGGAAACTAATACAAGTGGGAAGCTGTGTGTGCCTGTGGACAGCTGTGGCCAATTCTTCTGGCTGGACACCTGAGAGTGTCCCCACCCTTTCTCCTTGCTGGCTGTCTTTGGAGGGTGAGGAAGAGGTGTTGGTTTGTAGCCTCCCTCGTGGCCGGGGGTCCACCGGCTGGGTCTCCTCAGGACATGAGTAAAATTTACTTCAGGGACTTGGGGGCATGTACTTTCTTGGAAAGAAAAGACAGCAGGGTGATTGTGTTCTACCTTTACCTTCTTGACCTGAACACTGACACAGTGGCTGGAACTCCAAGAAGGAGAGGTGGCAAGTATCACAGAACAGGACTATGACCTCACTGAACTGAAGCAAGGGCTGCGATACCTACCTCCCAACGGCTTGTGATTGGCATAAGCCACTGTCACAAATCACATTTGCTGGAACTCACAGAAATCAGGAAGCCCACCTTTAGATGCACATAAAACCACAACTAGTAGCAGACTTACATAAGTAACTCTACATATGGCTCCATGCACATAGCCTCCGGGCTCTGTCTTGGGAAGGCTGTTGAGAGCTGCAGCTGTGGCCAAGAATGAGATGGATCACCCAGTCTCAACACGGAAAAGTTGAAATGTGGGGTGCAATCTCTTTGGACTCCTTATATGGCCCAGATTTCAGTGACCAACTTTGTTCCTGGTGGAACCTACTCTGCATGTATTAAACTTACTTAAGACTGAGAAGAAGAAGGTTTGGGTGCCTGCCTAATTACAGAAACTGACCAGGGCAATGATTACTATTGTCATTGCTGCTGCCATGGCCCCCGATCAAATGTCCTCTATGTGCTGGCCCTGGGCCAGGGGTTTTCACAGATCCGCTTGGCAGCTCCCAAGGTCCGTGTTATCATCCCCATCCTGAGGGTGAGGAAACGTGGACTCTGAGAAAAGGGTGAAGTGACGAGCTGGCAAGGGATGGACCCAGGACATGGCAAACTTGTTCTCACCTGGCCGTACAGGGTCACAAAGGTGTCCGTCTCCATATTTTCCAGCAAATCTTCAAGCATGACACTGTTCTCTTGCTCCTCTCTCAAACTAGAGTGAAAACAAAATCTACGTGAGTCCAGTTTTGTTATAAAGCTAGTTATTTAAATCCTAGTTATTTAAATAACAAAGGATCACAAATCTAATCAACATGATTAAAAAAAAAAAAATCCATCCAAAGAGGTGGCCAGAAGAAGCTTGCTGCTTTTTAGCTAGATTACCTTGCAAATAATGTATCAGGGAGGGCTCACCAGGATGCAGAGCTCCTCGAAGCAAGAAGTTTTGTGGGAGCCATATGGAGACTTTTCTGTGGCTTTGCAGGGCAATCTGTGATCTGCATGGCTATTAGCATAACTGATGCCATCCTGGGCCCTTACAGTCTCTCCTGTCCTTCTGCTGACCCACCTAGGACTGTGCAGTGAATCACTTCTCTGTCGACAAGGGCTTTGTAGTTAATAGATATTGTTTAATAATCATTAGGACCAGGTAGCCTCTATGCTTTGTTAGTCCCCAAACAAGGATGAAAACCTTCCCTGAAGTATTCCTGGCACCCACGAGACTAGTTACCCATTCATAAATCTTGACTTAGGAATGCACGTCCTATTTCCAAGCACCTACCCCCATACCCTAGGTTAACTATAAAATTGTCCCAATGGCCCCTTGGTGGTGCGGAATGCAGCTGTGAAGCCTTCTGGATTATTGTCTGCTTGATCCCACCTTGTGAGTATGTTACCCTAGATGAACAGATCCATTGGTTATATGGAGCTGCCTGCCTTGTTTTTCGGTCTCAAGATGCCTGCTCAGTTCGGTGGGCACTTTTCGTTCCCTCTGACCTCCAACCGTGATCCTAATTTGAAAACTCTCAGTATTAGTTGTCATGCTTGTGCTCAACAATACCAAGATCTGGAGTCTTCAATCACCATGTGCCCTTGTATTGAAGCGGGCCCAGAACCATCTCCCAAGGATGGACCTGACTCTGACCACAGAGGCTGGGTGGCACCTTATCACACGAGGTCTCTATCAGGCTTCTTGACTTCCCCAAAAGGAGGTCCTCCCAGCCTATCCCTCAGCCAATCAAAGTTGGCATCTTGGGTTATCCATCCTGCATTCCTGCTGGTTAATACAATCCAAACCCAATCTGCAGGTACAATTCATACCAAAAGCTGGATCATCAGCAGTTTCCTCCATGAAGCATGGAATACATTACTAAAATCCTAAATCAAGTCTAAATAAAGTCAACATCTCTGAGCATTTTCCTCTGATCAAACAGATTCAGTCTCTTATGCAATTATTTCAATGGAAAACAGAACTGCACTTTGATGTTGTGTTTACACAGAAAAGCGTAATCAAATACATTAAAATAACCTGTAATCTCACCGCACAGAAATCACATCTATTACAGTTTGGCCTATTTTCTTCAGTTAATTTGTGTGTATGTTTTCAAAAATGAAATCATGCTGTATATATAGTTTTCACCCTGTCCTTCACATGTCAACATTATATTCACAATGGAAAATTATGAAGCTGTTAAAAATTATGTTTTCCAGAAGATATATGCACCTCTATGTTCACTGCAACACTATTTACAATAGCTAAGATATGGAAGCAACCTAAGTGTCCATCCATAGATGAATGGACAAAGAAGATGTGGTATATATACACAATGGAATATTATTCAGCTGTAAAAAAGGATGAAATCTTGCATTTGGAGCAACATGGATAGACCTGGAGGGTATTATGCTAGGTGAAATAAGTCAGACAGAGACAAACAAATACCGTATGGTTTCACTTATATATATGGAATGAAAAACAAAACAAACAAACAAACAAAACAGAAACAGACTCATGGATACAGAGAACAAACTGGTGGTTGCTGGGTTGGGTTGGGGGGAAGGGGGGTGGGAGGAAAGTCAAAATAGGTGAAGGGGATTAAGAGATACAAACTTCCAGCTATAAAATAAATAAGTTATGGGGATGTAATATACACATAGGGAATATAGTCAGTAATACTGTAACAACTTTGTATGGTGATGGATGGTAACTGGTTTTACTGCAGTGATCATTTCATAATGCATAAAAATATTGAATCACTATGTTGTACAGCTGAAACTAATATAATCTTGTATGTTAATTGTAACTCAAAAATAAAATAAAATACCTAGACTCTGTAAGGGAAAAAATATTTTTTTCGACAGTTCTTAATGCCATGGGCAAAGGCTAATTGTCTAATTAATTGAAAAAGAATGCAAAAAAACAACAACAAAAAAGAAGATCAGGGGGTTCTGTCTGTTTTATAATTTTACAAAAGCAGGATATAAATATTCTGTTTATGGTGAGGCCTGAGTAAGGCCTGTATTCAACGTATCGTGCCAATGTCAATTCCTGGTCTGTACAATGTGTTGTTATCCTGTGAGATGTTGCCATTGGGGGAAGCTGGGTGACGGGCCATGGAACCTCTGCACTATTTGTTTCAACTTCTCGTGAGTCTATAATTATTTCAAAATAAAAAGCTGAAAAATATTATCTTCAGTAAAACCTCAATATTAAATATTCAATAGAAATTAAATATTAAAAGACATTTAAAAATGAAGTATAAAAAGATGTCAGGGAAGAAACCTGTTACGAGGTTAGCAGCTCGTGCCTGAGTGCTGGGAGGACCTCTCAGATGGGAGCACGACCGCCCAGGCGGGCCTTATCCCGCTGGGTCTGAGAGGCCGGGTGCCCCCCTGGCCTGCGGGGACTGAGCCTACACACTGCCCTTGGGCCCTCGGCTCACCTCTGCTGGTGATGCTCCAGTAACTTCTGACCCTTGCTCAGGGCCCGTCGCAGGACAGCCGAAACCTGCCTTTCAGAATCCATCTCCTCCTCCGGCTCGTGCAGAAGCCCAGGCCCCTCACCTGCCCACTGCTGCCGACCCTCCAGGGCCCGCTGCAGCTGGGCCGCCTCTTGGTGCGCCAGCTGGTCCTCCAGCTCCCTCTCCAGCTCCTGGAGCTCCTGCACACAGAGGGGCAGGTGATGAGCCCAAGGCAGGTGGACCACAGGATAAAATCCGCCCTGCTTGGTACGGCGCTGCAAGCCTGGCACCACCTCCTCTTGCTGCCTCCCGGATCTGGCCGTGCCAAACAGCGTGACGAGACTGCATCTGGGTCTCTCACACCTCCGTGCCTTTGCGCACACTGTACACCCACCCGCAGGGCCTTTCCCCGTTTGCCTGGCCAACTCTGAGTTTTCTTTCGAGGACTGGCTGTAGAATAACCTCCTCAGGAAAGGGCTCTGTTTTGTGTTGGTCTCAGCCTGTGGATTGTGATGGTACTAGCTGGAGATGCCCGGGGGTCCTCACCTGGGTCCACGCTGTTTGGGGCAGCGCCCACAGACATTTTCCTGATGGGCTGATGTCAAGGTTGAACCCGCCCTTGTGGTCTTATGATTGCAAGACTCACCTCAGCAACAACCATCAAGGACCTTGAAAAAACAAGGTTTATTACTCACACGCCCTGAAGGGTACATGGCACACCCGGGCCACACAGCAGGGTTGCAAAGAGAGAGAGAACGTGGCCCTGGGGCTCTGCCTTGTGGATGGTCAAGGGTGGGGTGCCTAGTGTTTCACTGGTTCACTCTTTGTTGGTGAAGTTAAATCATAAGAGCAGGAATTAAGGTGCAGGGAGGGCAAAGCAGGGTCACTCAAGAGGTCAGGTATGTAGGTCAACCAGAGCTTTCCAGAAAAGGGAACTTCATGGGTGGGGCAGCCTGGCTTTTATCTAGTTGTTTAGTTGGCAACCTGTTTATTTTCAGACGATGTCTTTGAAACGGATGCCTCGACAATCAAAAGCTGAATGTCAGGCACTCATATTACAATCAAAAAAGCTAATTGTCAGGCACTTACTACTGGCTCCCTAAGTCCCCTGGGAGATGCAGACTCCTCCTCCTCCTCCTCCTCCTCCTCAACTGTCCACTCACCATCTCTTGTATTTTCCTGTTACAGACTGAATGAATATTTGCGGTCCCTCAAAATCCACATGCTGAATCCCAAATCCCCAGTGGGATGGGGCTTGGAGGTGTGGCCCTTGGGGGTAATTAGGTTTAGATAAAGTTACAAGGATGGGGCCCCCAAGATGGGATTAGTCCCCTTATAGAACGAGGAAAAGACCAGAGCTCCCTCTCTCTGCCGTGTGAGGACTCAGTGAGAAGGCAGCCATCTGCAAGCCAGGAAAGATTCTTCTCAACAGAAACAGAATCAGCCGGCACTTTGATCTTAGACTTCCCAGTCTCCAAAACTGTGAGAAAATAAATGTCTGTTATTTAAGCCCTGCAGTCTATGGTATTTAGATACAGCAGCATGAGCAGATTAGGACAATACTCCACTTTCTGCTAGAGTGTGAGCTCCTGGGGGGGTAGGGCTGCATTTCCATCCCCCGACCTGCAGCACATAGCAGCTGTCTGGCAGCTCCCACCTGTTTCTGAAACACATGGGTTATCAGCACGTATCCTACACGGCGAAAGCTGTGCTGGACCAGCAACCACGGATAACACCTAACACTGACAGTACGCAGGTCAAGCCTGACCCACTCTAAGTGCTCTGTTAATATTCATCTCATTGAATCCTTATAACAACTGTAAGGAATATATACTTATTTTCCCTGTTACAAATGATGCAACTGAGGCAGGGAGACGAAGTAATTTTCCAGGTCCTGCAACTCTTCAGTGGCAGAACCAGAATACGGGGCCAGGCCAGCCGGCTCCAGGGTTTGTGTCCTTAACCCCCAGGCTATACTGTCTCTCACTGGCCAAACAGAAGAAATCTGCATGCTGAGGCCACCAGAGTCAGAGAATCTGGGTACAAGAGACTGTCCACAGCCTGCTTAGATGGGTAAGAGAGGGTAGGCAGGAAGGTCCCAAGCCTTGTAAAATGCAGACACACCGAACCTATTAACTCACCAACTGGCCAGTGTTCTATGTGGGATGGAGTGAGGATGGGGCTTAATCGTAAGAGGCCTTGGATAGGTGTCATCGGGAGATGGTGGCCCTTGGTCCTCCTAAATCTTGTGCAAAACCGTCTGCCTTTCTGCAGAGGGGCCAAAGCTTGCATCAAATGCTCAGAAGGGTCTCAAAGTCCCCCAGAGGCGCAGAAACACTACTCAGAAACCAAGGCAGAAGAGAAAATGGCCAGAGAGGTAAACTGAAGTCGTAGTGTGGAGAGCGCGTGGGTTGCGCCTTCAGGGCCGGGGAAGCTTTGGAATGCTCTGAGCGTGGGCTACCATCATGCTGAGATTTCCAATTATGACCATCCTTCTCGTTGCTGCGTCCCAAATTGGAAACATAACCAAACACAGCATTTCCAACAGCACTAATGAGTTTCCCGCAGCGTGTTCTGTCAGCACGCCGGGAGCCTGGTCACGGACCAGACTTCCACTGAGGTGCCAGCCCCCAGCCCACAGTGTGGGGAAGGAAAGGACAAACCCATGCCTGCCAGTGTCCCCAAAACAGGCAGAGCACAGAGAGCTGGCGAGTCACACTTTGGTTTTCCGAGACCGGGTCAGCCCTGGTTAGGGACAGGAAACAAGGTGGGAACCTGGTATCCTGCAGGTTCCAAGATGCTGATGGGAGGTTCTCCCAGAGGTCAGTTCTCCTCCAAACCCCTGCCACTTAGCACAACTGGAATCCAAGATTCGGTTCTAGAACTGTCTTCCTTAATGCCTGCTCTCTTCACTAGAGTTTAGATGCTCAGGTAGGGACTCTGGGACTGTCTTGTTCATCCTTCTCCCCAGCAGGAAGCAGGCACCTGGCTTGTGGAAGGAGTCACAGTAATCAGCATCATCTTGCTATTAGTAATAATAACGGCAATTAGCACATACCGAATGCCCACCTTGTGCTAGATTTGATTCACGCTATCTTTACATGAATTAATTTATTTAATCTTCACAAAACAGCACAGGGTAGTCCCATTTTATCGATAAGGTAGCTCAGGCGCAGACAGCGTAAGGAAATCTCCTGAAGTCCCAAGAACCCGAGAGAGGAGTGATTTTAAGTTTCTCTGACTCTGGGCCCCATCTCTCGCTTCTATCGTCCCTGGAAAGCATTCTGTAGGCATCTTTTGAAAGAATGGATGGTTGGACAGATGGACAAATGATGATGATGATGATGAAGACAGACAGACAGGCAGATAGAGGGACAGTTCCAGGCCTTTTATTGGGCACGAGGGAGGGATGCTGGGGTGAATGAGACATGGCCCCTAGACTCTGGAAACTCACGGTCTAGCATGGGAGATAGTTGTTCAAACACAGTAACAGTGACAGGTAACAGCCCGTCTCTGGGAATCGAGATGGAGAGTTATTTGGGTACAGAGCTAGGAGAGACCAACTCTGTCCAAGGGAATCATGGATGGCTTCACAGAGGAGGCAACATTCGGCTTGTCTTAGAATATGGAGAGGAGTTTGCAGGTGGGCAGCAGAAGCATTCTAGGCAGAGGTCCTTCCAAGGGATGGAGGCCTGAATGTGTCTCAAGTGTTCAGGAAGCTGCAAGAAGGTCCAGGAGCTAAAACGCAGAGCCTGAGGGAGGGAGGGGTAGAGGGTAAATATTAAAATATGGAGCTGGGAATGGGGCTGTCACTGATCATTTTTATTTTTCAGAAAGCCTCCTCTGGCTGCAGTGTGGAGGAGACTGCAGAGGGAAAGAGGAAGGCAGGTGGAAATCAATGTCAGGACAGAAGCCAGGCTTTGCAGGCAGGAGGTGTGGGCTCTGCTTTCCAGCTGTGGGACCCTGGTGAAATGCGTTAACCATCCTAAGCCTCAACTCCGTCTGCAGAATGGGAATAAAAGCGTCCTGGGGTTGACAGAAAGTTTACACACTTAACACGATGCCTTGGACTTAACGAGAGCTCAGTGAGTGCAAGCTACTCTTGGTGTGATTTTTGGTTTTCAGATTTGTCTGAAGAGGGAAGCTGGGCGGCAAAGGTCAGAAGTGAGAAAATTCAGGCAGGATCGACAGACTGGGTGACTGGTAGCCAAGTGGGCAGTAAGGCAGAGGGGAGAAGAGAAAGATGTCCAGTCCAGGCTTGGAAAAGTGGATATGCAGCCACTTAGAAACTGAAATGCAAATACAGTGGGTACGGTTAGTCTGGGGTCACATTATCTGTTATGAGTAAGTCCATCCCATTTAAATTTGCCCATGATTCAATTATGCCTTTGCCTATGTCCCAATTTCACAAAATGAGTCTAAATCTTTCATCAAGTGAGGGGAACTTGATATAGTTTTCTTAGGAGTCATTGCTTCCAAAGCATTTCATTTCATGCTTTTTTAAAATTCTCCTGAATGTGTAACAGCTTAAAAGCCCGTTCCCAACGGGGAAGTGGTTTTCCCAGAATGATCAGATTGCAGAATGAAAGTCTAATATCAGGAGCAAAATGACAGGTTTGTCTTTCCTCCAAATGCAAATCTTCACTCCAAAAAAACCCAGCATGGTAGTCATTGCTTTACCAGGAATTTTAATAATGCAGGATCCTCTGATTTATTATCAGTTGCTTCCAATTCAGGACACTTTAACTCTTCTATTCTAAACACACTTGAGAATAAGAAAGCTTTGATGTTACTCAAAAGGGCTTTAAGATAAAATTGAAAATGTAAGTGTTGTGCTGCCCAATTACTAATGGGAATAAGGGTCGTTGCAAGTGGAAAGGGCCATTAGGTGTCTTAGGGCTGAACTGAGGTGCTTCTCAGAGCATTTATGATGAAGAGATGAACTGGGAACTGAAAGCCAGAGGTTCCTAGTGTCTTATTTTGTTCCTAATTTGTTGGATACATGACCTTGGACCTGCCCTTCCTCCGAAGGCCTCACCTGCTTCACCTATAATTCCTGGCAATGGCCACCTCCATGCCAATCACCCGGCAGCGATACTTACTGTGGGTTTTGGGTAAACATCCTGCAGGTATTTCCCCCTATTATTAATTTGCTAAGGCATCTTACGTTGGATGGGTGCTGAATTCAATAAAATACTCGTTCTGTATATACTGAAATGATCATAGGAGTCATTTCTTTAATCTGTTAATCTAATAAATTTTGTACATGAATGTTTTAATGTTAAACCAACCTTACATTCCTGAGAAAAACTCAGTCTGGTCATGCTGTATTAAATCCTTTTTACAGATGGCTGGGTTAGGTCAATATTTTGTTTATGAATTGTACATCTATGCTCAAAGTAAGACAACTGTAATTGTTCTTTCTCATACTATTCATGTCTGGTTTTGGTATCAAGGTTATCTGAGCTTCAGGAAATAAGGAATATTCCCTATTTTTTTTTAACATCAGAAATAATCCTTATATGAGATTGGAACAACTTGCTACCTTAAGGTTTGGTGGATCTCACCTGTAAAACTATCAAGGTAAGATATCTTTGCACGTGTGTCAGAAGATTTCAAAACTATTGAATCAATTTCTTTCATGGTAATAGAACTATACAGATTTTTTTTTTCTAGTTGAGCCAATTTTGGCGATCTATAATTTTTTAGAAAATTTTCTGTTTCATTGCAATGTCTAAAGTCATCTACATAAAATTATTGTTCATAGAATTCTCTTATTTTTTAAAACTCTAGGGCATCTATTGTTATGTTGATTTTTATACTTCTGATATTACTAACCCTTATCTCTTTTTTAAATGGTCAGTCTTTCTGGATATTTGTATATTTATTAGACTTTTTTCAAAAAATTCAACATTTCACTTTATTGATTCTCTCTACTGTAGTTTTGTTTTTAATTTTTTTTATGCTCTCTTCCTTCCCTCTACTTTCTATGGGTTCATTTGAGGTTGTTATCCCCCTAACTAACTTTTTATATGATTTTAATTGTGAGCCTTTCTTCTTTTTCAATATAAGTTTAGGGCATAAATTTCTCTCTAAAAACGGCTTTAGCTGAATCCTGCAAATTTTGATATGTCGTATCTACATTATTTTTCTGTTCTTTGAATTTTAAAATTTCCATTATGATTTCTTTGATCCATGAATTATTAAGAAGTATGCTTTAAAACTTCCATACTTTGGAAGTTTTGATCTCTTAAAAATGGATTTAAACTTAATTGCCCTTTTTCAAAAAGGTGGTCAACAGGGTAATGCATGGTCAGTTACTTTTTAACTGTTCTAATATGTGCTGAAGAAAAACGTATGTTCGTCAACCGTTGGCTGTGAGATTCTGCATGTGTATATTAAATACAGGTTGTTAAATGTGTGATTCAGTTCATCTGTATCTTCACTGGTGTTTCATTTGATCAATGATCAACCACAGAAGGAGGTGTGCTGAAAGTTCCCACCATGATGAGAGATCTGTCAATTTCTCCCTGTTGTTTGGTCAATTTTTCTTTTGTTGTTTTGGGTCTTTTACTACATATATGCAAGTTGAGAATCTCTCTGCTCTCTGGGTGAATGAAACTTTTAAATCATTTTGGAATTATCTTTAACTTTTTAAATAATTTCATAAATCATTATTTTATATTCTATACTGATAATTCAGACATCTGAAGTCCTTGGGGATTTTAATCTGCTGGTTTTTTGTTTCTCTTATATACAGGTGGTCTTCTCTTGCGTCTTTATGTGTCCAGTGACTCTTTACATTTTAATTGAGAACTCATATTTGGCTGAACTTAATCTGTAGAAATCCTGAGGTGCCCAGATTGAGAATATTTTCCTCTGGACAGGATCCACTTTAGCTTTAGCCATGCACCAGGGCAGGCATCCCACCTGGACCTATTTAAATTTAATTTATCACCTTGGAGATTTCCCGACTGAATGGCTAAAGTATTTTTGGATTCCTTCGTCACATTAGCAGAAGGCTTTGATGACAAATTCAGAGGAGATTCACACACACCCTCCTCACCCCCTGCCACCAGCAGGGCTGAAGATGGACAGGTTACCCTGGTGGCTCCTTTGACCACAGGTGGCTCCCTCCTCCCGCCTCACTGGGAATTCTGTCTCCTCAGGACATCCCACAGCCCCATCTCCTAGTCCTTCAAATGAATCCCCTATCCCTGGGCGTTCTGGGTTTCACCCTTTGCCCTTAGATTTCAGCCTCTGGATTTGCTTCTATCTCCCTCTACGAGTTCAGCTTCTCCAGGCTATCCTTAGCCCTTGGGGATTTTCCTCATTCTCTTGCAAACTCACAAAGCATTAAAAAGTATGTTTATTTTTATTTACCCAGCGTTTGGATGTTTTGTGCTGGGATATCAACAAAGCTTCCCCTTCTTTCCTATCCCTACAAACAGGTGTCACAGTGCAGGGTGCACTATGTTTGCTGGAAAAATAGCTTAGACTCTTCAGAGTCTCATGTTATTTATGACTTCCGTAAAGAAATGACAGGAACCCCCATTAGCAAGATCAACCGGGATAGTCCATGAATGTGACCCAGGGGTCTGAAATCAGAAAGGGATACATTTCTGGCTCCTGTTACTCACTAGCTCTGTGGACCTCGGAAAGAACTTGACCTGCCACCTGCCCGAATCTCATTTCTTTACTTGAGAATTGAGCACAGAAAAGGTACCGACTTCATGGCATGGCTCGATGATTAACTGGCATAATGTCTGACAAAGAGCATAACTGCAAAGCAGCATAAAATTGCAACTTATTAATAATCATGCTTAAATGATCATCTTAAGATGCACAATTAAGTAATGAATTGTTAATGCTTAAATGAGAGTACACCCATTCCACAGTTCATTAGTGCTTGCCTGACACACACGTGACACTCGATAAATGTGAGTTCCCTTTCCTCACTATAAGTAACTATTATAATATAATAACACATGAAATTCTAAAGTTATACATACAGGGACTAAAATTAGTCCTCAAAACCATTACGTCGGTAGCTTTTGTTTTACGAGTACACCTCTCACGCCTTGAAAAAAATGCAGCATGTAGGAATAATTAGAATTTTGAAAATAAAACATAATCCGTTATTTCATAGCATCTAAGGCGCCATTCATTGAAAGCTACGCGGCTATTTTTCATAGTAGTATGAAAGAAACAATACTGCTGTTGGCTGCAAGAGGCATCCCAGTTTCCCAGATTTTAAAAATGTTAAAATTCAAAAGGTTTGCTTCCTTGGAGGCAATGAAATAGAGCAGCCTTGGGCTGCAAGGGTGCACCATGCTCCCATGGAAGTTTCCTCACTCAACCCTCTCCAGGATGCTGCAGTGGACACAGGACAGTGGACCACCCACCTAATGGTGGGAGAAGTGGAGGTGGCCACCAGAACGAAACACCAAGGTATGTGGTGCGGCCCCTGCGCCCTCCTTCCCAGGTCTGTCACTCACCGGGCTGTGCGACTCCAGGATCTGCGTGCAGGCTGACTTGGTCAGGGTCTCTGATGCACTCAGCTCCTCCAGGAGCAGGTCCTGGATAGTCAGGAGGGCAGTGTACGCCCACAGGGTCTTGGCCATCCTGGCCGCCTTCTGGAACTGCAGGGAGACGAGGGACTCGGCAAAGCGTCCCTCCTGGGCCTCCAGCTGCTGTACCCTCTCGCGAAGCAACTCTCCTCGGACCTGGGAGGGGCCAGCCAGAGAACCAGAGAGCAGTAAGTGGAGGGCCGGCGGAGGACAGAGCACGCGGCTTACAAAAGCACGGTATATTTATATTTGTGCAGGCAGGCAGCCAGTCATCGATTCGGGGTTCTGAGGAAGGTCTCAAGTAGTTCCAAGGCAGCAGTGCTGGAATCTCAGTGCGCAGTTGAAGACAGCAAGGGCCTCTCTGCTTATAAAGATGCTGCGGGGCTTTCAGAGACCAGCTGTTCATTCCACATTTATCATTCTCGGAGGTAGATCGAACTGTATTGCTCTCCAGGGCAAAATTCTTCAAGCCTCCCCATCTTAAAGGATGAAAATTCAGTCTTCCTAACACAGCCCCTGAGGCCCTCCCTCCCCATTCCAGCTAAGGTACAGCTGGAAAGGTCTGGTCTGTTCTGCCACCTCCACCCACATACCTGGGACTTCCATTACTCCTGACAGTTCAGGGTCCTGCACACCATGTTGTTTGCGTCTATCATCCGAGCTCTTCGCTATGATTCAAACATCCCGCATCTTTGTCCTCCTGAAAATCTCCTATTTGTTGCGTCTCTGGTTCCCAAGGAACCACTTTGAAGCATCCTCACTCCGCACATCTGTCACCCTCTTCTCTGTGTTTTCTTTGTCTCTCAAGCTCCTCTCCCCAGCTGGCACCACACTGTTTACCCCACCAGGACAGAGCTCCTCCAGGAGAGGGCCCAACACCCGAGGGACCCAGCAGCCTCTAGATGAGAGAATCCATTCACTATACTCATTCACTCAACTAAGTAGTTCATTCCAGCTTCTCTACATTTTTTTCTCTGCTATCACGACCTCTTACACTTTCTCTAGGAAACTTGCTACAGGGCACAACACAGTCTACTGCTTCTCTGATTTCACCACCCGAGCCCCTAAAGGCAGGTCCCTGTAAGTGTGCACCCCTCTCCCCTGCACAGGAAGCTAAAGTACAACCCCCAAAGTAGCCTACACAAGCATCACATCTCGATGAAGCCTTTCATTTCATCTTTAAACGTTTGTGGAATACATTCACAATAGCCAAAGTCAAAGCAACCCAAGGGCCCCTCAACAGATGTACGGATAAACAAAATGGGGTCTATCTATACAGTGGAATATTATGCAGCCTTAAAAAGGAAGGAAATTCTAGCACATGCTACAAATGGATGACATTATGCTGAGTGAAATCAACCAGTCATGAAAGGACAAATCCCGTATGATTCCACTTATATGAGTTTCCTAGAGTAGTGAAATTCATAGAGTCAGAAAGTAGGATGGTGGTTGCCAAGGGCTGGGGAGAGGAAGGGGTGGGAGTTAGTGCTTCATGGGGACAGAGTGTCAGTTTGGGAAGATTAAAAGTTCTGGAGATGGATAGTGGTGACAGCTGTATACAACGTGAATGTACTTAATGCCACTGAACTGGATACTGAAAAAATGGTTCAGGTGGTACATTTCATGTTACGTATATTTTACCACAATAAAAAAAATGGAAAATAAAAAGCTTGTGGAATTTTGTTTCCTGTTTTAAGATTCGTATGTTTATATTCAGAGGTTTTAAAGTAGCTGGCACAAGGGAAAATATTTACACGGCATAGAGGCTGGCAGAAGATGGTGGCCCGGGTTCTCCCATGGCTGTGCAATTTTCCTGTGCCCATTGTGTGTCCTTCAGAGGAAGGCAAATCCCAGTTTAAAGAGCTCAGATTTCACCTGTGTGATCTGTCCTTCAGGAAAAACTCTGCTGCAGGAAGGAGGGAAAAAGTGCCCCAAAGAAGCAAATAGCCCACTTTGGGTATTATTGGCTGGAAAAGAAAACTCTGCTGGGGGACCTGCAAAGGCTTCTTGGAGACGTGGTGCTTACCACAGGCCATGGAGAAGGAAGGACAACAAGTGAAACTAGATCTTCAAAGACACGCTGTGGGGACCTGCATATTTGGGTCACAAAGCAGCCCACTAGCAGCAGGGATCAGAGGCAATAACACACAGAACTACGGCATGAAAACAGCTTCTCTGGAAGAAGACACTTCATTTCCCTGCTTGAAAGGAAACATGAAGTCTTGTTATCAAAAGGATGTTACCAGTCCCCAGTCTTTCCCTAGTTTGGAGCACCAGGTGACAGCCACTTGTGACAGTCCGGTGATCTGTTTCCATGGTAATTACAGATCGCTGGCCTGCGCCTTCTAGGTGGGCTTTCTTTGAGGGCCAGCAGCCGTACTCAGCTTGTATGGAGGAGCCTGCACAGCTCGTAGAGGTAGTCCAATGTCCTTCCAAGACTGGGCGATGCCCTGTGAGAATGGGGCCCCAAGAGCGGTGTCTGATTACTTCCTCATGGGGACACACGGAAACTGAGCCTCTGAAGTGCTTTACAGATCCTAGCAGTCTTCCAGCAAACTCTCTTTTCCCCACACTTCTTTTTTTCACAGTAAGTTCACAAACAGAAAATATATTTACACCTTTGTTCATTCATCCAAAAAAATTTAATGAGCACCAAATATGTATAATATAAAGGAATATGTGACGCACCCAGGGAATGGGGATGGGTGCGTCACCAGACATGTACCTAATCCTGAAAGAGCTCAGAATTGAGCGGGGAAGTAGGCACCATGGTGAAAGGCATAGGCTCCAGAGCCAGTACTCTAAATTTGTTTGAGATTTTTGTACTTTTAATTATCTAGATGATGGGGTGGGTGGCAATGTCTTTCCAGGCATAGAAATAAATTTTTCTATCTTAAATTTAAGCACTAATGATGTTTATTTAGCCGAGTGTTATGTTTATTTAGTCATGCACATGACTTAGCTTCTCTGAATTCCTAGCTTTGTCTTCCTCACTCGAGGAGTCCACTAGGTTCTGCCTGGTTTCCTTCCCCTGTGCCATGGCCTGGAGGCTCTTTCAGGGCCATACCCAGGACAGTCACAGGGCTCAAATCATTTGCTCCCTGTTTCTCAGGGATCACTTTTGACTGTTGTCCAGTGTTTTAAAAAAAAATTTATTTCATACATTTTGCTCATTGTTTTTGTTTCGTTTCGTTTTAGGTGAGGGGATAATTTGATGCTTCAATTCCGTTATGGCCAGAAGCAAAAGAAGTCCCTAGTAAGGTTATTTTGATTATTAAATAATCTACTACTTTGAGAAAACCATAATTCAAAAAGAGTCATGTAGTAAAATGTTCACTGCAGCTCTATCTACAATAGCCAGGACATGGAAGCAACCTAAGTGTCCATCGACAGATGAATGGATAAAGAAGATGTGGCACATACATATACAATGGAACATTACTCAGCCATAAAAAGAAACGACATTCAGTTATTTGTAGTGAGGTGGATGGAACTAGCATCTGTCGTACAGAATGAAGTAAGTCAGAAAGAGAAAAACCAATACCATATGCTAATACACATATATGGAATCTAAAAAAAAAAAAGGTTCTGAAGAACCTAGGGCAGGACAGAAATAAAGATGCAGATGTAGAAAATGGACTTGGGGACTCGGAGAGGGACAAGGGTAAGCTGGGAGGAAGTGAGAAAGTAGCATTGACATATATACACTACCAAATGTAAAATACATAGCTTGTGGGAAGCAGCTGCATAGCACAGGGAGATCAGCTCGGTGCTTTTAGACCACCTAGAGGAGTGGGATAGGGAAGATGGGAGGGAGACGCAAGAGGGAGGAGATATGGGGATATATGTATATGTATAGCTGATTCACTTTGTTATAAAGCAGAAATTAATGCACCATTGTAAAGCAATTATACTCCAATAAAGATGCTAAAAAAAAAAAAAAAGAATTCACCTTCTATGGGCTACAAGTTAGTCACCTGGACACCAAACAGCAAGGCATATCTCCCAAGAAGAGAAAATTGAGTCTCCAACCCACAGGGGAGTCACGGTTAAATCGGGGTTCCTCCCCAGATACTCCCTTTGGAGCGGAGAAGAGGACAGAAGGAGTTTGTCAGTTGGCAGCCAGGAGACGAGGGAACACAACCTATGCATAGGTGGGAGCCGGCAGAGACTTGGGCCAGGCCAGAGGTAGCAGCCTGCTGAGCAAAGGTGGGCTGTGGGCAGGTGTAAGTGGGGTTGGTGCTATCGAGTAAGAGGGGAGCACACACCACACAAGGGACACAGAGGGGAACATGGTATTTGATTTTCCGGGAGTTCACGTTCCAGCACCTCGCTCTGAGCTGCTGAGTGGAAGCAAAACAGGGGAGCAAACAGATATAATTGGAACAGGCAGAAATAGATTTTTAAGCAAAATTTATATTTTTCCATTTGTCTAGTATTGTTTAGAAGAAATTTTCTCAGAGTTGAGGCCCTTTCCCTGTCATTTAGCCCCTGTGGACATGTGGTAACGGCTAACAACAGCATCAAAACTATTCCTTCTAATTATTGGTCATAATCATTGGCACTTTAGAGCAGGAAGCAGCAAATTGCAGCCCACCACCTCTTTTCCTGTGGCCTGTGAGCTAAGAATAGATTTACATTTTTAAATGGTTAGGGGGAAAAAAGAGGATGACTATTTAGTGACGTGAAAATTCAAATTTCGGAGGGTGGGAGGGAGGGAGATGCAAGAGGGAGGGGATATGGGGACATATGTAAATGTGTGACTGATTCACTTTGTTATAAAGCAGAGGCTGACACACCATTGTAAAGCAATTATACTCCAATAGAGCTGTTAAAAAAAAAAACCCAAAAACAAATACTTGAAAGAAAATAAATAAATAAATAAATAATCTACTACTTTTAATTGACTATAACAGTGCCTGACACACTGAAGTGTTGAATGACGGCTAGCTGTTTTGTTTATTGTTAGTATTAATTTTATTATTAAAGGTAGAACATGGTTGGTGCCATAAAGGAGGTACATATATAGCGCTATGATATTTTAGAGGATGGAGGAGGGGGAGGGGTCAGGGAAGGTTGTGAAGATATCAGCATCTGAACTGGATATTGAAGGATCCAGGCATTAAGGAAGAGGGAACAGCACAACCAAAGGCACTGAGGCAGGAGTGTATGGGGTCCCTATGGGGTTAGTGAGAGGGTGAATTAGACCAAAGCTGAAAGGAAAAGTGGAAGATAAGGACATACAGGTCAGACAGAAACCACATTACAGAGACCCTCACTGCCAAGGGAAGGTAGATAGCCTTTCTCCGGAGGCAATAGAAAGGGCTTTGGCAAGCCTACTAAAGTTACTAAAAAGGAAAAACATGAGTGACAGGCAGGTGAACAAGAAATGGATGAGAGGTCCCCTCATTACACACCTGCCATGAGCTCATATTTTCACATTTCCTCCATGTGGTTTCCATCTTCCCCACCCCTGGGCAGGTAGTGGCTCAAATACCCCGTAAGGCCTAGTCCCCTGCAGAGATGCAGGGCAGAGTAAGGTAGCCATGAGGGATATCTGATTTTACTTATGCAAAGTCATTCCTAAAATGTGGGATAAGTGTAAAGCCTTTTGCATGTACTTCAAGAACAACTTGGACAGTGAAATTAACAAAAGAAAGATTCTCTAACATCCTCTTTCTTCTTCGGAAAGCTTAATTTGTTAATTTTAGCACCATGAGAATATGCCTCTAAAGAGGGCTTTCATCCTTGTTTAAAAGAACTCCTGGGAAAAGATAAGATTTGCATTTCTATGAGGTATTAATGACAGGCTTAATTAAGTATTCAAGCTACCTAAAGTAATACAAATTCATTTGCAAAACAATATGCTGTTAAATACTCTTATTTTAAATGTGAAGTTCAAACAACTTCTTAACTAGTTTCCCTGATAGAATGTGCAGTTTTGAAGGAGTAGTTTCTTCTATGCATCGGGATGTCCTTTAAACACAAAATAAAATCAACCTGTCAATCAGCGGAGAATTATTGAGATTCTAAGAAGTTCAAGACCTTACACCCCTCCTCCTTGCACAAGTTTGGAAACATATACAACTGGATGCATGGGTGAGCCAGACAGACACCAAATGTCACCTTTAATATTGATGGAAACTAGACTGGAGAATGTGGCTCAGATGTGTTTGCAAAGGAGTGGACACTCCTCCAAACAGCAGGCCTCCCCACTAGCTCATCACATCTTAGTCAGAAAATGGGGGCTTCCTGCAGGCAGGATGGCTTCCAAAGAGAGGAGGGAGTTGCACTGAGCATGCTCAGTTCCTACTGTAATCTCACCAATCAGGTAACACTTCTCCTTGGAGAAGTGGGCAAGGAATGGAGAGAGGCCAGGATGTCACTAGCAAAGTCCCTCCATGTGGAAAGAGAGGGGTCAGAAAGGAGTCCCCTCAGGAATCTCACATCCAAATGCTGGGAGGAGATGCTGATGAAACACTATTTAAATATAAGAATGCACTCGTATTCTAGTGGCTGGCCCTCTCAAAAAGCAGGTCAGTTTAAACCATGCTTTGCAGGATGGGTTCAAAATTTAAGACTCTCTCCTTTATCTTGCATCAGGAGGGGAGTGGACTCAGTAAAGGTGTGTCGGGTTAATGTTTATTGAATGAAATAACACCTGGCTAAATAAACTTCATTAGTGCTTAAATTTAAGATAGAAAAATTGATTTCTATGCCTGGAAAGACATTGCCACTCAACCCATCATCTGGATAATTAAAGTGCAAAAATCTCAAACAAATTAAGAGTACTGCCTTAAACTAGTCAGCATAGTTTTATTTCTTGTGTTTAAGGCTTATCTGTTATCTCCTACGTACAAACTTACCACCTAACTAGCTGTGTGACCTGGACAAGTTGCTTAACCTCTCTGAGTCTCAGTTTTATCTATGAAAAGCAAACAATAAAATGACAGGGAACAATGCCTAGTATAGAGTCTGTGGTACCTAATAAGCCCCTAATAAATAGTAGCTGCCATATTCTTACCACTAGTATTATTTTGGTTATCATTACTATAATTAGTTAAATAGAGTCTCCTTTGGGTTGCAGGAAAAAGATAAAACAATAGTTTATAATATTGAGAGTTTTCTTTCCTCCTTTAAAAAGTTTTTTCATTTCTAATTATAAAAAACATGCACAATGTAGAAAAATATAAACAATTGAGATTCCTGGAGAAAGAGTAGATTTATAACATGCATCTACTGCTCTCTTTAAGGCAGAAGGACTCAAGTAAAACTCTACATATTGACTACTAAAATCTCAGTTCTCTTCCCTCATTTGGCTCCTGACATATGGGCAGCAAGGCCTTTACCACTTAGGCAGGAGACTGGTCTTCTCTGGGCACTCTGACCAGATTTCAAGAAAGCTCTAAAGTTACAGACATTGGGAATTCCCCAAGTGAGTGGTCCAGCCCAGTCACACCAGAGTGAAGGTCACAGTCTGCAAGCCCTACTTACAGCTCAGAGCCTCCAAGTAGCTTTTAAGTACTCCACTCTTAAATATGAGCAGACCACCAAGGATGGCCACATACCTGGGAAAGCCTCTAATGAACATAGAGGTAATAGTAAATATGCAGGAATTTTTTTGAAAAACTTAAACTAATGTTCTCAGAGAGATACAAGAGTTATAGTAGCCTTAAAACAACAAGACAATGTTATTTCGTAGAGAGCATTCAGAGAGAAAAAACTCTTGAAAAATTAGAAATTAAAAATATAAGTGAAAAACTCAAAAGTTTGGAAGATAAAACTTAAGATATTCCCCAGAATGTAAAGCAAAAGAAAAAAAAGAGAAGGAAAACAGTAAAAAAGAAAAATAGACAAGAGGTCCGACATCTAAATAATTAGAGATCTAGAAAGACAGATTAAAGATAGGGAGCTAATCACCAAATTTATTCAAGGAGGGCTTCCCTGGTGGCTCAGTGGTTAAGAATCCGCCTGCCAATGCAGGAGACACGGGTTCGAGCCCTGGTCCCGGAAGATCCCACATGCCGTGGAGCAGCTAAGCCCGTGCGCACAACTACTGAGCCTGCACTCTAGAGCCCACGAGCCACAACTACTGAGCCCGTGTGCCACAACTACTGAAGCCTGCGCATCTAGAGCCTGTGGTCCCAACAAGAGAAGTCACCACAATGAGAAGCCTGTGCACCACAATGAAGAGCAGCCCCCTCTCGCCACAACCAGAGAAAAGCCCGCGTGCAGCAACAAAGACCCAATGCAGCCAAAAATAAAATAAAATAAAATAAATAAATTTATATTAAAAAAATTATTCAAGGAAATTTCCCAGAATTCCAAGATTGGTCAAACTATTCATCAAGTACGGGGGCAGAATAAAACAGCTTCAGTCTCGCCAAGCTTTGAAATATTAAATCTCCCATGTGTCCTCTCCTAGGAAACTAATACAGGCTATATTTCGTTAAAATAAGGAACATATTGGGAAAGAAAGGGGTGAAGTGAATTTGTAGCATGACTTCAAGATGGCAGCTATGCATAACGTATACAGGGCAACGTCCAGATTGGAACACATCACTCCAGAGGTACAGAGACAGATGTCCTCAAGAAGATGGAATTAGTAGAAGACATGACTTGTGTGATGGACCTGATAGGATATTTGGCCATCCATCAAGAAGTGATTGAATTAGTGATAACTACATTAAAAAGTAACCAAAAAGAAACCAAAGGACAATAATAACTCCAGAAAAAACAAAAAGTTACAGAGGAATAAAAATAAATCCGTTTTTATATGGCTCAGATGTGAATAACTTTTAAATAATCATAATAGAAACCTTAAATACAGATCTAACTGTATGGAATGTGGGGGAGGACAGGAAGGGCTTATGTGTTGCAGGTTGAAAAAGACAGCTAAATCTTACCTTCTATAAAGAAAAGTGAATAGATAATACCCAAAATAGAGAAATCAAGAAATGGGAAGACAAGCATGGTATTTAAAGATATGGAGGTAAACACTAAAAGATAAAACTAAAAAAATTAAAAGTTGTTTCCTCTGGGGATTTGAAAATGTGTATGTGTGTGGCTGCAAGGGGTGCTTTTTTTTTCAGCACAAAACTTGTAGAGTTACATGACTCTTTAAAAGAGTGCCGGGCTTCCCTGGTGGCGCAGTGGTTGGGAGTCCGCCTGCCGATGCAGGGGACACGGGTTCGTGCCCCGGTCCAGGAGGATCCCACGTGCAGCGGGGCGGCTGGGCCCGTGGGCCGTGGCCGCTGGGGCTGCACGTCTGGAGCCTGTGCTCCGCAACGGGAGAGGCCACAAAAGTGAGAGGCCCGCGTACCGCAAAAAAAATAAAAATGAAAAATAAAAGAGTGCATACATGCATAAGTTTGATACAAATGAAAAGTAAATTTTAGAATGGACAATATAGAAGAATGTTACTACATTCAAACTATCCAAAGATAACCATGGCAACATTTTGGTATGTGAAAAGTAGAAGTAGAATAAAAGATTAGACTGTTTGTAAGGCCTTGGATGTTACGCTCAGGAATCTGGGTTTTGTTTGGGAGCGGTGGGAAACTATGAAGCTTCCCTTAGGAACTCTGCTCAATATTCTGTAATAACCTAAATGGGAAAAGAATTCTAAAAAGAATAGATATGTATATGTATAACTGAATCACTTTGCTGTACACCTGAAACTAACACAACATTGTTAATCAACTATGCTCCAATATAAGATAAAAATTTAAAAAAAGAAAGAAATTTTCCTTAAAATGGTGTTTCAGAGAGATGACTTTGACAGAGTCTGCCTCAAGGGATAAAACAGGGGCAAGAGTAGACATGAAGAGAACCATCTGGAGGCTTTCCCAGTCTTGGTAGGTGGATGAATGGATTTTCTCACCTCTTCCTAAAATGCATTCCTTTCCAATATGCCTTTTTTTCTAAGCTTTATAAAGACCCATACCATCAGTTTTCTCTCTTGTCAGGTCATCTGAAAATGAGCACATTGTTCTCATGCTTAAGCTCTAGTCACTTCTGAAATGACAGGTGTGTGAAGAGCTGTTCCTGACAGAAGTGCCAGCCACCTCTGCATAATTGCCGAGGCTGCTGCAGAAACACACTAGGATGCATGGTTGATTGCAGTGCAAGAGTTCCACTCCTGATGGAGGGATTGCTAATGAAGTATGCAAGCATGGCATATCGTGAAACCTGGAAAGAGTGAATGAATAATGGATGGGTGAAAGGTTATGTGGTAGACACACCACCCAGATGGAGAGCAACATCATTAAAATAGTACCAGAAATCGTGGGTGAGCAGAAAATATGGTCATGTCACTTTCATTTATATTTAAATGTTCCTAGAGAATATTTATGCGAAATTTATATATACTTTGTGCAAAACCAGCAAGAAAATGCACCAAAGATGAACTGAAATATTGCCTTCGTTTCCGGACCCATCAATTAAAATTCTGCTAACAGAACACAGAGGTGGGCATCAAGAGACTGGAACCTTATCCTTGCTGAAGTGTCTGGCCTCAGGGCCCCTCAGTCCCCAGAAACCAATCCAGCTCTCGGCAGGGGCTGGGATTCCAACCTTAACCTCCATCTCACACTGACAAGTAGAAGGAAAAGAACAGGTCAGACTAAGACACGGCCCCCAACCCCTAGAACCAACGAGAGCAGAGGTCAGGAGAGGAGGACTGGCCAACAGAGACTGACTTCTAGAACTACTAACGAATATATCCTGCGAAATACTCTCTATGAAGTGCCTAAATCTTGTCAATTTTTCCTCAAAAGGTCTGAGCTTCTCAGTGTAGCTGTCAGGCCTCTCATGACCTGGGTCCTCCCTGCCTCTAGTGATCTTTTCTCCATATCTAACAGAAAATACTCAGCCTTTTTGAGGACAAATAAAGCCACAAGGTAAGCCTCAATAAATTCCAAAGACTTGTTATCATATACACTTTGCTCTCTATCTAAAACATACTAAAAGTAGAAATCGGTAACAGAAGGATAGTTTTTTTTTTTTCTTTTTAAGGATCTGTTAGAAGTAAAAATCAATCAAAAAAGGATAGGTTAGAAAGTTCTGCTTCTGGCCATGATACAGGAACAGGGAACAAATTTACTCTGTAACCAGATTTGCTTTCCCACAGCTAGAAAACTAGACAAATCACATGATGCAATAGTTTTCAGACACTGGACAACAGGCAGCACAGAACTGGGATACTTGAGAGAAAGGAAATAGACAAGGTGAGCCCCACAGTTGCCCCAGCTTACAGCCTGAATGCAGTTCCTAGTACACAAAAGGATGTGTTGGGGAACCCGCGGAGAGACCAGCAGGCTCAGTACTTCCAGAAAACAAAAGCAGAGTTTGGGAGGTCCCTGTGCCTAGAATTTGTGGGGCAGAGTCCTAAAGAGGAGGGAGCTGCTGAGAGAGAGAGAGAGAGATCCAGAGATTTGCAGGCGTGTCCTCAAGGCTTTGGCTGAATACTGTGCATGCTTGAAAAAAACCCAAATAACAAACCGATGCCAGGCCAGGGAAAGAACCACCAGAAATAATAGGCAGAACCATTGCTGGAGCTCACACAGAGCTGGGAAGAGTTTGTGTTCCCACTACCCAGAGTGAAAAGACCCCACAACACACAAGGTATCAGGTAGAGTCCTCAGAAGTGTGTTGCCTCAGCAGCGGGGATACATTAGTCCTCGACTAAAGGCAGCTCTTGACCCAACCTAACAAAGCTTAAAAGCAAGCCTTGAAAGGATAAAATTAATCCAAAATAACACACCTACATGTCAAAACTCCACTATTAAAGAAAATACAAAATCCAGTACCCAACATGTAAAATCTACAATGCCTACCATCCAATCAAAAATTACCATACATGCAAAGAAGCAGGAAAATATCCATAATCCAGGGAAAAATCAACCAATGGAAATGAGAGAGATAATGGAATAAGCAGACAAGGACATTGAAACACTGATAAGAAAAAGAAATGAGGTGTAAGGATCAGAAAGGAGGGTACAAAGCTGTGATTATTTGTAGACATTGTGACCAAATGCAAAAAATCAACAGAATCAACAGACACATTCTCACAACAATCTTAAGAGGTAGGTGTACCTATCATCCACACTTGAAAGGTGAGTATGCTAGGGCATAGAGTGGTTAAGTAACTTGCTCAAGGTCACAAGGCTATAAAGTGACAGAGATAGGGACTTGGACGCAGCAGTCTGGCTCCAGAGATAGAATAAGGGAGTCTGGAAAGACTTATAAAAATTAGTAACATTTCTTTACATCAGTATCAAATAAGCCCAAAACATAATTGAAAATAGGTAATAACTCACAACTGCAACTAAACCTATAATGTATCTGGGAATCAACAAAAAGAATACACAAGACCTTATGTATATGTATACCTTATGCATAAGGTGACCCTATGATTTATCACCCAAGCTGAGAGTAAAAGGAAGAGCTAACGGGAAGGGACATGGGGATGACGGGGGAGACTGGGACTGTCCCAAGCATATCGAGATGGATGTTCACCCTACTTAATGGAAACAAATATAAAATCTATTAAAGATCCTAAAAGAAGATCCACATAAAATAAGAAACATTCCACCTTTTTGGAGGGGAAGACAATTCTCAAATTAACCTGTAATTTTAGTTCAATCCAACAGAAATTTATCTTGGAACTTGATTAACTTATTCTAAAATGTACATGCCCTCCAGGGTCCTCCAGGTTGAAAATCATGCATCTGTTGCATGTTGTAATGAGCCCGTCAGAAGGACTGGGATGTCTGTGGAGTGTCACAGCGGGCACACCAGCCACTCAGGATGGCTGCCTCTGGCCGGAGCTGATAACCCATCAGCTGGACAGAAAAGGCGGGCAGGCAGGAAGTCCACTTTCATCCTTCTGCCTGGTCTCTTTTCCTCCCTGAATCAGTCCTACAAGTCTTTCTGAATGAGTCACATACCACTCATTCAAGGCGGAGCTCAGCACAGTCAGGTGGCTTCTATGTGAAAGCAGGAGGCAAACTTGTAAACGGTCGATGCACAAACTGGCTGCTCATCTAAAACCGTGAACGTCTCAAGTGCAGGATCCTGCAACGCTGCCCGGCCCAGAGAACAGGCTACAAAATGTTCTAAAGGAGGACGTGAAGGAGAATGAGGGAAAGGGGAAAGCTGAGAAGGGCAAGGAAAAGGAAAAAGGTGGAAGAAAGGGAGGGGACGTGGGGAAGAGGACCAAACAGCCCTGCTGGGAGGCGGAAGCCTTCTCGCTGTCACTGCGGACCCAGCACCGTGATGGAAAGGGCATGGGTGACGGAAGCAGACGTGCCTTGTGGGAGCCTCAGCTCAACCACTCACTCACTGATGGCGTGACCTTGGGCAATTCTCCCAACCTCTCCAGATGGCAGAGTCCAGACCAGGGACATATCAACCTGGGGCTGAGGGTTGTGGGGATATCTGATGCAGATTCTAGTAAAGAAAGGGGGCACCTGGCAGGTGCTTCCAGCATTCTCTGCAACCCCAGCTGTGAAGCCACACTCCCTTTGGGGACAGCATGCTGCCAGCCAGGCAGGGGCTTAACAATGGGTCTTGGGGCAGTGGCCATTAGGTCCCTGCTCCATCTTTTTTTTTTTTTTTTTTTTTTTGTGGTACGCGGGCCTCTCCCTGTTGTGGCCTCTCCCGCTGCGGAGCACAGGCTCCGGACGCGCAGGCTCAGCCGCCATGGCTTACGGGCCCAGCCGCTCCCGCAGCATGTGGGATCCTCCCAGACCGGGGCACGAACCCGCGTCCCCTGCATCGGCAGGCGGACTCTCAACCACTGCGCCACCAGGGAAGCCCCCCTGCTCCATCTTGATAGCTACATGAGCTTGGAAGGGGTTCCCAGTCCTGAAGCACAATCAAACAACTCTGAGATGCTGGCATGCCCCCCAAGGGCTGTCATTTCTGTGCAATTACCCTGCAAGTAAAAAATCTGAACAATTGCCACTCGGATACTAAGAGATGTAGTCGACCAATTTCAGGCAGAACATCAAAGCCGCTGACTGGGGAGTGCCTATTTTATTGGCACTTGCCACAATGAGATAGCCATTTGTGAAGATGGCCTGTCATGAAAAGGTCACAGCTCATAAATGACTCTTGGCTGCCTTTCTCCATGAGGCCGGGATTAGGTAGCCTATGAGTTGCTCCATTATTGGGGAAATGGGCACTGGAGCCCACTCCAGAGTTAAAAAGCACCTTCCAATCCATTTGTTCCTCACAAATCCGGTGACTAGTGGGTTATCATTGTCTCCACCCTGATTTTACAGATGTGGGAGCCAAGGCTCGTTCATCCAGCATTACACAACGGTGGGAAATAACCACGTTCTGTGAGAATATTCCCCGTCAAAGACGAAGAAGAGATAGAGCTTTAGTTTGGTGGATCCACCACCGCCTGGCTGCAGAAACCTGGATGAACTCACTGTGGAGACTCAGTTTCCCATCTGTAAAATAGGGATATGGACCGTTCCGACTTCTTAAGGAAGTCGGGAGGGGTAAAGCACATAATGGAATGAAAGAGTGACAGGCTAGAATGGGGGAAGCATGTGCGGTCAGGTGAACTCACGGTGGGTGGGCTGCTGAGTTTGGCTCAGGAAACCTCGGGACCTTCTCAACCCATCCTTCATCCTGTCCCTCTCCTTCTACAGCGCTGGTGACACTCAGCCCATCTTCCCAGACAGGCACCTGACACCCTCCACCCGGGGTCTGTTCCCCCATCCCCTCGGGAGACCCAGCACCCCAGCAAAGCAGTCTTTTCACGGGGCTGCAGACTCTCTGGGCTCCCCTGAGCCTGCATTGTGTCCTTGGCCATGGCTCAGGTCACCCATTCCTTCCACCGGATCAAATCCCCGCTTTTCCTTCTCTGACAATATCTACCTTAAGCGTGACCATGGGTCACAAACCAGCGTGCACTGGAGGAAACGCCCTGCCCCCCCCATGCTGCTAGTTCCTCATGTGGTCCCTGCCTCACTCTACCCCTCTCCTCATCCCCTCCTGGGTGAACTGGGAACCCACCCCACCGGGCAGGCTTGGCTCAGCTCTGCTCTGGGAGCCCCACTTCTGCTCCTCCAGGAAGGCTGCTGCCAGGACCCCCCCAGGGACACCTGTGATTGCATGAAGCCCATCCGGCTCTCATACTAATTTCTATCTTCTGAATTAGCCTTTAACAGTAAGACAGATGACATTTCCACCTGTACCTAGTCTTTGTCTTGTGTCTCAATTTTATATAGAACACAAGTGGGAATAGGGTGCTACTTCCTGTGTCCCTTAAGACATCAACCACCTGTACACACCTGGAAGGAGCCATGACCTTGCCTGGAGCAGGTTCTATGGCTCTTTGCTGGATTACGCATTTGTGTTCTGAGAAATACACTTACATTAAAAAAAAAACAAAAATTAAAATAACTAGGTAAAGGACCTGAGGGACAGAAGGTAGGAACAAAAACAGCAGCTCCAGAATATGGTCTGTACAGCAGCTCTAGAATATGGTCTGTACATCCACTCACTGACACAGTCTTCTGGGAGTCTGCCCTTTGCTGGGGAAGGCAGCGGGCCCCCGGCAGTGACAACACGGTGTCGACTCTTAAATGTCACCTCCTCAGAGAGACCTCACCTGACTCTCCCACCTACAGTGGATCTCACTTCCCCCTCGCCATCCCCCCACCCCATCACTATCACACCATCTTATTTATTTCTTTATCGGCACTGATCACGATCTATCGTTTTAAGTGCTCTTTGTCTAGAATGTGCGTCTCTGAGAGCTGGGACCACCCCAGCGGTTGTGAACACCATGCCTGGGATATTGCTGCCTCCTCAGCATGCCAGTGGAATGAAGAAACAGCGTGAGATATGCTAGGACAGGAAAGGAAGTTGGCAGGGGGAGGGGTAAGTGGGAGAACTGGGTGTTCCGGGAAGGCTTCTCGGAAGAGGGGGCACCTGACTACAGAGGCTCTGCCTTAGGACAGCTGAGGACAAAGTCCACTTGCTCAGGTAAAAAGAGGTGGAAAGGTAAATCCAAGAAGAGGGAAGGACGCGAGTAAGCAGCACGTGGTCATACGCAGTATGCGCAGAAACAAAAGTGTAACAAAAGGGGGCTGGTGAGGGAGGCTGGGTTGCTTGTGGGGCACAGGGGAGGGTGTGCAAGATAAATGCGGAGACAGAAGTGAAGCAGCACAAGTGAACCCCTCAGCACAGAGCCAGGCACAAGGATGGTGGCAACCACAGGCCACGGAGGCAGCGCCAGAGATGAGGCCAGAAGAATGGACCAGAGAGAGACCTCCTGGGGGAGAAGTGGAGGAAGAGGGCTCCAGGCAGAAGGACCAGGTGAAAAGGGGAGGCGGGGGGGGTCCCACCTGCAGGAACACAATGTAAAAACCAGGTGCTGCGGGGAGGAGGAAGGGGAAGCCGGGACGAAGTGAGAGAGTGGCATGGACATATATACACTACCAAATGTAAAATAGATAGCTAGTGGGAAGCAGCGCATAGCACAGGGAGATCAGCTCGGTGGTTTGTGACCACCTAGAGGGGTGGGATAGGGAGGGTGGGAGGGAGACGCAAGAAGGAGGAGATATGGGGACATATGTATATGTATAACTGATTCACTTTGTTGTAAAGCAGAAACTAACACACCATTGTAAAACAATTATACTCCAATAAAGGTGTTACAAAGAGAAAAACAGGTGCTGGGTGGAGATGGACAGTCACAGCCCCCAAGGGCTCTGTGTGCCCTTAAACTGGGCGGCTGCCAGCCCTGCCATGTGCTATGAGGAGTGACAGATGGAACACTGACCTTTTCAACCAGGTCTTCGGGGGCCTGTTCCTCAAAGAGCTGAATTTTATCTTCAGTGCACTTCTTCAAAAGGTCTGTCTTGCTTTTGCTCTTGGAGCGTGGCTTCCTCGCCTTGGACTGTGGCTGGATAGAGGGGAGAAAACATGGGTGAGAAAGTGATCGCCGGTAGGTTGGTGCAGCCCCTGGTCTCCCCAAGCCCAGAGAGGCTCCTGCAGCTCTTGGCACCGCACAGCTGTCTTAGCCAGAGAGGGGAGGAGAGAGGAACGCTCTCCTGGAATGAACTCCGTTCATGGGCCTTCGGTCTTGGCATACTTTGGGAGCTCGTCCCGCCAAAGGGAGGAGAGGGATGCTCGTGAGCAGAGCCGGAGCTTTGCAGTCAGACAGAGAGTGGCCCCACCTGCGTCCACCTCCTCTCCAGTGGGGGGACCTCAACCCGTCAGCCTCTGTGAGCAGGCACAGGACGGAAGAGGTCCTTGTCCTTGGGAAGCTTACAAAGTAGCGGAGGAAAAAATCAGTAAACATGAAAACAAATAACTGACCAAGACACTCTCAGAGGGTTGGTGAGAGCCATGAAGACAAGGAGACGGAATGAGCATGCTGGTTATTATCTTACATTAGGCGGATGGGGACACGTTTGCAGAGGTGAACGGCTGCTGAGGACATCCGTATGCATGCATTCAAGGAGGCATTATGCGTGGGCTTTAACATATACCATCCTCCTAGAATAACAGTCTGCACAACCTACACACACATACCAGCTTCTCACAAAGGTAAGGAAGTGACATTGCAGCTGAGCCCCGCATGACAAGGTGTCAGGAGTGTGAAAATGTGGGAACAGAAGGTTCCAGACCCTGAAGACCTGAAGCCCAGAGCAAGGGTGAGAGGGGTCGAAGAAGAGGTTGTGTGGGACTTCCCTGGTGGTCCAGTGGTAAAGAATCCACCTTCCAATGCAGGGGACCCAGATTCGATCCCTGGTCAGGGAACTAAGATCCCACACGCGGTGGGGCAACGAAGACTGCGTAACACAACTACTGAGCTCACGCGCCTCAGTGAGAGAGTCCGTGTACCGCAAAAACTACAGAGCCCACGCACGCGCTCTGGAGCCTGCCCGGAGCCAGCATGCCACAAAGAGAAGCCCGCGCTTCCATAACGAAGACCCAACACAGCCAGAAAAAAAAAAAGAAAGAAAATAAATAAATAAAATAAACAATTAAAAAAGAGAAGTTGTGGGTGCTCAGTAAATTGATATTCAGCGAATGAATGAATGAGTGTAGCAGATGCTACAATCTCTGAGCCTCCGTTTCCAGACCTGTAAAATGGAGCTAATAATACCTACCTCATAGAATTACTGCGAGAACATAACACAATGGAACAGAAATGTAACATAATCTAACATAATGAACAGAAAAATATAACAATACAGCATACTGTTACACCACATGATAGAACATAACAACAGGCTATAACAGAATGTAGCATAAATGAGAATATAACAATAAGACATGACATAACATAGCAAAACAAAACACCATGCAGTACAGCATAACGTAGCATGACCAACACAACACACAGCACATCTAAGATGCTCGGTGCAATTCGTAGCTGGTGGTCACTCCCCATGAGGGCCAGTCCTCCTCCCTTCCCTTCCCGGCTCACATACCCACCCTTCCTCCACTCTTTCACTGTCATGATCTCCCAGAGCCTGCTCTAGACCTGGACTCAGGCCTGCCCACCAGACTCTGACCCGGCTCCTACGGCCATGGTGATAATGCAAGAGGAGACCCCCATGTCCTCAGGGCCTGCCCCAGAGCACTCAGAGGAAGCAAGCACGTACACAGCAATTCACTGAGTTCAGAGACCCCCATTTGACAGAGGAGGAGAGTGAGGCCAGAACAGAATCGGTGGCCTCAGCCATATCATGGGAGCCCTAAGAACTAGATGGTGCGCTTCCTGACTCCTGCACACAATGTCTTTAAAAACTCGGGCTGGGGGCTTCCCTGGTGGCGCAGTGGTTGCGAGTCCGCCTGCCGATGCAGGGGACACGGGTTCGTG
>NC_041220.1:108098927-108295201 GCF_002837175.3 Physeter macrocephalus
GCTGAGCCTGCGCGTCCGGAGCCTGTGCTCCGCAACGGGAGAGGCCACAACAGTGAGAGGCCCGCGTACCGCAAAAAAAAAAAACAAAAAAAAAACAAAAAAAAAAAAACTCGGGCTGGGCTCAGCTAATCCCATGAGTGAACTATAGTTTTTATCTCCTGATCTAATGGTGATTATACCAGAAAGAGGAAATTGGGGGTCAACCCCTCTTAGGAACAGAGCTGGGCTGGTGGGTGAGACCCTGAAGCCCGGAGCAAGGACTGGCACTGGAAGCTGGGGTGGGGAAGCCAGAGTGGGGCGGGGGTGGGGCAGATCGCGTGCATCCCTTCCAGCCCCACGCACGGTGATGTCAAGTCGGCAGCCTGAAATTGGCCTTGGAAGGAGTATTTACACCAGGGAAATAGGCAAATGCTACCAATCAGGAACTCTGCACCCCCAATGAGAGTCAGTTTACCAGCATGCGACTGGTCAGGGGTCAGACCACAGGGGGCCTTGAGATCACGGTAGAACATATAGCTGGGCAGAGAGCACCAAGGATTGCCTGAATTTTGTTTTCTCCTCAAGGAGAAGCAGTAGGTTTAAAGTCAGAAAGCACCAGCTCCAAGACCAGTCCTTCTACTTCCTGCTACGTCGGTCAATTCACTTTTCCTCTGCCGGTCGGTGCTTTCATCTGTAGAATGGGGACAAAATATCTACCTCCTGGCCCTGCTGTGAACCACAGATGAGCTACTGGAAGCGTAAGTGATTCGAAATGTTTTCAATCTCAACAGAATATCAACTCAAGGGAAGTCCCCGCATTCCGCCCACATCCGGTCGTTGGTTGGTTCAGTCAGTAAAATTTATTGCACACCTATTATGCACCAGGCACCTTCTAGGTGCTGGGATGGAGTGGTGAACAGGAACGACAAAAAGGGAGCTCGTTGTTAGTGGGAGCACAGACCGTAAGTCGAGAAACCAGGACATTTCAGATAGCGATCAATCCTCTGAAGAAGCGGGAACGCAGCACGTGATGAAGGATGCCTGGGAAAGTGGTGATCTTGGATAGCGCTCAGGGAAGACCTCTGTGCACGTGGCATTTGAACTGAGATGGGAAGAGACCATAAAGAGCTGGTCCTGTGATGTTCTTGGCAGAGGAAACAGCAAGTTCAAAGGCCTTGTCTCAGGTGGGATTCCCCAGAGGCAGAGCCAGAGACAGGGGGTGCACGCAGCTTCCTGAGAGAGGACCTCTGAGCAAGGCATAGGGGGTGAGGGAACCAGGACAGGAGGGGGAAAGGGCCACGCACGGTGGAGGTCTCAGGTGGGGTCTGGCCTTGACTGGTCCATAAGGGGCTCCAGAGTAAACCCTGCACTCCAGAGTTGCCTCCTCTGTGGCACATAACACGTGCTCACCACAGGCATCTGTCATTCATCACCCTACGAGGCCCAGGGTGAGAGATGTCCTTTTCCACCTGAGCCGAGCATCCTCCTTGTGCCACTTACAGAAGTACTCTGAGTGGGTCACTGGCTGTGGCCAAGGGAGGGGGCAGGAGGAAGAGTCACCTTTCCAGGCAGGTGGCTCCCATCGCTGAGGGGAATGCTCAGGAGAGGGGCGCAGCTGTGAGTGGCAGAGACTCAGGGCCACTGGTGGACAGTGCAAAATCCAGGTACCAGTGTGTCCACTACAGAACTTAAGGTGCTTCCAGGAACAGCTGATGCCAACAGGGCCAGAGAGGAAAGGGTGGGAGATGAGCTGAGGGTGGGTGGTGGAGCCAGATCCTACAGTATCAACCGCCAGAGGAGGCCCCGCTTCTGCACCCACGAGGTCCCGAGATGCCCATCCTACCTGCAGCTCAGGGGCGGCCAGCGCCTGGTCCAATTTCAGGAACTCTGCTTCTCGCCACGCGGTTTGAAATTGCTGCAGCAGGACTCGGGCCCGGATTTTGGGAAGGGCCAAGCTCCTGTCCATCTGAGTGAAGCAGCCGTGAACTTCCTGCCTCATCCCGAGCAGCTCCTCTTCAGACAGGGAGAAGGCAGAGGACCAGAGCTTCCTGAAAAAGCAAGAACAGTGATATGTTCTCGTGGAGAGAAGACAGTGCGGGTTGTGCTGGGGGAAAAGTGTACATTCAAAGCTCAAACTCCACTAGTCAAATCCACGTCTGGAAAAAAACCACCATCTCCTTAATCGGGCATCCATTCCGCAAGGATTTCTTGAGCACCTAATGTGTGTCATGATGGACCCAACATCATATCGGGGCTAAGAATTCAGAGTTGAATGGGACAAGCCTGTGAGCAGGCAATAGGCGTCCTGGCGCTCATGACCTTGAAGAGAACCTGTCTCCGTTTAGAACAGACATGAAGACAAAGAACTATCCACCGAGCCTGGCCAGCAGCAGACTGTAAGTAGGGACCAGCAGCCCAGAGGAGAGATGCCCAACTCAGCAGGTCATGGGGAAGGGGGGCCTTGTGCTGGGTCTTTATAGGATGATGAGTGACAGCTCTCATTTAGGGAAAACCTATTTCGTGCTGGAAACCATGCAGAGTGATTTACCATTAGGGGCTAACTGTGTCCTCACAAAAGATATGTTCAAGTCCTAACCCCTGGTACCTCTGAATGTGATCATATTTGGAAATAGGGTCTTTGCAGAGGCAGTTTAGAAGTAAGTTAAGATGGGGTCATATTGCAGTAGGGTGGACGCTTAATCCAATATGACTGGTGTCCTTCAAAGAAGAGAAGACACACACACAAGAAGGCCATGTGACGATGGGTCTACAAGCCAACAAGTGCGGAGGATTGTAGCAACAGCAGAAGCTAAGAGAAAGTCGGGGATCAGATTCTCTCCTGGAAACTTCAGACAGAGCATGACCCTGCCAACTCCTTGATTTGGACTTCTGGCCTCCAGAACTGGGAGACAATACATTTTTGTTGTTTTAAAGCCCCTGGTCTGCGGTGCTTTATTATGCCAGCCCCAGGAAACATTTACCTGCATCCTCACTAATCCTTTGGTGACTCAGTCCTCAATTTACAAATGAGGAAATTAAGGAATGTCCCCCTCTTCCTCCCAGGCAAGGCCTACAGCCACTCTACAGGGGAGAACGGCCACAAGCTCTCTTTCCCACCTCTGGGGATCCAGTCTGGCCAATGAGATGGAAGAGGAGGTCTGCTGGGACTTCTGGACAGAACGTCCTCCTTGACCCAGGAGATAGCATCTGGGGGGAGGCCATCTCTTCTGTCCTGCTTTGGGCAACGTGTGTCTGTTCATTGATCACTAAAAAAATCTTCATGTGGGCCTGTGGGACTTCAGCTCACCTAGAAAGTTCTCTCGTGGAAACAGAATAAGACCGAAAGGGCTGACTTGGGCCACCAGACAGAAGCGGTCTGAAGGCCCCAAGCCCATGTCTTGGGTTCCCTGGGACTCACCAATATTTCTGAAGCACTTTAGGAAAATGCAGCTGTTCCTTTGTACCTTCCCTCGTGGAGAATCTCTGCCCCACGTGTTTGCTGCTTACGTGGACTCCAAGGTGAAAACAACTCTGAAATGAATCTGAGTCTTTATTCTTGCCCATCTTCAAACCAGATTGGCCCAGGGTGGTCTGGCTTTAATGCTCCACTAGGTAGACACCAAGATAATACAGAAATATAGGAGATAGGGTCTTTGCCCTGAAGGAATTTAAAATCCAGGCAGGAGTTTAGCAAAAAGGTCTCAAAGACACTTTCCCTGGCAAAATATGCATCCTTATTAATTCTTATTTTATAGGACCAGGTTTACAGCAACTCTCTCTTGCTTGAAATTGAGAAGCTTATAAAAATACGTTTCAAAACTATTGTGCAAAGCCATTTCTACTGAATGCCTCAGAAATAAAGGCTACAACCTTTTAGGGTCTTAAATAAGCAAAGTATATAAGCAGACTCAGATTGTGTGTATTGTTAGTTGACCCCCTTTCACCCTTAGGAAAATCATAAAGAGTTTTCTGATACCAAAGTGAGATCTCTCTTTTCCTGTTGAACAACTCAATCAGCGGCTGCTTGAATAATATTCCCTGCAAAATGGAACCACACGAAGTCAAAGAAGATGACCATCCAATAATGGGAATGTCAAGTCCAATCCATACACTTTGAAGAGCCCAAAGCAGGCTGGATCGAGCAAAGAGACATTGGTCGAATGTAGGGTGAGCTGAATAATTACTGCCGAGAACAATTCGTGGGAATAAGAAGTGGCGTTTAAGGACCTGATTTGTATGGGCTTGGAGAAGACAGCACCTTGTTTGTTCAAGGAAACAAAAACTAACAAAGATTGCGAGCTAAACGAGGACAGAACCATAAAGAAAGAGAGATGAGAAAGGGGAGAGGTCACTTCCTCTAAACCAAGACAATCTCACCCTCTGCGAACACCTGGGACCTCTCCTCCCCGGCAGCAAGGTCAGTCCGTGGGAATGAACACTTAAGGAGGAGACACTGCATCCTTGAGGCCAGGAAGACCTTGTTCCATGGGATGTAACTGCCACCAAGGAAGGACGGGCACTGCAGAACGATGCTCTGCTATTTGGTATCCCTGAAAGGGTTCAAGGAGAGCTCAGGCCTCGGTGCAGATGGGGAGGACCACCGACGTCCAGCGAGCAGCGTGCAGGATCAAGAGAAGAGGGGGACAGATGGACCGAGCAGATAGACTGAGAAGGACGCCTTCCCCTACCCTCCCCCAACGCCCACCCCCAACACCCCCTCCACAATCCTATGTCGATGCAACCTTTTCTAACCAAAAGGGCTTCAATTCAATTCAGAATTGAAATTGTGGTTAAGATCCAAACTGAACTGTGGAGTGGCCATACCGAGGAAAGAATAGTCAAAGGGCTTTGGTTTTGTTTATTTGCTTGAATAGTGTTTTCTGGGTTGATTGGTTCCTTTAAGGAATATCGATCGGTGGGTCCGTTGGTTAAAAGGAAAAGAGCGCTATGTTATAGCCAAATGGGCACAATTACGCCCTTATGTGTAAACAGTTTATACTGCTCTAAATAAACAGACTGGGAAGACGGCGGTTACTGTTTATCTTCACTGCGCTGCTGTTGCTGGGGGTTTTGATTCTGTCTTTCATGCGGTGAGACTGGTCTCCCCTCTTGACACCCGGACAAGGACCCACCCAGCTGTTCCACCGCCTAGTCTTGTCCCGCCTCAGCAAGGCAACAGTGGGCAGTGTCCCCTTGTCTCTGGCTCCCAGTACCAGGTCAGTGGCCGGCACCCACAATGTACCTTCTTCAGAGCTTGGTAAGGATCCTGATCCTCCATACGGTTACCTGGTTAATTACTCTTGCTTTGTGTATCACGATCATCTATTTATGTGTCTGTTTTCCTCCTGATGATCTGAGTTCTTCCGGCACAGGAATGATGGTGGTGATGACAGCAGCTACCTCTTATCATCCACTTATTGCAGACCAAGGGTTGTGTTAAAAGACTGACATATACTTGCTCATGTAATCCCTCACGAGTGATGTGGAGCTGGCGCTTTGCCAGACGTGGCTGATGGCACTTCCTTGCCTCTTATCAGCTCAGCTTTTGTTTAGATGGGTTACTCTCCAACAATGCTGGGGATAGGAACACCCTTCACAGCCCCAGAGAGGGAATCCCAGGTGGTCTAAGGCAGGAATTGGCAAACTATGGCCTGCAGACCAAATCTAGCCCACTGCCTGTTTTTGTCAATAACGTTCTATTGGAACACAGTTACGTTCACTTACGGATTGTCTGTAGCTGCTTTCACGCTACCAGGGCAGAGCTGAATAGTTGCAACAGAAACCATGTAGCCCTCAGAGACTCAAATATTTACTATCTGGCACTTTATAGAAAAAGTCTGCTGCCCGCTGGTCTAAGACAGTCATGGCCATTTCACTCTCCTTGCCGGTGAATGGTTTAGGCATGGGCTGGTGATGTAGTCCTGCCCAGTGGAATCGGAAGAATCAGGGCCTCACATGTTAAAAAGAGATGATGTATGTGACACCTGGAGCTGCAGCAGCCATCCTGAAACCATGTGGGGGCTGAGCCCGAAGACCAAAGCAGCACACTGAGTATAGTGGAGTAGAAAGATATTGAGGGCTGGATCCTTGATAGTATCATTGGGTCATGGAATCAAAACTAGAAAATTTACCCCCCGACTTCTTATAAAATGCTTTCTTCACCTTCTAACAACCCAATAGTATCATGTGCTGCTGAAATCACCGTAAATGATTTATCGTTGTCATCCCATTCTACAGGCAAGAAAGACGAGGCTCAGAGAAGTTAAGTAAGTTGCCTACACTCAGACAGTTGGTGGCAGTGCTGGGATTTAAACCCAGGTTTTTGGTCTACACTGCCCACATTTCGCTCCTCTCTGTAGCCCCATGTGGGCCGTGTTCGAGGCTCCTCCAGTTTCCAATCTGACGTGCCAGCCCTAAACGGTTGCCAGAGCTTTGCTGGCATCTATCACACAACTGATGGCCCCTTTTGGGCCACACCAAATCTCAGTCTGCACAAAGAGCTGGCGAATGCTGCAGGGGAGTGAAGGACTGTCAACAGTGGCCCCTCTGGAATTTGATTTTAACTTGTCCTCACTGCTTCCATAGCTCTCCAGTGGCTTTAAAAACATTCGTGGTGCAAATTATCCATTATTTTATAATTATCACACCAGGATTGCTGGTGGGCCATGGCTTACAGCATCCTAGTCAGAAGTGGATGTCATTCCATGGTTCTTGAATTCAATGAATGAAGGGGCCCCATAAAGAGATGGTGCAGCGGGCCATAAGGCCTGGAATGAAGGCCCACTACCATGTGCTCCCTGACATCTGCTGACACAGGGAGGGCCTCATGTGGCTTAACTATAAGTTCCCCTCCCCACCCTGCTCCTGTGGACAAGGTCCCCTCTTCACACAACACTTCTCATCAAGGGGACCAGGCGCAATTCCTGCTTACTCACGAGCAGTGGGTTTCAGTTCCCTGCCAGCCTGTAATTGTCCAAACAAGCCCATCACATCCTCCCACAGGAACCAGGGGGCACCTCACTCTCTTGTTACTCTTGCGTTGGCCAAAAAGTTTGTTCGTGTCCCCCCTCACATGAAAAACCCGAACTTTTGGGCCAACCCAAATACAAAGCCTGCCTCCCACGAGCCCTGGTTGTTTGCTCTGCAACCCCTGAGTGGCCCTGGGGGACATGCACTGCCCGTCTTCCCTGGGCTGTGGGTATAAGTGGCTAATACACTGCTGTCCGGCGTCAGATGGCACGTGTCTGGCCATCCCCGTAACCAGGCGGTGGAATCCCTCCCCCACCAGTGGGAGGAGAGGAGGCGACGAAAACACACAGGGATTAAAACTCACATGAAGATCAAGTGCTCCCAGTGTCTCAGCTCCGCCTGCTCCTCCGTGGAGGCCTCCAGAGCATCGTCCTTCAGTCTCTGCCTCACGCTCTGGATGCCCTCCTGGCCCCGGTCTCTCTCCTCGCCCTCGAGCCGCTCGGCCCGGGCGGCCAGGTCCCTGCTGTGCTCCTCCAGGATCTGCTGCAGGAAGAGCCAGGGGACCCCGCGCTTGAGCAGCTCCTGGGTCATCACCGAGTTCTGCAGCCGCCGCAGCTGCTCTGTGGCTTTCTCGCACAGTGAGAGGGTCAGGGCCCTGAGCTCGTCCAGGGCAGCCTGGTCCAGGCGCTCCTGCAGCTCCTCCAGGGTGGCGCTGTGCTCGGCCACCAGGCTCCGCCACTGACCCACGTACTGGCGAGCATCCTCAGCTGCCCCTTGTGCTGGCAGGAGTCCCAGAGCAGCCAGTTAACAGGGCCGGGACTCGGTTGTACAGCCCTTGGGGAAAACACTCTGGTTGCAGGAAGCACAGAATGTCAACAGCCCTTTCCCCAATCACCTCACATTTAGCAAATTATTCTTTAAAACCAAAAAAGTAACGTAATTTAAAGACCAATGGAGACTGCCAAAGTAGCAGCAGAGGAGAATTGAACCATGAAATGGAAACTAGGCGCTCCTGCAGCTCCTCCAGGGTGGCGCTGTGCTCGGCCACCAGGCTCCGCCACTGGCCCATGTACTGGCGAGCATCCTCAGCTGCCCCAAAGGCTTCAGCGACGGACAGCTGCTCTCTCCGCTGCTCCTTGTGCTGGCAGGAGTTCCAGAGCAGACAGTTAACAGGGTCGGGACTCGGTTGTACAGCCCTTGGGGAAAACACTCTGGTTGCAGGAAGCACAGAATGTCAACAGCCCTTTCCCCAATCACCTCACATTTAGCAAATTATTTTTTAAAACCAAAAAAGTAACGTAATTTAAAGACCAATGGAGACTGCCAAAGTAGCAGCAGAGGAGAATTGAACCACGAAATGGAAACTTTGAATAAATGCTTTGCTCTTCTAAAACCCACTAAGATTTTTATGCAAATAGGCTAATAGGACAGAAATACTGCAAGAGCGTGTTCAGAACTGGAAGAACTCTTGATTTCTCCCCACGGTCAAGCCTTAGACAACAAGAGAGGAAATTTCTATTAAGGTTTTTATCTTCTTAACACATCCTCCCCAAAGGAGAAGAGTGTGTAACCTGGTTGATCTTTAGTAAAATGTGACCACCTTTTACTCATTTGTTTCAAAGAAGGATCCAGGACATCTTTTTCCTCTCTTCCTTCACTCAGATATAGTATTCTCTATTCTCTCTATCTTGCTCTCTTCTTCTGGACTAGACAAAATCTGCCTCTGTCTATGTTAATCACACTATTCCAGAGGCAAGGGGTGGCAAATTTCATAATTCAAAGATTTATGGTGAGAATTTAAGCAAAAAGCTTAATCTGCCTCACCCAACTGAGCTTTTAGCAGTGCCTCTTTTGTTTGAGGTTGCATCATTTTTAAATGAATCAATAAAATTGATCATTATTCCCCCCCTCCCAAAAAAACAAAGTTATTCTTTAGAAAATAACCCCAAATGTAGTGAAAACTTCATTTGTTCAACATTTATTGAACACGTATTTATTGAGTAGGTAAAACCCAAGAGGCAGACCACCTGGGCTCCTATCCTGGCTTCTCCACTTACAAGCTGAGCCACCCAAAACGAGTGTCTGGCCCTGTCTGGGCCTCTACTGCCTAATCTGTACAATGGGGATAATAATAGGATCTACTTCACAGAGTAGTTGTGAGGATGCAATGAGTTGCTGAAGACATGTGTAACTCTTAGAGGAGGGCCTGGTGCAGAATTGGCATCAGTGAATGTCTGCTATGATTATTACCAAGTCCCAGGCACATAGGAACTGAAAATTGAGATATCCTAAGAGAAAACCCCCCTGAGATCCATGAGAGACAATTTAAATGAGGAGGTCACAGAAGGCCTTTTAAAGAAGGAGACCCAAATGGATAAACAACAAGGTCCTATTGTATAACACGGGGAACTATATTCAATACCATGTAGTAAAACATAATGGAAAAAAAAAACAACAACAAAGGCTAATCACCACCAAGGGTAATTATAGTAATAATATGCTTCTACTAATTTTAAAATGTTAAAAAAATAAAGAAGGAGACCCAAGGGAGACCTGAGGGATGAGGTCATATCTCAGTTGGGTTAAGATGGGGGAAGGATATTCCTGGGAGAAAGAGCAGTACGCATAAAGGCCCTGTGCTGGGAAAAAGCTGACATGCATAGAGATGTCCATCACAGTGTTATTAACAATAGTGCACCTGTAGATAGTCTGGGTTCTATTTTGTGCAAATATGTCTTGTTCATGGGTCCGGGTGACCAGAGAGGGTCAATTCCTTCCTTCTACAATATTGGCTGAGCACCTACAGTGTGTCCTCAGAGCTGAGGATATGACACAAACCTTTGCCTTTGTGGAGCTATGGTCTAACTCTGTACCACTCACAAGATCTCTCAAAAGCAGCTGTAAGAAACAGTACTCATGGAAAACTGCTGAAATATCTGCAGTTCTTCCATCCTTCCAGATCCTAGCCTTGAACCAGGCCAGACCATCAGAGAAGTGTGTTCTTGGGCCCCATTGCTTTGATCCTTGAGCCAGTGGAGATGGATGAGGTGATGCTAAAGATGGGCTGGAGTTCAATGGTCCCGGTGAGAATGCTGGGCCCAACACTTGATAATAAAAGCAGAGTTTTTAATCAATCAAATTAAGTTATTCTGTTTCCCTTTCCCTCCCGAATGGCACCAGACAGTTCCTTAATCTGGTCTCAGGTGGTCTCCTGATGAGCAGGTCATTACCTTCTCTGGAATGAAGAATGCTAACATCTTCCATCTGTATTATCCCATGCATCTAGTATCTCCTCTGAATCTGTCCTTGTTCCCATGCTCAGGACATGCTCTCATCAGTTTTGACCTGGTCAAGGTCTACAGCCTCCCATTGGTCCCACTGTAGACCTGGTCAAGGTCTACAGCCTGGGGCTCCTCCAACTCTATCCGCAGGCTGCTCACATGAGCTTCCCAGATCCCAAATCTGATCTTCCTTCTGAAACTGAGCAGGACCTGTGGGGCTCCTGAGCATGGGAGCCTTTTGAACAGCTGCTAATCAGGGAAGGGAGGGGAGGCAGAGACAAGGGAGGAGCAGCCAAGAAACAATAGTGCAGCCTTGGGGCAGAGTTCTGCCTCAAGGGATATGCATAACAGTATCTTTGAGCTCTTTTACAGAACTAAAACCGCCAGCAAATGGAAGATGTTAGCATTCTTCATTCCAGAGAAGGTAATGACCTGCTCGTCAGGAGACCACCTGAGGCCAGATTAAGGAACTGCCGGGCACTGCACACACCCTGATCCTTAGCAGCATCTCCGCCCTTGAACCACAGCTACAAAACTCATCACCAAATCCTCCCGGGTTGGGACACACAGTTTTTCAGGGCACGAGCCCACTGTGTCCTTCTTTGCCTGACAAAGCAATAAAGCTATTCTTTTCTACTTCACCCAAAACTCTGTCTCTAAGATTTGATTCAGCACTGATGCACAGAGGCCGAGTTTTTGGCATCAATTCTCCTCCTGAAAACCCTTCAGTGTTCCCCACTGTCCTCGAATGAAGGTCAGCTGCCAGCCCGGCACACTGCCCTCATTGACGAGGTGCTGCTTCCCGGGCGTACCTCCTCCAGCCCCTGCCCTCTGCCCTCCCAGCTCTCATGTTCTCGGAGCTCCAAGGACTCATCTGAGTGCTTCACCTTTGAACAAGACGCTTCCCCATCCCCTGCAGTGCCCTTCCTGCCTTGCTCGCATCAGATGCTCATTTGTCCCCCCAGAACTCGGGTTCCCCAGGAGACGGTGACTTCCTCTCTGTGCTACCAGAGCATGTAGGGAGCACATGATGCATTTCTGTGGTTGCCGGTTGGTCTCTCCCCTCTCGAGGTTCACAAACAGCTGAGCAGGTCAGCATCAAGGACAAGGCTGAGGCTCTAAGTCAGACAGGCCTGGGCTCAATTCCACGTCTGCCACTCACTAAACATGTGACCTTGACCTCATTACTTAATACTGTGATCTGAATGCTTGTGTTCCCCCAACATCCATATGTTGAAACCTAACATGGGACATTGTGGTGTTAGGAGAGGGGGCCTTGGGGAGGTGCTTAGGTCATGAGGGTGGAGACCCCTGAATGGGATTAGTGCCCTTATAAAAGAGGCCCCACACTCACCCACCAAGCTCCCTCCCCCTTTCCACCCTTCTGACTTCTTCTACCAGCAAGAAGTCAGCTGTCTGCAACCAGAAGAGGGCCTTCACCAGAACCCAACCTTGCTGGCACCCTGATCTTGGACTTCCAGCCTCCAGAACTGTGAGATATAAATTTTGGTTCTTTATAAGCCACCCAGTCTGGTACTTTGTTATAGCAGCCCAAATAGACCACAACACTTAAGCCCTCTCAGCCTCAAAGTCTTCATTAAAAAAAGAGAAAACAGTAGCATCTACCTCATAGGGTTAATGTAAGGATTAAAGAAAATACATAATACAATTAGCACAGTGCCAAATAAACACTCCATAAATGTTGTAGCACCCATCAGTCATTATTCACTGGAACCGGCACTCCTACTCCCTTGCCCTGGCAGACATTACTAACCTACTGCAACCCTCAGCTTTGCTAGGACCTGTAGAAATCTTGACACAGCATTCCAAAAAGTCACTACCAATCAACTGTAGATGGCACATCAGGATGCCTGCCCAGTTGCCCTTTGGATCCTAGCCCTCTGATGGCAGTGCCTGGCGTGGAACTTGGCACTTGGTGGGTTTTCACAATGGTTATGTAAAGAATCAAGAGCATAATTCCTTATATACCTTTTGCAGCATCTCTCGTCTTCTCTTAATTATTAATTTTTGGTGGAGTTTTTTCTTTTCCTGCTTTAAGTCATTGTCCAACTTCTGTTTTATAGAAAAGACTTCTGTCTGAGCCCGCTCCAAGAGCACCCGCATCTGATCTTCATCCAGGTAGCCTGCTCTAGAGGAAAAAGATGCAGAGTTAGTTAACACACTATCCAAACTCACCTGCAGCTTGACTGCGCTGTGGCTGAATGTTTTTTTGTTTTTAAGCTATTATTTCCATTGGCAGAAAATATTTATTTCATGTATTAGAATAGAAATTGGTTTCACTATACTTCTTTCTTCTCTCTCTGACCCCTTTTATTTTTTTTTTTTTTTTTTTTTTTTTTTTTTTTTTGTGGTATGCGGGCCTCCCTCTGCTGTGGCCTCTCCCGTTGCGGAGCACAGGCTCCGGACGCGCAGGCTCAGCGGCCATGGCTCACGGGCCCAGCCGCTCCGCGGCATGTGGGATCCTCCCAGACCGGGGCGCGAACCCGGTTCCCCTGCATCGGCAGGCAGACGCGCAACCACTGCGCCACCAGGGAAGCCCTGGCTGAATGTTTATCTCCATATTAGTTTGGTTTGAATCAGAGAAATCTCTGCCATCAGAAGGAGCAGGAGAACAGGCAGCTAAGACATTACTAAAATGCAGGAAGGGTAAGGTCAGCTTTTTGAGAGATGTGCAGAGAAAGCTCAGCATCCCAAGAGAAATTACAATTGGGCAAGAGTTCTTGGAGACAGCAACATTCAAGGGGACCACTGTGGAACAGATAGACTCTTCCAAGAGGAGATGGTAGATTAGGAAGTCCTAGTGACAGGAATGGCACAAGTAAAGTCCAAGAGGTAAAATGTAGGGAAAACTCGGTGTGAGGGTTAATTCTGTTTATCAACTTGACTGGCCCAGATTAAAGGTGCCCAGATTAAAGATCACTTCTGAGTGTGTCCGCGCAGGTGTTTCCAGGTGAGACTAACATTTGAATGGGTGGGCTCAGTAAAGCAGATGACCCTCCCCAATGTGGGTGGGCACCCAGTCCACTGAGGGCCTGCACAGAATAAAAGGTGGAGGAGTAAGGAATTCACTTTTTTTTCCTGCCTCACTGTTGAGCTGGGACATTTCATCTCATCTTCTCCTGCTCTAGGGCTGGGATTCCCCTGGTTCTCAGGCCTCTGGACTGAATTACACCACTGGCTTTCCTGGGCCTCCAGCTTGCAGATGGCAGATTTGGGGTATTCTCAGTCTCCATAGTCACACGACACAATTCCTCATACATATCTTACTGGTTCTGTTTTTCTGTTGCTGCCACTATCACCACTACCATTCCCAGTCTGTCTGCATCCTTGGGCTGGGCCCCCTGCTTGGCATACAGTAGATTCACCATGGAAGCTTCCTGAAGGAATGAATAGGTGACTGAGCAAATGGTAGATATGCATTTCCGAAATATAAGTCTGTGCCAACCTGTTAAAATAGGATTTTAAAATGGCACAGGGAGATCAGCTCGGTGGTTTGTGACCACCTAGAGGGGTGGGATAGGGAGGGTGGGAGCGAGGGAGATGCAAGAGGGAAGAGATATGGGAACACATGTATATGTATAACTGATTCACTTTGTTGTAAAGCAGAAACTAACACACCATTGTAAAGCAATTATACTCCAATAAAGATGTTAAAAAAAAATCAGAGGTACAGAACACTTCCCTGGTAACTGCTCCCAGTGGTATAACCAGCTGTTGGGTGCTTCCATTCAAGGCAAGGAGCTGTTTCTTTCACTCGAGTGAAAATGAATCAGGAATGTCAAGTTAACTGCAGTGACAAATTCATTCGCATCTTTGGGTGGAAAATGTTCACATAATTTGCACCTTACCAAATCCTCATTAAAGAGGGCAAGAGAGCTGCCAAGTCCTAGTACAATTACCCAGGTAGTAGAACCAATTCATAAAAGCACGGCTTGTCCTAAGAAAGCCAACCTTATCATCATGGCCCTACTCATTTTAAAGCTTGTAACTTACAAAGAAGAAATTTCACTGTTGACAATTATGCGGCTCAAAGACTAGCTGAGAAGGAACGCTGTCGAAGGGCTAGAGGCTGCAGTGAGTGGCACCATTTACCTGGCTGCATGGTACCCCAGTGTTGCTGAGAAAAAATACTCAGCATCCAAGATAAGCATCTGTGTATTTATATTTAATTCCAAAGGCCAAGACATGGAGGCAACCTAAATGTCCACTGACAGATGAATGAATGAAGAAGATGTGGCGTATACACACACACATATATATATATATATATATGTAATGGAATATTACTCAGCCATAAAAAAGAATGAAATAATGCCATTTGCAGCAACATGGATGGACCTAGAGATTATCACACTAAGTGAAGTAAGTCAGACAGAGAAAGACAAATACCATATGATGTCACTTATATGTGGAAGCTAAAATATGTAAAATATGATACAAATGAACTTATTTACAAAACAGACTCACAGACGTAGAAAACAAACTTACGGTTGCCAAAGGGGAAAGGCGGGGAGGGATAAATTAGGAATTGGGGATTAGCAGATACACACGACTATATACAAAATAGATAACCAACAAGGACCTACTGTATAGCACAGGGAACTATGCTGAATATTTTGTAATAACTTATAAGGGAAAAGAATCTGAAAAAGAATATATATATATGTATGTATAACTGAATCACTGTGCTGTACACCTGAAACTAACAAGTCAACTATACTTCAATTAAAAAAAAAGTACAAAAATAAAAACAAACTCCCTCCCCCCACCCAAAAAACAAAGGTGAATGCAAGAGCCAGCGGTGTCCTAGAGCTCAAGGAGAAGTGAGCTATCCCATCACACAGTTCATGAAAGCCTCCACCATTGATTTCTCTATGAAATGTTGGGGATTTGCTTTAAAATAACTCAGGGCAGGGATGTATAGCTACATCAAGATTGCCCACAAGCTGGTACCTACTGCAGGTGATGATGGGCACGTCGGCTCACTGTATGGTTGTCTCGACTATTGGGTATGTTTTTAAAATTCTGTAATGCAAAGGATTCTTCCAACTAGAGAATTCTTAAGAAAGAAGTCAGGTGCAGCCAGTGCATTCGCTGAATGAACAGAAGTAGATGGTCTTTGATGAGGAATGTTGGGGCAAGTCTGTTTGTCTGCATCATTTGGGGTGCTTTGGGGGTTTTACCTCTCGTGTTTCTGGATAAGGAGAGTCAGCTGAGCAGAAGCAGTGCTAAGCAGGCCCTGCACGCGGGTCTCTGATGACTGTATGTTCTGGACCAGATACTCCCTGTGGCCAAATCTTTTACTGAGATGGTATCTCTTACTAGCCTGGAAAAAGTCCATTAACTCTTCTACATTCTCCTGTTAAAAAAAAAAAAAATCAAGAAAGTATGCTTAAATAAAATTTAAAGAAAATTCTTTCTAGTCAGTTAAAATATTACATTTCCTTTCTGAAGAAAATACACGGGAATAGAAGCCCTGGGATTAACACCTTAAATGTCCCTGCCCCGAACGAAGGCTTAGAAGAAAATTACATACTAGTAAGAAATGAGGGCTTTGAAAAGTGCCTTTGAGACCCAGATGGTAAAGAGTTATCAAAACACCTTTGCTTCCCTAGAGATGGAATATAAATTTCACTCAGGCATCCTTCACCCGTGCGCACAGTCACACCTGTGGCGCTCCCCAAACACAGCACCAGGACAGGTGCTGAAGTTCTGGGATAAATTAGCCACCGGCTCTGACCCCAGAACTCCCACACTCATGGAGGACACGAGGTGAGCCTGGTCACAGAGTAGCAAGAAGTTCTTATAATGTACAAAATGCATAAGAACCCAAGCAAGCACAAGAGAGTAATAATAGCCTTGCATATCCTGGGTGTTTTTGCTGGGCCTGGCATTGGACCCAGAGCATTTCTCGTCTTTTGTAACTTAATTTAGGGAGAGGATACTATTATTCCCATTTCACAGATGAGGAAACTGAGTCCATATCACACAGCTGGTAAATGACTGAGCAGGGATTTGAATTCAGCCATCAAATTCCAGGGCCTGTGTTTTAACTTCATAATAGGCTATCTCCCAAATCCAGCTTCAACCATTAGCATAATAATTAGACCAGCAGTAATTAAACCCATGGTAATTAAAACATCAGCCTCAGTGTAGTATCCCACTGACTGGCTCTGCTGTCTTTTTTCCATCCGGGGAAATACTGTGCATGCAGTGGGTTACCCGAAAGTTCAGCATTTTGTTCAATAAGAAACATATGATGTTTTCCTTTCCACACAAAAGCTATAATCTCTCCAGGTCCAACACCTGAGGATTTGCACTCTCCTGACAGTGAAAAGCGGAATGGTCCGTGGGATGTGGCCAAATGCCAGCTTCTCTCTGAGAGCTCCTGGCAGCAGAATCAATACAGCAGGAACACTGTGGTGACAATTCTATCCTCTACGGAGCTGGATCACGTGAGTCAGCTGACCTGAGCCCTTGATGTCGGGAAGCTCAGAGTCGGGATCCTCAAATACTAACCTGTCTGTGCCTTGGGACTGTCACCAGAGCTGTTACTTTTTTGTCCCCAGTATTATTAACAATAACACGTGTTCTTTCCAACATGGAGAGTCAGCCACAGCTTATCATGAGGAGCGGGCAAAACGACAGCAAAATCTGTTAATCCCTAAGTGATGCTGTGGGGTCTGAATACCTACCCAGGACATTATTTACTCTCCTAAAGTTTTACTGGGAAAAACCAAGAGCAAACCGGAGAGGCTGGCTAGCTCTCTTCATGCCAAGATGCCCAGTGCCTTCTGACAGTGGTCCTCTCTTTCCAAAAGGCTCACGAGGGCCGCCTGGTCTCCTCCTGGGACAGCCTTGATCTGTTGCAGCTCTCACTCACGAGGCCTGTGCCAGGACCAGAAATCTGGTGCATTACTGCACTCCAGTGATGCACTGCGTGTACAGGCACAGGTAAAATGCCTCAGGCAGGCCTCATAAAAATAGTGACAGTCTCATAAACTATTTTCACAGTCATCTAGGAATTTATTCAGTCTGGGTTAATGACACTCACACTCAAGCTTACATGCAAAAACACCCACAAATTCACCCAAGAATATCGAGACAGAGATCATAAACCCTAGGCATACATCACCACACACATGTGCACACACGTACGTATGTGCACATATATGTTTATATTTTTAACCACTATATATATTAAACATATATTGTGCCAAGCACTGGCTTTCCATGAAATAGATCATTAAATCTCCATCATGCCCCTTTTAGTGTGGGGACTCTATTACCCCCATTTTACAGGTGAGGCAACTGAGTCTCAGAGAAGTTAGGCAATTTGCTTAAATTCACAGAGCTGATGGGTAGTGGAACTGGAATGCAAGTCCAGGTGACCCTGAGTCTAAGGCCTGTGCTTCAAGCCCCCGTTTGCCCTGCTTACTGGAAACTCAGCCGCCACATCAAGAGGTAGAAGGAAGACAGCGTTAGTTCACTGGAACCCAGCACAAAAGAAGAGACAGGACTTAGCTCAGAAAGAGGAGAAATTTACTGAAACAGTTCAGGAAAATGACTCCTCCATCAGAGAGAGCCTCATTTGAGGCATTACCTGTATTTTAGAGTAATCTTGCAGCAGCATTTTCGCTGCCTCTGGCTTCAGTTCCCCTTTGAAAATAGCACTTTTTATCTGGGTAAAAAAGATATTGTGCAGTTCATTCCTCTGGAAAATGGCCAGCTGTCTGTGGGCCTTGGCAAAGTCTTCCTCCTGCTGCAGAGCAAGGGACCTCCTCAGGTGCTCCTGCTCCAGGCCATGGAGGGTCCGCAGGAGGCTGCTGCATTCGATAGCGGACTGTGGAGAAGAGGGGGGCATGTGGGAGGTGACACACTGGTCAGGCATGCACAGGCACATGCGTGCAACATGCAAGCACACACTTGCACGCAGTGCACATGTACATACATACATGCACACGCAGCACACATGCATGCACCAACACACATGTGCACAGTGCATATAAACGCACCCAGCAATAATGCACATACAGGCACACGTGCATGCATGTGCACATGCACACACAAATGTACCTAGAGGACATATACGTGCACCATCAACATACACACATGCACAGTGCATATCAATTCACACAGCAGTAATGCACATACATGCACACACATACAGGTGCACACACATGCATGCACGTGCACAGGCACATACACATACGCTCAGCACACAGACATGCACCACCAACACACATGTGCACGCATACACATGCACAGTGCATATAAATGCACACAGCAACAAACAATGCACATACATGCACAAAGATACAGGCGGACACAGCAATACAAATACAGTGCACGCATGTGCACATGCACACACAAGCATGTGTGTGCACACCCACATGGAACACACACGTGTATACACACAGGCACACACACACACTGAATCCCAAATTTGCCATGAGGAAGCTGCTAAACTCTGGGAAATGCTGTTGTGACCTGTCCTCCCTGTTATCTTAACGTTTTCCAGAACCATCTCAAAGAAACAAATTCACAAGGGTGGAAATTTTCAAATCAAACTGCCTGAAAATAGCCCGCAAAATGGAAACATCAATGGACTGTGCTGTTAGGCTCTCAAGCTTATTTCCATCATCTTTCATCTTTAACTTAGTTGAAGAGAAAAATACCAGCAATCAGGCCCAAGCTGATAACATTTGTGTTCAGAGGGGGGCAAAGAGGAGGTAGGAAGCGGCTCCTGGGATGCCTGCACTTTATGTGGTCCAGAGGGAGGGCAGCAGGGGGGAGACACACGCCTTCACTAAGTTCCTGATGCATCTGCACTCCCATCACCTCAAAAGACTCATGCCGCAGGAGGGCGTTGTTAGTCATTTCCACGTGCAGAGGTGGAATTCTAAGAAGGCCCCAAGATTCCTGGCCCCCGGTGTAAGACGTCAGAGAAATCCCCTCCCTCTGAGTGTGGACATAAACTTTGAATATGATGGGACTGTCACTCCAGTGGTCAGATTATTATGTGGCAAAGCTGAAGGGGTCTTCTCTTCTGGAGAGAAGTAGTTATTCACAGCTGACTTGATGTAAATTACAGAATGCAAGTCACCCACAATGAGGGTGTTGGGTCCCTGGCTCTGGGCATCACAAGAATGCTCTGCTACCAGGGGAGTAGCTGGTGCCCAGGTAGGTCCATTCATCCATCAAAGTGACCTTCTATTTTGACAGTACGGAATTCGACCAGCTCCAAACCTCAGTTTATTTTAATTAATAGGAATGAAACAGGGGTGAAATCCATTTAACTCCTCACAGCCAGGACAAAAAGCAAGCACACAGCACACGTGCGCGCGCGCACACACGCATACACACCGTGCTTGAGCGCGCGCGTGCAAATCCTAAAACGTAATTATCTGTCCTTGCTTAGAATAGTATTTCTGCTGAAGAATAAGGCATGAGGAAATGATGTGTTTGTGTCATAGTGAAATGCTCCTTAAAATAACTTTTGATGGGAGTCCCCCCCACACCATTTCCATGTATACTGCCCTCCTAAGGCGGGTCCAGAGACCCACAGAAATGCGTTCATCCCCTGTTCTAGTTCAACCCTTCTGTGGCACAGATGAGAAGACTAAACCCTAAAGCAGGGGACACCACCCAGGCCTGCCAAGCAGGGGAGGTCATGTGAGGCAGCCTGGGAAGTGCTGTACTAGGGAGCATTGGGGACTGGGGTAAGGTAGAGAGAGCAAGCCCTGCTTACGGGGTCAGCCACTGCGCAGCCCACCAGAGGGGGCTCTGGAGGACTATGCACCTGGTGTGGCCATATCTTCACATTTTTTTAAGAGAAGCTGAAAGTCTGGATTTTCTATCCAAAATTTGATATTTTTAAATATTGGCAACAAATGTGCATTTTTAAAGGTACATTAAAATAATGGTCACTCACCCCCAACTCTCTATTGAACTTTCCACTGAAAGAGACTCCTCAGAGAAATGAGACATGTTTATCCTTTGGCTTAAAATGCCTAAAAAAGCAACTTGCATGGAGAGATTGGGAGGCATGGATCAGCACAGGGCACTTCCATCCTGGCTCGAGAATCGCAGGCCTGTGCCAGGCTGTTCTGACGACTGCTATTCGTGCTGACTCTAGGCCATCAAAAATGTGAAATCGTGTCAGGAAATTATGACTGTACTAAATGACACTCCGTGTACTCAATTTAGCAAGCTGGGCAAATTGTGAAAATGTTTTATAGAAATAAATCGCCTGGAGATGGTGACAGTGTAAGAGTTCTTGCACTTAAGGCATCTTTTCCTTTAAGACACACTCAAAGGAGTTAGGAAGCCTCCGGCAGCTCAGGGCAGGATGCGCTGCTGCCGCCTCTTCTCCAAGTAGCCGCCTCTTCTCCAAGTAGCTGGGAAGCACGCGGATCTGGAAGAGAGTCCCCCTACAAAGTACACACGCTGAACGGCCAGTGGCTGCTTGCAGGAAGCTGGGCAAGTCACTTCCCCTCTGGGCTTCTGTTTCTCCAACTTGAACTGGAAAGATTTCATATCCTGACTGTTTTATGTCATGGGCTTCTTTAAAGATTACACTAAATAATGAAACTGGATAGAACAGGGCTGACACTGCCAAGCATCGGTCTAAGTACTATACAAGTATTGACAGTCCTATATGACAGGCATCATTATTATCCCCAGTTTAAGGATGGGGAAACCGAGACCCAGGGAGCCTGAACAATGCACCTTCTGGAGGAACAAAGTGAGATCTAAAGCTAAGCTGTCTGCCGTCAGAGTCTATATTTGCCACTACCCTTAAGAGTTTCTCCATGCAGAAACACTTTACAGACTGTACGGGATCATATAGATGTTTAAATGTGAACAGATTTCATCGCTATACTGATTACTGGAATTCCTAAACTTTACTCAAAAAAACTTACTCCTCATTTAGCTTTTTTATAAAAAAACAAAACAAAAAACTAATTCTTGGAGGAATAATATGGCCAAAATATTTTCATGTATTTTATTTAAAGATGACTACAATAAATGAATAGATGACAAGGTCATTCTAAGATGGAATGATTTGCACAGACTGGAAGGGAAATAGCTCTGTTAACTTTTGCAGCTTTATGCTATTTTTGGAAATGGATTTGCTCAAATAAGGAGACATGTCTCTGGACAGGGTGGCCTGGGGGATCCATAGTGATGATGCCGCCCACCCTGACCCCTGCACAGAGGGAGCAGGAGGACACTGTGCGTCACCCCTTCTCCATGTCCCCAACAACCAGTGTAAATAATGAGCAAACACTTAAAACTGCGCTGCCGCGGGCAGTCTTTGTAACAAAAGCATTGCAAAGGCAGAAGCCCACCAGGATTACGATGCACTGTTGCGTGAGGGTGGCCGTGAGGCTTGGTGGTCGGGGCGAGCTGCCTGGGTGTGAGTCTTGGTCCACCCACGTGTCCTCAGGCAGGTGACCTTCTCCCATCTGTTTCCTCACCTGTAAACGTGGGAGCTTATCAATTCCCACTTCACTGAGTGGGTGTGAATATTTGAAGAGAAGGTCCAGGTGATGTGCTTTGAAAAATATCTGGCCTTCAGTGAATGCTAAGTGTGAGAGTGTTTAATGACATCTGTGATGGTAAGTGGAGACAACCATGACAGAAAGTTCAATGAACCGCATAAACCTTACTCTGTACAAAAAAAAATATATGTAAAAATAAAGCAAAAGGTTTATGCTGAAATCCGAGGACAGGAGTGGGGTCCCCTTAGCATGGTGGTGTCTCCAGGCTCAGACACACAGCAGGAACTCAACAAACAGGCTGAATGAATGTTTGTCTACTGTTGACTGGTGGAATGCATTTCAATTTTTTTCTGGGTTTTACCTTTTATGCTTTGGAGCTAGAGTTGGCAGACTTTCAGTAAAGGCCAGATAAATATTTTAGGCTTTGCAGGACACATCAGGGTTCTGTCACATATTCTTTTTTTGTTTTTACTTTTTACAATCCTTTAAAAATGTAAAAACCATTCTCAACTCAAGGGCCAGAAAAAACAGGCCGGGCAGGATTGGACTCATGGGTCCCAGTTTGCCAACCTCTGCTTTTGAGGACTTTCCAAGCCTCCCTCATTGAATGTGTATTATTTTTATCAGAAAAAAATGTATAACAAATAGAGGAAATAAGAGAGAGAGAGAGAATGAGACTGTTTGGGGCTGAATCAGTGAACAGTGTGTTTAACACATTCTTTTTAAGTGCTGGACTCAAGGAAACACAGTGCTGACCTGTGCAATCATGGATGGAGATCAGAGAGCGGGGTCAGCCAGGGGAACAGTGGTGGGCTGAACGTTGCCCCCTCTCCAAAAAGATACATCCACATCGTGATCCCAGAACCTATGAACATGACCTTATTCGGAATAAGGGTCTTTGCAGATAATAATACAGGATCATTTAGCTAGGTCCTAAATCAAAAGATGAGTGTCCTTAAAAGAGACAAAAGTGGAGATGACAGGGTCATGGGGCCACGTGAAGACCAAGGTCAAGATTGGAGGGATATGCAGCCACAAGCCGAGGAACGCTTGGAGCCACCAGAAGCTGGCAGAGGCAAGGAAGGATTCTCCCCAAGAGATTTCAGAGGGGGGATGCCTGGCTGACACCTTGATTTTGGACTTCTGGCCTCCAGAACTGTGAGAGAATACATTTCTGTTGTTTTAAGGCATGAAGTCTGTGGTCCTTTCTTACAGCAGCTACAGGAAATCCATACAGGAGCCAAACAGAAAATAAGCCACACCCTAAAATGAGATGTGTGTTGAGGCACGGGGACCCCAGCTGCAGGGGAGTGGCTGGGGGTGAGACAGCGTGAATCGCACCTCTCTGCTTTAGTGCCCAGGCCGTAGTCTGACCACAGGTGACCATCTGAGAGCCAGGCGCTGTCACCCTGAGAGCTCTCTACTCACTCCCAGAGGATTTCTGTGCACGGCTGCTGGTCTGAAGAATGGAAGTTAGGAGCTCAGAAGCTCGTTCCTAAGATGTTAGACCTCCCTAGGATGATACATTTTCAGAACAGGTTATGTGGGCTCAAGTCACCAGAGGGAACCAGCCATCTCTTCCATGGAGGAAGGCAGAAATCAGACTGGATTTGGTGCGCCTGGGAAAAAAACTCTGGCATGATTCCTTTCAAGACAGAAACTGACACTCTCTTAGGAAAATAAGAGCTGATCTCCGATCAACAGAGACAAGCCCTGGGAAGGCCGAGAGGTCAGAACTCCCAGAACCGGGCACTGCGCACGAGAGCCTTCTGCAGTCCACACCCGGGGCTCCTTTCCTGCATTACTTCTTCCAGCTGCTCTGAGAGGGGGGCGCCCTCGGCCTTGACTCACAGACTTACAGAGGCTAGTTAAGGCCTTCCGGAGCTGAGCTGGAGTGTACTAGAATATGAGTCCAGGTTTGTCTGACTCCAGAGCCCGTGCTGGAGAGAACTTAGCGCGGTGCAGTCCAGACGGACACACATGTGCACTGACATCACAACCCCCCTGAGCTGTGCTCTCGTGGACATGCTTTTCTGTGAATGAAGCCATTCTACTCGTCCCATGACATCCCACAGCACTGTGAACGTACCTCTGTGACAACATGGCTGAATGAATTCACATTTGTTATATGCGAGAATCCTTCATTAGACTGTGAACATCTCACATGCAAGAACCATGTCTCACTGTTCTCTGTACCTTCACTGCCTAGACAGTAGTGATCAATAAATGCTTTCTAAATGAATTCTGGATGGATGGATGGAAGTGTAGATGGACAGGTGGACAGAAGGGTGGTAGGCGGATGGATGGATGGGTTGGAGGTTGGATGAATGGATGCATGGATGGGTGGTGAGTGAATAAATGGATGGATGGATGAGTACATGGACAGATAGATGGAAGGGTGGTAGGTGGGGAGAATGGATGGATGGGTGGGTGGATGGATGAATGGGCAGGTAGATGTATGTATGTATGGATGGATGGATAAATGATGAAGGAGGGAGGCAAATGAAAGCCTTCCTTTCAAAGTTGCCTTACCCTCTCACTAACGCGTTTCAGCACCTCTTCTGCTTCCTCCATTGCTGCCATCTCCCTCTGGTACTGGCTTTCTGTCTTCTTTCTTGTTTCTAGGTCACACTCAGCTGTCAAGGCCACCATCTTCCGATCATACTCGTCCTGAATTTCTTTCTCCAGCAACAGAAACTGCTTTTTGAAAACAGCACCCATCCTCCTCTCTACCTGAGGGGAGAGATGGCCACTGCTGGTCAGATTTTTCAGTAGAAGAGCAATGATATCTTTGCTGATTTGGGTTCGACAAGCTTCCAGATCTGAGTCTGCCCGATTCAGGGTTGCAATTTCCAGCCTGGGAAACACAAAGGTCAAGAGAATTCCATCACATAAAATCACAGCAGAAACCAAAGGTCCCTCAGAGCTCTGAGGTTTTAACTTATTTGTAAAGTAAGGTCTTTATTTTTTCCTTTTCCTTCCTTCTCTTCCTTTTCTCCCTCTCTTCTGCTCCATCCAGTTATTGAAGGACAGTGACTAAATTAGTAGAATATTATTTAGTAAATTTGCAGGGTACCATGTTGGAAACTACAAGGAATATCATGAATATAAGACATGGTCTTTGTCAACAAGCAACAAGTCAACAAAAACAAGAAGACCAGGAGAAAAATGGTTAAATATTTGGAGGATTTGAAAAATTAGGTTCATTTTACTTTTTTCCAATTAAAAATTAATTTATAGATATGTCAAGTAAATGTAATATAATACCCTGGATGGAATCCTGGAACAGAAAAAGGACATTAAGTAAAAACTAGGGAAATCTGAATGAGTATGGACTTTAGTTAATAATAATGTATCAGTATTGGGTCATTAATTTTAACAAATGTACCACAGTAATAGAAGATTTTAATAACAGGGAAAACTAGGTACAGGGTATGTAGGAACTCTCTGTACTATCTTCTCAATTGTTCTGTAAATCTAAAACTGCTCTAAAAATGAAGTCTACTCAAGAAATATTTGTGAGATACTTCACAGGGTCACAGGTTCTAAAATTTGATTGTAATGTTGTAATGGTGGTTGTACAACTATATATACTTACACATATATATCAGACTGTACTCTTAATGTGGGTGAATTTTATGGTATGTTGGTTATACCTTTATAAAACTATTACAAGATGCACAAGACAAAACTATGTCCATGATAGAAAAATCTGGAAAATAAACACAGAAAAAGACTTCATTCACTGTAGGTCTATCACCCAATCAGAACCAATGGAGGTATTTTGTTGTATTTGCTTCCAGTTTTTTTTTTGTCTACATATATTTTTCCCATGGATGTATATTGTTTACATAGATGCAAGTATAGTTTTGTCCTGTTTTCAATTAATGTTGTAACAGGCATATTCCAGTTGTATTTAACAACTGTAAAATTTCCTTTATGATGGTTGCAAAATACTTCATGATGTGTTGTACCGTGATTCAATTAACCATTCTTCTAGTGGTGCACATTTGGGTTACTTGCAAAATTCAAAGTCTAAGATAACCTGAAGTGAACATCTTTGTAAAGAGTTTTTGATATTCACAATGATTTTTTTTTTTTTTTTTTTTTTTTTGCGGTATGCGGGCCTCTCACTGCCGTGGCCTCTCCCGCCGCGGAGCACGGGCTCCGGACACGCAGGCCCAGCGGCCACGGCCCACGGGCCCAGCCGCCCCGCGGCACGAGGGATCCTCCCGGACCGGGGCACGAACCCGCATACCCCGCATCGGCAGGCGGACTCCCAACCACTGCGCCACCAGGGAAGCCCACAATGATTTTTTCATTATGATTTCTACAAAGGGAATCACTGGGTCAAATGCTAGCAATATTTTAAGCCTCTTAGGGCATCCTGCCAAACTTCTTTCCAGAAGTTCCCCAGCAATGCAGTAGGATCCTTATTTCACCCTTCTGTGTAAAATGTTTAAATATCTTTAATAATTTGATAGGAGAAAATGGCATCTAACTGTAAAAATATAAGGGTTTTAAGAAAACTTTATTATGGGGCTTCCCTGGTGGCGCAGTGGTTAAGAATCCGCCTGCCAATGCAGGGGACACAGGTTCAAGCCCTGGTCCAGGAAGATCCCACATGCCGTGGAGCAACTAAGCCCATAGGCCACAACTACTTAGCTTGTGCTCTAGAGCACGCGAGCCACAACTACTGAGCCCGTGTGCCACAACCACTGAAGCCCGTGCGCCTCAACTACTGAAGCCCGTGCGCCTAGAGCCCGTGCTCCACAACAAGAGAAGCCAGTGCAATGAGAGCCCGCGCACCGCAACAAAGAGTAGCCCCTGCTCACCACAACTGGAGAAAGCCCGTGCGCAGCAACAAAGACCCAATGCAGCCAAAAATAAATAAATAAAATAAATAAAATTTTAAAAAAATTATGAAAAGAAAAAAAAGAGAAAACTTTATTATGGAAATTTTCAGGTACTTAAAGCAGGTAGAATAATCAGACTCCCAATGTAATCATTACTCAACTTGGAAAACTGTCAATATTTGCCAATCTTGTTTTAGTTACTCCCTTCAAAGTCTGCTTAGCATTTTAAAGCAAACCCCAGATTTTTCATTTTACCTTTAATTTCTTCAGTATGTAAGTTAACTGTCAACCGTATATATATTTATATATATATACACACACACACGTGCATATGTATATCTATATATGTGTATATATGTGTTTATGTATATCAGTTTTGCCTAACCTTGATGTCATTACCATATTCAATATCATTTAACCGTATCATATCTAAAGTGTTAACAATAATTCCAATAATTAATATCAGTCATTATTCAAACTACCTTGTGTCCCAAAATAATTTTTATAGTTGAAAGTTTAATTCAAGAACCAAGCAAAATCCCACAATGTTGACTAAGTCCACTTTATTCTGTATCATTCTGCCCTTCCATTTTCCCTTCCATGATTTGTTGGGGAAACCAGGTCATTCATCCTGCAGAATGTCCCACATTCTGGACTTGGCTGATTGCTTCCAAAGGGTGTCGTTGTTCCTCTACCCCTTGTATTTCCACAAACTACTAGTTAGATCTAAGGTCTTGATTAGAGTCAGATTAAATTTGTTTTTTTTTTAAATGTACCATAAGTAGTACCGTGTGCTTCCTGTAGGATCATACTATGGGTAAATACTAAGATGGATCACAGGTTCAAGTGGTGCCAGCATGATCCCTATATTATGAAATTCCCTATCTACATTTCACCTAATGGTTTTAGTATACATTGTAATTGTTACCTAGATCCATGATATCACTAGGGGTTGAAAAATCACACTTTCTAATTCTATCATTTCTTCTGTATTTTTTTAAGCTGGAATTCTTCACAAAGAACTTTCTCTCCTCAATAATGCAGTTACTCTGATATAAAGCTTATAATTATGATAGATGTGTGATTCTTTGCTAGTTAAAGAGCTGGTGTCACAGCAACCTCCAATGGTGACAAATGAGTTGGGGTCTGTTTGTTCATTGGTTTATTTGCTTGTTTTGGTATGAGAGCAAAAGGTTAATAAAACTTTTTCCAACTTCCTGAGAACCTGAGCTTTGGCTTTTACCTGAAAACCTCAGAAGGGCAAGAACATCAACTGTCATAAAAAATGAAGCCTGATTGGTAAATTACATCTGGATGGGAGGACCTGTAAATGAACCATAAATCCCTAACAGGGAAGCAGACACTGTGCTTTGAACTTCCCCGAGTGAGGTCATTCTTGGACCTGGGCATGTCCCTTGTGGAAACGCTGGAAGCCATGCTGGCGAGTTGTTACAAAAGATGCTGGCAACTCTGGGGTATGAAGCGTTTAAGCCAGGAAGGCTCCCATAGCTGCCTGATGTAGACTGAATCTCCTTGCGCTAGAGCTGTGTGACTTGGGGAGAAAATACCTCCTGGACAGTTATAGGTTGCAGTGTGACCTGAGGCAAGGGCACCCACGGAAGACTGTCTAATGCTGCCCTCAGTGGACACGTACACTGTGTTCCTGCCCTCGAGTTACATAGACGGGGTCAAGTGTGGCCTATGGGAGTCTGAAGAGCGCAAATGCTGAGCTGAATCTAGGAAGACCTCATGCCTCTGCGTAGAATCACTATGAAATTGTATATATTTGGTGGGTTTCAATCGACTGCCGCCATTATTCTTTTTAATGCTCAAATTTTACCATCTTAGATCAAAATGTCTCCCGTGCCCTTTAGACCAAATTAATCTAGTTTTAAACAACAGCTTGTTCATTTCATTCTTTCATTTCCTCAACGGGTACTTACTGAACATGGCATGTGCGGAGAGTGTTTGCAGGTGACAAAGCAAGGAAAAAGCAAAGAGATGCCTCCAGGTGGTGTGTGCATGATTAACTATCCAAGGAACCAAACAAACCATGTTCCACAGTCTCAGAAAAGAATTACTTCTCTACTGAGACAGACAAAATAGATTTCACACCTTTAGTGAAGCTTTTTGTGGTAGACAAAATAATGCCCCCCGCAAAGATGTTCATGTCCTAATCCCCAGAGGCTGTGAATCTGTTAGGTGACATGGTAAAGGAGAACTAAGGTTGCAGATGGAACTAAGGCTGCTAATCAGCCCACCTTACACCAGAGATTGATAACAAGGTCTTTAAAAGTGGAAGAGGGGGCTTCCCTGGTGGCGCAGCGGTTGAGAATCCGCCTGCCGATGCAGGGGACACGGGTTCCTGCCCCGGTCCGGGAGGATCCCACATGCCGCGGAGCGGCTGGGCCCGTGAGCCGTGGCCGCTGAGCCTGCGCGTCCGGAGCCTGTGCTCCGCAGCGGGAGAGGCCACAACAGTGAGAGGCCCGCGTACCGCAAAGTAAATAAATAAATAAATAAATAAATAAATAAATAAAAGTGGAAGAGGGAGGTAGAAGAGGAATGGGAATCAGAGGGAGATTCGATGAAGGAAGCGTGGGTAGGGGGGTAGGAGTGACAGGATCATCAGCTCTGAAGATGGAGGAAGGGGTCACGAGCCTCGGAATGGAGGCAGCTTCAAGAGGCTGGAAAAGGCAACGAAATGGATTCTCCCCTACAGTTGACATCCTGATTTTTCCTAGCGAGGCCCATATTGGACTTTGATGTCCAGAACTGTAAGATGATACATTTGTGTTGTTTTAAGCCACCAAGTTTTGGGTCACTTGTTACAGCTGGATATGAAACTCATACACCTTATCTGACTCACTCCATCCATCATGCATTCATTCATTCATTTATTAACTTGTATAAGAGAATGGGTGGCTGTCTATTGGGTAAAATGCAAGTGCTTTACCGGGTACATGGGGATTGAAATGAACAGGAGGACATTTCCGTAAGTTCTTTGCTGTTAAATCACTTCCTAGCTTAAGCGAGCTGGGTAAAGGACTCGGCTTCCCCACCGCACAATGCGGACCATCCTCCTAGGTAGTTGTTCAGGGCTAAAAGAGATAAGATATAGAAAATACATGGTGCGGAGTCTGGCATTTTGTTGTTTCTAAATGCAGTAGTTTCCTTATTCTTTTCTATTCTCTCTCCCAGGAAATTGGTGGCAGAAGAGAGTCGGTCCTCACAGCTCACCCTTCTCGATCCCCTGGAAACACAAGCTCACAGGCGCTTTCTGTTTTAATAGTATTAATGTTAATCACCATGGATAAACTCTCAGAAGTAACAATAAAACTGTCAGGGTGTTCCAAAGCCACAAAAGAAAGAAAAATGTCCCTTTAAACCAATTAAAATAGCATGCAATTAATGAAGGTATCATCCGTTAATTTCCCAACCAGCCACAGAAGAACGAAATGCATATTAAGAATGCATAGTTTGCATACAGGATTGGATGCACTGGTAAAATTCTCATCACCCCCTATGGTACTTTTAATTATTTAGACAACAATGAAATACACACATTTTCCCACTCCCCGCCCCCCCTCCAAAAGTCCCTAATGCCTCCATGAAACAAAGACATTTTGAGTTGCACAGGCTGGACTGGGATTCTTCAACTTCTTCACTACTTCAACAAGTTGGCAAAGTTAGCAAGATTCAAACGCTTCTTTCCTAGAGAACATTTAATTTTTTCAGGTCACAAAAGTGTCAGCTTTTGTCACTGTACTTTAGAGAGGAATGTACTTACTCCGGCCAGTTTTGCTGCATATACATCCTGTACAAGCAATAGCCCTCTTATAAATGAGTGATTTCACATGGGAGTTAGAACAATGACCAGCACAGAGGGAGCACTTCATAAATATAAGCCATTAAAATGTACTAGTGGCTTTCCCATAATAACATATTTGCAAAAGAAACGGCACAGCTTAACTTATCCAAGAACTGATTAATACTTTACTTAGCGACTGACGATACAAAAGAAACAAAGATATAAGTGTCTTTTTCCTTATTTATTTTGTATAAAAATGAATCAAGTTCTCACCAAATGGCAAGCAAGGTGTCAGAAAGAAACTACAGTAGGATTTGATACAGAAGGCAGTAGGTGTTCTCCTGAATGAGAAAGAGGCCTCATTAACATGGAGGGTAATTCATTCAGAGTGAAAATGAAATGGCCATGGCCATTTTTTATAATATAAATCTCCATGTTGGCTGATGTAAGCATAATAGACCTACAAAAACCAACTGAGTATTAGTGAAACCAAAATTTTCCTCATAGGAGCCAATTTCCAGGGCATCTTACTGCAGCAAGATTCCATGTAGGGACCATAAATCATATTTATAGCCAATCGATTTGAGGGCCTGGACAGTAAGAATTCCGGGGAAAATACTTCCTGGGTGTCCTCACTGTCAAAACTGTAATGGCAGGTTAAATCAGAGTAAAACTAATTACTGTGTGTGAGTGAAACACTGGTTAAAGTTATGATAAACCCTAAAGTTTTCAGTTTGGTATAAACTCAAATAGATTGTCAGATCCAGGGTCAGCATCCCAGTCTTTGACTTTCTCCTCTTAAAGAACTCTTGGTTTAGAAGTCAGCTTGGGCCCTCCCTCTCCAGGCTTGAAGCAGACAGAGGCTCCTTAACTCCTTCCATACTGGCGTTTCCACATCACTGCCCACCCCCCACCCCCTCGGTGGCCAGACCTGACGGGACAGCTCTGGAACAGGTGAAAAATGTAAGGAGAGTTCCTCTCTCCACTTGGCCGTTTCCCAAGAGATGGTGTTTCACTGTGTCTGAAAACATCATGAGCTCGGGAGTCACGCCAACTTAGCTTCCAACCTCAGCTCCCCCTCGAAGGCGCTGGGTGACTCAGGTGAGTTATTTGATATCTCTGATCCTAGATCCCTAGTTGGTTAGTAAGAATATTATCACCCATGTCAAATGAAGGCCACTGAGATGCACATGAACTTATCTACAAAACAGAAACAGACTCACAGACATAGAGAACAGACCTGAGGTTGCCATGGGCAAGTGGGTTGGGGGAGGGAAGGATTGGGAGTTTGGGATTAGCAGATGCAAATTATTATGGATGGATAGGATGGATAAACAGCAAGGTTCTACTGTATAGCACCGGGAACTATAGTCGATATCCTATAATAAATCATAATGGAAAAGAATATGAAAAAGAATGTATTTATATATAACTGAATCATTTTGCTGTACAGCAGAAATTAACATTGTAAATCAACTATACTTCAAAAAAATACATTCTTAAAAAAATGAAGGTCATTGAGAGGATTAATAGTGCCTTTTATGCACAGGCTTTGTTTTATAGCTTGATGGATATCAAGCCATTTAATCCCCATGATGATCTTATAAGGTAGGTGAAGAAACTGAGACACAGAAAAATTACCTTGTTGAAAGTCACAATGCTATTAGGTGGCAGACTGGGATTTGAAGCCATGACACGTGGCTCCAGAGTCCTGGCTCTATACTCTGCCCCACTGCCTCACACTGACACGCACAAAGCACTTAGCCAGTGCCCAGCACAAAACAGATGCTGGAAAATGTTACTTCACATTGTTGTTGCTGTGGTTATGGCCATCAGAGTCCTCCTTGCTGTCATTCTTTTTTTTTTTTTTTGGCGGTACGCGGCCCTCTCACCGTTGTGGCCTCTCCCGTCGCGGAGCACAGGCTCCGGACGCGCAGGCTCAGCGGCCACGGCTCACGGGCCCAGCCGCTCCGCGGCACGTGGGATCCTCCCGGACCGGGGCGCGAACCCGCGTCCCCTGCATCGGCAGGCGGACCCTCAACCACTGCGCCACCAGGGAAGCCTGCTGTCATTCTTTATGGCAAAGAAAAGAAAATTCGAAGGGAACATAAACAGATGGATAGATGGATGGAGAAGTGGAGAGATGAACGTTACATAAATAGGTAGATTACATTTGAAATTCTTATTTGTATAGCTGGATCTTGCTCTACCTGGAGATTAGATAACAGTGATGGGAAAGAAAATATAAGGTGGAACATTTAAAGACGGCTTAAGAAATGAGATCAACCTTGGACATCAGCTAAGTCATCTTTCCAACCAACGCCCAGGTGTCCTCATTACCTTTCCTGCAGAAGTCCCCCAGCCACCACTCTGCACACGCATGGTGAGGGGTGCTAACTGCCTCTCCGGGCGGGCTTTCCATCGTGGGAGAGCTCAGACAGTCAGAATGGCCTTCTTCGTAATCCGCTAAAAGCCACCTCCCTAAAATGTCTATTGTTGTTCCAGGTTCCACCATCTTCATGATGATTTCAGAGGTATCTGGCAATGGTGACCATGTGTACACTATTTCCAGTTGTGGGCAGACGACATGGGTTTACCAAGAGCAACAGGAGGCTGGCAAAGCCGGGGTCACTGAAAAGAATGGATTGAGGGTCCGGGATGGACGTGAGGTGAGTGCAGGTGGCCGGTGAGGGCATGGCAACGACCGGGAATCGGGTGGTGAAGGTGAGATGGAAAGAGGGGAGAGGTCTGGGAGAGAGAGGTGAGGGGCCCCAAGGAGAGGCCGTGTCGGGAGGACGCCCACAGTTCTCCAGGCTATTTGCCTGCTCACGTGGAACCTTGAATGGGGACTCCTGGTTAAAGATGAGGAGGGCCTTTCAAGGACTACAAGCTGCCTGAGATGGCACTGAGATGGACGACTTACTGGTTTCCTGGAGCTGCAGTAACAGAGTCTCACAAACCAGGGTGGCTCAGGACAACAGAAATGTCTTGTGTCACAGATCTGGAGGCCAGAAGTCTGGATCAAGAGGCAGGAAGCTATGCAGGGGGGGTTAAGACCCTCAGGAGCTTCCTTCAGGCAGTGAGGGCTCGCAGTTGCAGATGAATGGTCCAGGGTAAGAGAGACAGAGGGCTGGAGGGTTTGCAGTTTTACACGGGGAACCTTGGGACTCGGCCCAGAACCAACTAGAGGATGCACGGTTTGGGCACACGGGTCTCCAGCAGAAGTTCTCGAACTGTTAGGCATCAGAATGACCAGAATGGCTTCAAGTCATGTTAACATGCAGATTCCCAGCACTACTCTCAGATTCTGATTCTGAAGAAACGGATTAAGGTGCTGTATTGGTTTCCTAGGACTGCTTTAACAAAGTACCACAAAGCAGGTGGCTTCAAACAACAGAAATGTATTCTCTCCCACTTCTGGAGGCCAGAGTCTAAAGTCAAGGTGTCCACGGGGTTGGTTCCTTCTGAGGTCCATGAAGGAGAATCTGTCCCATACCTCTCTCCTAGCTTCTGGTGTTGCCAGCAATCTTTGGCATTTCTTGGCTTGTAGAGGCGTCACTAGTCTTTACCTCTGTCTTCACATGATGTCCTCCCTTTCTGTTTCTGTGTCCAAATTTCCCTCTTATTAGGACACCAGTCATACTGGCATCTTAACTTAATTGTATCTGTAAAGAGTCTATTTCCAAATAAAGTCATATTCACTGGTGCTGGGGTTTAGGACTTCAATATATCTTTTTGCGAGGATACAATTCAAGCTCTAACGGCAGCCTCCCAAGAATGGAAGCCCCTCACTGTCAATGAGATATCCAAGTAGAAATGAGTTGACCATCTGTTGGGTGTACTAGAGACAATGGAATGGAGCAGGACCCATGGTCCTTGCCCTCCATGTCCTCGACCTGCCTCTTGTCTATAGAAAAACTTTAGCCAGAGAATAAAATTAATCAGAGAGTGAGAAAATGCAGAAGCAAAGGAAAACAGTCAAACACGACCAAATAACAATAGTTCAGTCATTAAGCAAAATCAAGGACTTTTAGTTCTTCTTCAAGGGCTATAGATAATATTCTGAGCCATGGCCATATCCGGTGAGCTGTTCTGCTGATACCGAAACCCCCGCCAGGTGGAAGAAGTTAACTGCATGATGATCAGACTGTAGCCATGACATAAGCTGCCACAATTCTGAGAACTAGCCTCAAAGAAACGGGAACAAACTGACCCGGAAACTGAAGATTAACTGTACTTAAAACAATCAAGATGACGCTGATCAGACCACCGCGTGACCAATTTCCAGATGACTGTCAGAGCTGACTGTGCCGTTTCTGCATGTAGCCCCCTTCCTCCACCTATACACCCCTGAAAATTCCCTTCAGAAGCTCTTGTCTACTGATTGTCAGGGGAGAGTTGGCCTTTGGACACGAGTCTGCCTTCTCCCCCAGTTGCTGGCCTCCAAAATAAACGAAACTTTCCTTTCCACCAACCTTGCCTCTCGAGTATTGGCTTTCAAGCAGCGAGTAGCTGACCTAACTTTTGGTAACAAGAGTACTTTTTCCCTGGCCAAGAATTTAGACCAGATGACCTCTGAGATCCTTTGCAGCATCAAAACTCTAAGATTCTATTCTCCCAGGAAAGTAGAAATCACTTTATACTTGATGTTAGCTAACAGATGATCAGCAATTTGTGAAAATGGTTTTCATCCCACACCTGTCCTTTCACTAGTTTATAGGGGTGTACTCTTACATAACCAAGAAAAGCTTATTTTCCCACTCATTGATGCATACATATAAAATGTGCCCTTTGTTGCTCATTTAACCTTCACCACATCCTAACATTTCATGACAACCACCTCCAAGGTGTGCCATCCTGGCAGCCTCGAGGGAATGTCCAGCCCCTCATGAGCTCAGCCACCACTGTTTCAGGAGGTGAATGAATTTCTGGGTTTTTTATTGTCACGCTTGCACAGAGTTAACGATTTTTCACTTTACGTGCACTGGACACAATCACAGTATTAATCCTATTCTTGTTCACTCATTCACCAACATTTACTGAGTGCTCGGGGTGACTTTTCCACTTCTCAGGACTGGTGTTGATTACAGGGCAGACACGTGCTAAGGACAAGGAGATAAAGCTTCACGGTGCCCAGCACGGTGTGGAATCATATATTTTTCCATGTGGTTCTCTGATGATTGCCTGTCTCCCTCACTAGACTATAAGCCCCGAGGGCCAGGACCCTGCCTGTTGAGCTCACCCTTGCATTTCCAGCCCCTTGCCACCTACTGTAGACTGAACGACTGTCTGGCATGCGTGGGCAGCAGAATAAGGAGTCAGGAGTCACCGAGGAAATGCTGTCCATTTTTGCAAAATCCATGAAACTGAGCCATAGAAAGAAACCGTGGGGTTCAGTGGGCAGAATAGAGTCAAGAGCTAAAATGACTGGAAACAGGTGAATCACTTACTATGAGCCAGGCATCCCCACGCTCAGGTCTGGCTGTGTGGGAGCTCTTTAAACCTTCACCATCCCCATGTTCAGATGAGGACACTGACGCACAGGAAGGTTACGGGTTGTGGTCAAGGTCATTAAATGATTAAATGGCGGAGCCAAGAGTGGGGAAGAACCTTGCAACTCAAGCAGCCCTGCGCTAAGCCCAGGCGACCTCCTCTGCTAACCAGACAAGAAAACACAACTACACCTTCAACGTATGAAAAGTTGTCCAACCTCACACATTATAAGAAAAGTGAAACATTAGAGCTCCAGGGAGGTGCCATGGTTTCCTATCAGACTGACACAGGTAGAAAGATCAGCTGCCCCTATGACTAGGTTGTGGGAAAGAGAGGATCTCAAACACTGGGGGTGGCAAACTGGTCCGGCCCCTATGGTGCACAATACCTATTTTTAAAAATACACACTAATGCAGCAACTTGACTTTGAAGAATTCATGCTACGGATGACCTTGCACACGTGTATAAAGATGTCTGTGCCGGACAGGCACCGCAGCACTGTGGGAGGGTGTGGTTAACATGGTAGGCTCTGGACGCATGTCCTGACCACACCTCCTACTTGCCTTGTGACCTCTGGAAAGTGACTTAAACTCTCTGGGCTTTAGTTTCCTCATCTGTAAACAGTACTTAGCTCAGAGGCTGCTCTGAAGGGTAAATATGTTAATGTCAATGTCAATAAAACAACCAGATCAGTGTCTCATTCATATTAAATTCTCCAAAAATTCAGTTATGATTACTGTTATTGGAATATTATGCAGCCACTTAAAAGAGCAAGGTCGCTGTGTAGGTATAGATCTCCAAGACTGCTGCAAAGTGGGAGAAAAGGGAGCAAAAGAGTGGGTAAAGTATGTGATTATTTTGCATTTTAATAAAGGAGTATATGTGTAAATATACATAGAGTCATAGATGATCTCCAAAGGGTACATGACATGGGTAATAGACTGCCTTTGCCTTTGGGGATGACAAGAGTGCAGTGATGAGAAAACAATTTGGTTTTTACAGTATGGCCTCTTCTGTCATTCTAGTTCTTGGCCATGTTCATTAGTTACTATTCAAAAAATTGAGTAAAGAAACAGAAAAAAAGCAAACACGGGTGTTATCAGAGTCAGGGACTACGTGTCCCTGCAGGACAGAAGGAATTTCTGGGTCGGTTCTGACAACCTCTCTTCTGGCCGCTCTCTGTGGCTGGTGCCAGACCAATGTGGATAGTGATGTCAAGATGGTGGCCCAGGACAGGGCCTCAGAAGTCGGCTAGAAGCACCACCACACCCAAAGCACCCGGCCCTACCTGCCAGCACACACAAACATCCACGAACTAGTGTCCATCACTGCAGTTGACTGATGGCCTGTGCTGCGGAGGGGCCATGTGCCTTTTCCCCCTGCTTAGGGCCCCTCCACGTGGAGAAGATCCGGGAGCGGAAGTGATGGAGGACCGAAGCAGGAATCCCCTGCAGTCAGTTTTAGGGAGAGGCCTGCAGTGGGGCTGGCTATGCTTCCAGATAAAAGCCACATCCTCCAGCCTAGCTTTTCTAAGTAATAAAAGTGATGGGTGATTTTTCTGGCTGGACTGGACAACATGCCTGATGTATGTCTTATCTCCCAATTGGCTCAGAACTCAAGGCTGTGGGAGATGGGAGCTGTTTACTGACCCCTCAGACACGCCCAACTGTTGAGATGATTCCTGTTATGTCTAAGAAACTCCTAAGAGGATGCATGAACTTTGTGATTGGGAAGGGGTGTTGTGAGGAAGGTGAGATGCTGAGTCAGAGAGCACACCCATCGCAGCCTGCAGTTGTTAAATGGACCACTTGTAACTCCTGGGCACACAGCAGAGGGGCTGCAGTGGTGGGGAGGGTGCTAGTCGATGATCAACCCAGCCTGCACCGTCTCACTGCGCTGCATTTAGTCGTCTGGGTTGATTCTCCCGGTAGATGGCTGCATGTTGGGTCCTCGCTTGGTCTGGCTTCCTTGCCAGCACCTCACCCAGCTCTGCGCCAAGCACTCAGCGGGAGCTCGGTAAACACTTGCCGAAAGAAGGTGTCTGTGCGATACAGAACTTCTCCGACAAACACCTGGCTGCGCGGACGAGTGAGGGTCACCATGGAAACCAGACGGGCACTGCTCTGCTCAGCAGCAGTCTCATTATGTCCCCATGAAAATCCCCCTCTGGCTGGTCGGGCACCGGTGGGACCCAGGGGCAAGGCACAGGTGTGAGGACAGGGCTGCTTTCTGCCTCAGTCGGCCTGTGTAGCAAGATGCTTGGCCATTTGATGCTCTGGGTGAACTCGATCCTTCCAGAAATCCAGGAACGGCCCAGGCTTGGGTTATCTTCTTAAGAGCCCATTCACTTCCTGACAATGTCTCGATGACCCTTCAACATCCAGTGCGAATTTCACCCACTCATTCGTTCACAAGACGATGGCTGACGCTTACCCTGTACCACCAGACTGGTTCCCTCCGAGGGCTCAGGGTCTAATGTGGAAACAGACACACAATCTGGGCATCACAAGACCATGTGGTGAGGGCCCGACGGGGGCCCAGGGGTGGGAGCACGGGTGACTCTTGTTTGTGTCCCCACCATGTGGCATGGTATCTGACACATACTAGATGCTTAATCAATACACGAAGAAAAAAAAAATGAAGGAAGAAAAAGGAAAGAAGGAGGGGAGGCGGGAAGGAGAGGAAGGGAGTGGGGACGGGAGGAGAGGGAAGGGAAAGAGGTATCCTCAAAGTCATTAAGAATTTGGGAAGAAAAGAGGAGGGAGTTATTTACTGGCCTCCTAAAACCCACCACGACCCCACTAGTCTCCAGTGGGACATCCGGCCCCAGGCGACGAGGAGGTGCGATTCTTCAAGGCCATAAGTATTTCCTGGACCCCTGCCACCTGCAAGCTGCCACTTCTATCCCAATCCCACTGAGGGAAGTGGGGAAGCTGTACCATGAGGGGGAAGGCTGCCCCCACCTGGATCAGGACCCCTTTCCTTCCTGGGGAGTCTCCTTTTTCTCATTTTGAGAAGACTCCCCATCAAATGCTTTGTAGACAATGAGGAAGCACCAGAGGGTACCCAGCCTTGGTGTCAGAAGACTCAGCTCTGAGCCCTGGACCAACTCCTTCTTAACAGAGAGAAGACCGTTTCCAACGGCCCTTGTCTGAAGAGAACCCTCAGGAACATTCCAGAAACAATGCTATAACCCACTTCTTTGAAACCCCCGACCCACAGACCCCCTCCTCTCACTTCTTCATGAGACCCCCCTCAAGTCTCCACTCCCTTCCTCATTCTTTTGAGATTTCCTGATCATTTCCTGGAAGAATGGCCACCCAAAGATATCAGGTCCTAATCCCTGGAATCTGTAAATGTGGCCTAATTTGAAAAAAGGATCTTTGCAGACGTAAGTGAATAATCATGACTGGGGAGACCATCCTGGATTATCTGGTGAGCCCTCAATCCAATCATGAGTGTCTTCCTAGGGAGAAGCAGAGGGACTGGATACATACAGAAGAGGAGGAGGCCACGTGGGGGAGAGACTGGAGCGATGCGGCCACAAGTGAAGGACTGCTGGCTGCCCCCTGATGCTGGAAGAGGCAGGAATGACTCTCCCCAGGAGTATCTGCAGGGACTGCAACCCTTCAACACCTTGACTTCAGCCCAGTGAAACCGACCTTGGACTTCCGGCCTCCAGAACTGTGGGACAATAAGTTTCTGCTGCTTGGAGCCATCGTTTACAGTACTTTGTTAGAGCAGCCACAGGAGAATACCACGCTCCCCTCGTCCCTCTCCTGCTCACCTGGAAAAGCCCTTTCTGTGCAGAGCAGGGACCAGCCACTGTCCTAGCACTCTCTGAGGCAGGCACAGTTATCCCCATTTTATAGAAAAGGCAACCAGAGTCACCCAACGGCAAGTGGCAGAACTCGGACCCCAACCAGGAGGCCCGGCTGCTCAGCCTGAGTTCCTAAACCCTGGGCTCTACAACCAACCTTCGGCTGTCTCTGCATCCACCCAGAGTGCTTTAAGCATTTCCCTCTCATGGGCCCATGTTCTCCCTAAGCTTTGGCTCCATTTCTCTGCTCCCCTTCATAGCAAAGCACCTTGAAGGAGCTGCCCATACTTCTTGTCACCATACTACTCACTCTGTTCTGGTTTTCTGCCCCTGCCTCTCCCCCAGAGCTGCTCTGATCATCAATGGTATCCCGGTAGCTGAAAGCAAGACACTTGACCGAACTCCAGGCAATATCAGACATGGTCAGTCACCCCTTTTTTCTAGGACTCCTTTTCTCTTGACTTTCCAGACCTCCTTGCTCTCCTGGGTTCCTCTTACTTTCCTCACTTCTAAATGCTGGCATTCCTTAGGGGATCGTCCTGGTTCCCTTCCTTCCCTGTCCTCTCTCATAGGTTCCCCCATCAACCCCCATCTCTACCCAGCACCTCCATCCAGACTTTCAGCCAATAACAGACCTACACAGCTGACTGCCCACCTGACACCTCCATCGGGGTGTCTCAAAGGCATCTTTCAGTCACCAGGTCCAAAACTGACTTCCAATCTTTTCCTCAAAATGCAAACCTGCCCTCTCCTTCCTCATCTTAGGAAATAGCACCACATTCTCCCAGTTGGTCAGGCTGAAACTTCGGCATCAGCCTTGATGGCTCTTTCTCCCTCAAAACCCATTCTCAATCCATCAGCAGGTCCTGCTGAGTCTCCCTCATCATTCCTCAATTCCACGAGTATATATGGAACTTGTAGGATGGACATCGGACAGACCTACATCCTAGGGGCTCTCGTTTGAGTAGCCTTGCACCTTCTAATCTTTGCCATCAAATTAACCAACAGTGATTGTAAAAAACATCATATGGTTGGTGCATAAAAAACTACTCAATACCGGCAGACCTTGTTTTATTGGGCTCTGCTTTACTGAGCTTCACAAGCTTCACAGCTACAGTATTTTTTACAAATTGAAGGTTTGTGGCAACCCTGTGTTGAGCAAGTCTATCGGTGCTATTTTTCTAACACCATGCTCCGCGGCATGCGGGATCCTCCCAGACCGGGGCGCGAACCCGGCTCCCCTGCATCGGCAGGCGGACGCGCAACCACTGCGCCACCAGGGAAGCCCTGCTACAGTATTTTTTACAAATTGAAGGTTTGTGGCAACCCTCTGTTGAGCAAGTCTATCGGTGCTATTTTTCTAACACCATTTGCTCACTTCCTGTCTCTGTGTCGCATTTGGGCATTCTCGCAATATGTCCGATTTTTTCATCATTATTATATTTGTTAAGGTGACCTGTGATCAGTGATCTCTGATGATACTATTGTAATTGTTTTGGGGCGCCACGAACGGCGCCCATACAAGATGGCAAACTTAACCAATAAATACCGTGTGTGTTCTGACTGCTCCACAGACTGGCCATTCCCTCATCTCTCTCCCTCTCTGCGGGCCTCCCTATCCCCTGAGACACAACAATACTGAAATGAGGCCAATGAATAACCCGTAACAGGGAAGAGCCAATTTTGACTCCACTTTGGATCCTTTTCTTTGACTTTAGCCTTTGCTTTTCGTTGCTTTTGTTATTATAACCATACATAATGGCCTGCTTCAGGGAACCCTACCCAGGTGTGGATGGCTGCAAGAAAGAAGAAATTAACACATCCCCTCCCCCCTCCCGGAGGCTGGCCATTTCAGGAGATGTTTTGCAAGACTGATGGCCCTTTTTACTTTACTTCCTCTCCACCTCTCCCTCTCTATTCTGCCCTTTTACTTTACCTCCCTCTCTGATTCTATAAGAGAAACTGGCATCCAGACCCCTACAAAATGGTTTTTTGGGGGGACCCTAGTCCACCATCTTCTCGCTCTGCCGGTTTTCCGAATAAAGTCATGCTCCTTGCCTCAGCACCTCGTCTCCAATTTATTGGCCTGTTGTACAGCGGGCAGAGCGAGCTTGGACTCGGTAACAGCCCCACAATGGCCTCTAAGAGTTCAAGTGAAAGGAAGTTACACATCTCTCACTTTAAATCAAAAGCATTTTTTGGCAATAAAGTATTTTTAAATTAAGGCATGTACATTGTTTTCTTAGACATAATGCTATTGCACATTTAATAAGCTACAGTATAATGTAAACATAACTTTTACACGCACTGGGAAACCAAAAAATGCATGGAACTCGCTTTACTGCGGTGGCCTGGAACAGAACCTGCAGTATCTCTCAGGTATGCCTGGACACATGTTTAAAAGCCTCAGTTTTACAAATACTCTGAACACCCACTTGGTACTGATGCCCAAAGTTCAGCCTCTCAGCACAGGTGTCGAATCAAGTCTTGGAAACAGAGTTTGGGGTGAAGTAGAAAAGAATAGCTTTATTGTTTTGCCAGGCAAAGGGGAACACTGCAGGTCCCTGACCTTGAAAACTATGTGTCCCAACCCAGGAGGGTTTGATGGGGAGTTTTATAGCAAGGGTTCAAGGGTGGGGTTGCTGATAAGATTAGGATGTATGCTTGGCCTGCACCTCTAATCTGGTCTCAGGTAATCTTCTCGATGAGCTTCTCTGGTTCCTTTAATGTAGCCTCAGGTGGTCTTTCTCCTATGAAGAATGGGGACATCTTAAAGAGCTTAAAGGCACTGTTATGTGTATCCCTTGAGTTGGAACCTCGACCCTGCCCCAAGGCTGCACTATTGTTTCTTGGCTGCCCCTCCCTTGTCTTGGCATCCCTTCCCTTTGTGGATTAGCAACTGTTCGAATCTGCCCTTTGGAACTCAGGGAAGGTCATGGAGGTTAGAGTCAAGAAACGGGACATAAGGACTTCTGTGCCAGGAGCCCCACAGGGTCTTGCTGGATTTCAGCACAAAACATGATTTTGAGGCAGTTTAGAAGGTGATGTTGGTAGCATCGAAAGACAGCAATAAGCTTCCTTTTAATAACAAAGGAAATAAACACAGATCTGGACTTACTATCTTCTCTTATTTTTCTTTGCCTCTCTAGAAAAACCGAAGCTCAGTCTTTAAAAAGCTGTTCTGTCAATAGAACGGCGGATTTGAAAGCACTCAGGCCTGGACAAAATCTATACCACTGGTGTGACCTCAGGCAAAACCAGTAAACCTTCCCAAACATCAGCTTCCTTTGTTAGAGTTGCTATGAGAATTAAGTAAGGGCATGGGTGTGAGATGCTTGGTGGTAGTCAGAGCCACAGCAAGGCTGGAGCTAAAACCCTGTGGGCACGCTATGCTTCCAGAAGCTTCCAGGACCAGCAAGTCATGGTCATTTCCTCCTTTCTCCTGTCCCAGCATGCCTAGGGCTGAGCCACCTCCATTATAACCATAGCTGGGGAGCCTGATAAAAATCAAAGGAAATATTCCTTCCTCAAATGCTCTGTGTTAAGAGGCAGCCTATGAATAAACAATGTAAAAGATAAACAACCAAGCAAACCAAGGAAATGCTCTTTGTCAAAAATAAATCAGCAATATTGGGCAAAGTTACAGCTCTGATGGGTCTCGGAAATGAGGTGGCAGTCAAATCACAGGCATATTTAGAATCCCAGCTAAACCTCAGGTAAGAATTACAAATGGGATAAATGATTTGTTGGAGAAAAACTCTATTTTTAGTGGGGAGACTATCACAGATTCCCATGCATATTAATCCCCTGACATTCTGAGTGACATTTTTCTTTCTGGGAGTTTCTAAGCCTGACATAAATCAAGATGGAAAGATTAAAAGTAATTGGCAATGCTACGATTTTTTAAGCAATCACCAGGTCCCAAAATGAGTGTCCAATCACAGTGTTTTAAACAGAACTGGCATGCAGTAAATATTGAATGTCAGGATGGGGAGGGAGGGCAGAGAGATGGGAGAAGGAAGGGAGGAGAAAATTTAGTTCTCTAGGTGAGGACTTTCAGGTCATGCTTGATAATCAATGTTAAACACTCCTCAGACAAAATAAGATCAGTTCCCAAGGAGAAATAAATATAAAAGTCCAGAGCTACTAAGTAATTTACAAGAATAAAATCTCGGTGAACCCCAATATCCCTATTGCATTCACACACCAGGATCAGCAAATTGCAGCAGCTGAGAATAATCTCATAAAATATAGGGATAAAGGAAGACTTTATCCCTGTATTTAGTGTTAGCTTTTCATAGGCTAACACTTCCTGAATCTAAAACAAAACCGGGATGATCAATACTTTCCTATTTTATAGTACTAATGACACCGAGTAAGACCCTGTGGGGCTCCTGGGCAAAAAGCCTTTCTGTGTCCCCCATTTCTTGATCACAGGAAATAGGCTTCATTCAGCCTCTATGACCTTCCCTGAGTACCAAAGGGCAGGTTCAAACAGCTGCTAATTAGGGAAGGGAGAGGATACTAGACAAGGGAGGAACAGACAAGAAATAGGGCAGCCTTGGGACAGGGTGCTGGTTCCCCCTCAAGGGATACACATAACAATATCTTTGAGCTGTTTTGCAGATACTGAGACCCCCACCAGGTGTGAGAAATTAACTGTGTGCTGCCCACAAGCCCGTAGACCCCAGGCCGGTTGGAACCAGAAGGTTGGTGATGCTGACTCCCACTTACCTCACCACCAGCCAATCAGAAGAATGTCCACAAGCTGACCACGCCCTCTTTGAACCATGACTATAAAACTTCTCCCTACCCGCTCCAGGTTGGCACACACAGTTTTGAGGGCAATATCCCACTGTGGCCCCCTTTGCCTGGCAAAGAAATAAAGCTATTCTTTTCTACTTCACCCAAAACTCTGTCTCCAAGATTTAATTCGGTGTCAGGGTACAAAAACTGGATTTGGCTTCATTAATTACTCAGGTCAGAAGGTGACAGAGTCTGATCTACTTGCAAAATGAAATATCTAAGTGCTGATCACACAAACCAAATCATTTCACTCTACTCATTTTCAAGTTTTGGAAGAAAACAGACTTTTAGTTACGAAATACATTGATAATCACCTGCTCGTACTACTTAATATAATTAGACGTATTTACGAATCTCTGCCAGTAACCACCCCCCTTCTCCCCACTGCCTGTCTTCCCTCCGCTGTCTCAGACAGTGTGGAGAATTTTAATTTGTTGCCCTTGGCATTCTGATGAGGGAATTAAGCTAAAATGAAGGCTCACAACTGAATGGCTGCACAACCCTGACACCCAGCAATGGATTAATAGGCCTGATTCCCAGCTGGGTGCCAGGTCAGCCCAGCACTCACGAAGCTGATGGCCTGGCCCTGCACTGAGGCACTCACTCAGCTGGGAAGGAGCTGCCTTTCAAGCAGGAGGAAAGCCCCTCTCTGCTTAGAATACCCTCAGCCCACAAAGTGCTGTGAGTCAGACACAACAGCGTTCTCCTCTTGGACCGATAAGCGGTCCCTCTAAAGACGAGGTGGCCACACTCTCTGTTTCCGATTCTATCTTGGGTCCATGTCTATTCACCATCAGGTTCCATGGAGACAGGATCACACAGATGCTCAGTTTTGCCTCTGAGCTTGTAACAGAGCAGGACCCTATGGGGCCTTCCTGGGACAGACCCCTCCCCCAGAGCCTCTGCTCTAGCTCCTCTCTGAAGGACCTAGATAACAGTATCGGATGCACATTTCTTGAGCTGTTTTACAGATGCTAAAACCCCTACCAAATGGAAGAAATAAACTACTTGAGCATGTAGCCCCCGGACCTACTGGTGCCTGAGGATGGGTAACGTTAACTCTTGTGACTCCGCCCGGTTACCTCACCATCAACCAATCAGAGAACTGTGCAGGAGCTGATCACATACCCTAGGATGCTCCTCCCTCACCTGGCCTTTAAAAATGCCTTGCTGATTGACTCAGTGCTCTGTGGTGACCTAAGGGGGAAGGAAATCTAAATAAGAGTGGATATATGTATATGTATAACTGATTCACATTGCTGTACAGCAGGAACTAACACAACATTGTGAAGCAACTATACTCCAATAAAAATTTTTTAAAAATGCTTTGCCGAAAACTATTTTATATATAGAATGCATGAACAACAAGGTGCTACTGTATAGCACAGGGAACTATATTCAGTATCTAATGATAAACCATAATGAAAAAGCATATGGAAAAGAATGTATATATGTATAACTGAATCACTCTCATGTACAGTAGAAATTAACACAACATTGTAAACCAACTATACTTCAATAAAATAAAATTTTAAAAATTCTTTGATGAAACCTACCCGGGAGTTTGGGGTTTTAAGCACTAGCTGCTCTGAACTCCTTGCTTGGCGCTCTGCAATCAAGCTGTACTTTCCTTCACCACAAGCAGGTGTCAGTAGATTGGCTTTACTGCAAACAGGTGAGTGGACCCCAGTTTGGTTCAGTAACAAGCTCTTACATTTTCGGTTCTATCTGCAACGTTCTTGAGAAAGACTCAAGAAAGTGCTGATCATCTTGAACACTTCTCTTCAGCATCTGCTAATCTCCCTTTAGCTTAGATCCAGGCTTAGAGGCAACATCGCAGTGAAAACTCTACCATCATGTATCTTTCATATCAGTACACTTCACAGTATCCCAGGGCAGTAGGTTATGGTTTCCCCAAATGAGAGATGAGGAAACTGAGGCTCAGGGAATATTTGTAAAGTATCATGTGCTCAATATTAAATTCTGAGAAAGCTCAAGACCTGTTCTTGTCACTTACTAGATGTGTGACTATGGATAAATCTCTTTACTTAACCATGCATCAGATTCTTCAACTATCAACTACTGAAAATAAGATGCCCTAAAGAGCATCAGTATGAGGACCGAATTGACTAAGGCCTGGGAAAGAGACTGTACATTTGTTGTTGTTGTTGTTTGTTTTTTGTGGTACACGGGCCTCTCACTGTTGTGGCCACTCCCGTTGTGGAGAACACGCTCCGGACGCGCAGGCTCAGCGGCCATGGCTCACGGGCCTAGCCGCTCCGTGGCATGTGGGATCTTCCCGGACCAGGGCATGAACCCACGTCCCCTGCATCGTCAGGCGGACTGTCAACCACTGCGCCACCAGGGAAGCCCCGAGACTGTACATTTTTTTACACTACCCAAATATGAGTTATTATACAAGAATATAAGGCATTATAACTTATCAGCATGGTAATGACTCAAAATTCATAGAAATTACTCCCCAGTGGAAAATGGGCAGATGAAGCTATGCCTCTTGATTCTAGACTCAGAAAAAGTTTGCTGTACATGGAATCCAGTTTGAAGAGTTCCCACATGGTCCCAGTATTAATAATCAGCAGTATAACAAGAAAGCAGAGAAAGAAAAAAATTAAAAGCTGATAAAACTAAATGAGAATCCAATCTCTTCAGGTGGTATATTTGGCATACATAGATCTTCCAATAGACCTCTGCCCCAGATTCAGCATCTAACTACTGTCCTAAAAGTGAACCCCTCTCCTTCCTCCAATCTCCTGGACACTTCTGCAGCCTCTGGATCTACTGAGCAGCTGGAACTGTTGGGTGGTCCCCCCTCCCCCTCAAACACAATTACATAAATAAACTAACAAACAAAACCCAGAACCCTGGGGAGTCATCCAAAAATTTTCCCTCCCCTTCAATGTCCAAACTGCACCTGCCCTGTGCATACACACACAGTAAGGTAACAGCGAGTGACCCAGTTCTGTAGGCTCTTCCCTCTTGACCCTCTCCTCCTCAAGTCTACCGTTCCCACCCGACATCACACCTCAACATCTCCCGCAAAGCCTCCCTCACTCTCCCCTCTAAGCCATTTGCCATCTGCATTCAGAGTAGTCTTTTAAAACAAAATCTACCCATGTTAATAAACCATTGCCTGGGTCTCCAGTGCCTACTATGGAGCCCTGACATCCAGAGATCTCTGTGACCCAGCTCCTCTTCTCCATCCTACGCCATCACTTAAGTAAGTAAACCAAGGCCACATGGGGATACAGCCCAGATTTAAACCTGACCTAACTCCAGGGACCATGGTCTTAACCAATGTACTCAATGGTCCTATTGCTCTATTCTATTTTGAACCTTGTCTGTTTCCACGTCGATCTCTCTCCTAGGCTGCCACTGATAACAGGGACTGTATCTGGTTCATTGCCCAGAGTATGGTTTACACAAAGAAGGGTTCTGGGGCTTCCCTGGTGGCGCAGTGGTTGAGAGTCCACCTGCCGATGCAGGGGACACAGGTTTGTGCCCCGGTCCGGGAAGATCCCGCATGCCGTGGAGTGGCTGGGCCCGTGAGCCATGGCCGCTGATCCTGCGCGTCCGGAGCCTGTGCTCCGCAACGGAAGAGGCCACAACAGTGAGAGGCCCGCGTACCGCAAAAAAAAAAAAAAAAAAAAAAAGAAGGGTTCTGTTCCTATTAACGGTGGTCTAGGTAATTTTGACAAACTATCCCACTGAAAACAGTTAGAAAAGTTGGACAAAAACAAAATCTGTTTGAAAGCATCTGAGAGCTAACAAGGCAGTGAATAAATATGAGGCTAAGATCTAGGAGAATAAGGAAGCTCAGAGATGGCAGTCCCATATTTGGGGTCACTGTGTTCCTAAGAGCATCTTGTGGTTCTAGAAGAGGCAGCCCAGGGGCTGAAAAACTGAGCAGAATTTCTGATGATGAAAACTGGAGTCCAAAGACTGCTGAGGAGATGTCACCATGATAAAATCCCTTGGCCTTTTGGTTGGTATTCATACCTTAGTAGTAAAGGACACCTGATACAGATCAGCCCTTGGAGGAAATGAAGCCCAGCTTCGAATGAACTCAATTTCTGATTAGATTGAGGTAATCCATAATAAAACCCTTAGTTGCCTGGAGGAAGATAACATCATCCTAGTCCTCAAACTGTCTTCTCCATTTTCATTTACAATGTCTGGCACACAATCAAAACTACCTAGGCATACAAGGAGACAGGAAAATAGGATCACAAACTAAGAGGAACAAGAGGTAATAAACACAGGACAGGGGTAAAGATAATGAAGTTTTCAGACACAGAGACTTAATAATTATGCTTAATATGTTTGAGGAAATAAAAGATAAGACTGAGAATTTTAGCAACAACTGAAAAAAGGGAACATATAAAGAAGTCATCTGCCAATATCTGTGAAGTGAAAGAAGGAAAGGCCAAATTGATGAAACTTACTGAGTGACAGTCAGCCAGCAGACTGTGTCCATTGCCTGGCCAGGAGAAATCGTGGTCAGTGCAGCACCCTGATTAAGGGCATGTACCCTGGAGCCACAGTGAGTGGGTTTGAAACCTGCCCCTCTCATTTACTAGTGTGTGCCCTAGGGCAAGCTTTTTAACCTTAAGTCCTCAGCTGTAAGATGGTAAAAACATCAATGCCTGCTTCCTAGGGTTGTTGAGAGGATTATACATATTTGCAAAGTTCTTAGAACCATGTCTGGCTCTATGTTCTATTACTCACACATAGAACATTATAAGTATTTGTTAAATAAATAAAAAGAAATGGGTGTACTGGAGGACATCAGCATCATGGTGGAGTAAGACACTCTCTTTGTCTCCCCTTCAATCAGTAACCAGTAAAGCACCCACAGTGCAACAAAGGTGTCTCTGCCCAACAGGATGCCAGAGAATTCCACACATTTGTACATCTAAAGGTGAGCAGACTGGAACACACAGAGAGGGCAGAACTGGGGGAAGAGCAGGACTGGTGCCTGCAGTCCTGGCCCCCCAAGCAATGGCAGATGAACCCACAGCCCCAAAGATCCCAGTAGCAGAAGGGGGAAGCAGCACACAAGACTGACATCCTGGCCGCAGCAGTGCCCATGGCCATAGGTAAGTGGGCAGCAGTGCCATTGGTGTCTGGGACCCTGTCCCTCCAGCCACTGAGGCACCCATGACTCTGACCCCTCAACCCCCTAACCCCCAGCAGCAGAGCACATGAACTGTGCAACACTGGACAAGGCAGAGGTGCCTGTGTGAATCCAGCTCCCCTCCACTACCCCTTGTGGTGGCAGAGCTTGCAACTCAAGGATTCCCAGACACAGCAGAAAAAGCCTTTCATACTGGTGCCCCAGGTAGCAATGCCAGTGACAGTGGCAATAGGAAGCCACCAACAAACCCAGAGACACAAGAAATGATGATAAAGTCATGGAGCCACCCCTCTGACAGAGGCAGTGGAGGATGAAAAGTGCCAACTCTCAGATATAACTAGAGGCAGCTCAGAATAAAGCACAAAGGTGTTTGCTACTTCAAATGCACTGGCAGAGGAACAACTCATCAAGCACCATGAAGAACCACAGTAACACTGCACCACAAAAAGAAAAGGACAATCTCCAGAAACCAAACTTAATGTCATGGAATGCTGGGATCTAACATATAAAGAATTCAAAATAGCTGTCATGAAGAAACTCAGTGAGCCATAAGAAAACTCAGAAAGGCAGTTCAATGGGCTGAGAAATAAAATTAATGAATAGAAGGAATGCTTTACCAAAGAAATTGAAACTCATAAAAAGAATCAAACAGAAATTCTGGAGCTGAAGAACTAATAAACAAGGTAAATAATGCATTAGAAAGTTTTGGAAATAGAGCAGCCCATATGGAGGAGAGAATTAGTGAGCTCAAAAATAGAAATCTAGGGCTTCCTTGGTGGCGCAGTGGTTGAGGGTCTGCCTGCCGATGCAGGGGACACGTGTTTGTGCCCTGGTCCGGGAAGATCCCACATGCTGCAGAGCGACTGGGCCCGTGAGCCATGGCCGCTGATCCTGCACGTCCGGAGCCTGTGCTCCCCAACGGGAGGGGCCGCAGCAGTGAGAGGCCCGTGTACCGCAAAAAAAAAAAAAAAAACAAAAAAACAAACAAACAAAAAAAAAACAGGGAAATTCTATGAGAGCTATTCAACTCATTTAGGAAGGGTAACATTAAGGTAATGAGTATCCCAGGGAAGAGAGGGAGAAAAGAACAGAGAGTTTATTTAAAGAAATGATAACTGAGAATTCATAAAGCTGGGAAAGGAACTGGATATACAAGTCTATGAAGCTAAGAGAACACCTAATTACCTTAAGGCAAAAAGACCTTCTCCAAGACACACTATACTAAAATTGTCAAAAGTCAATGACAAGGAAAGAATTTTAAAGGCAGACAGAGAAAAAGTTTCCTACAAAGGAATCACCATTAGACTATCACCAGATTTCTCCACAGAAGTTTTATAGGCCAGGAGGGAGCAGAATGACATTCTCAAAATACTGAAAGATGAAAACTGTCACCCAATAATATCCTATCCAGCAAAGTTATCATTCAGATATGAAGGAGAAATAAAGGTTTTCCCAGACAACAACAGCTGAGGGAGTTCATCACCACTAGACCTGTCTTACAAGAAATGTTGAAAGGAGCCCTTTGATCAGAAACAAAAAGGCAAAGTACCCAAAAGTTTGAGTAAGGTGATAAACAGAATCAGAAAATTGTTACTCTTTCCCAGAATAGGTTTTAAAATATTTTATCATAGCATAAAGGTTAAAGGAGGGGAAAAAAGCAGAAAAAATAATGATAACTACTTCAGTTTGGTAACTCACAACATAAAAATGGATAATTTGAGAAAACAAAAACATAAAAGGGGAAGAGGAAAAAGATGGAACCCATAGAGTTGAACGAAGATAAGATGCTATCAGCATAAAAAGGACTATTTTATTTATGAAAAGTTTTATATAAACCACAAAACATAAATCTAGGGCAGAGACATGAAACATAAAAAGAGGAAACTGAGAAAAACATCAGAGAAAACCACCAAATCAAAATGGCAGACAGAAACACAGGGGGAAAGAAAACAGTGGAGAGACAGAGCAACCAGAAACAAAAGATAAAATGGCAGTACTAAGTCCTGATCTATCAACAATAACCTTAAATGTAAATGGACTGAATTCACCCATCAAAAGACATGGAGTGGTTGGATGGATTAAAAAACAAGACCCAACTACATGCTACCTCCAGGAGACCCATCTCAGCTCTAAAGACAAACACATGTTCAAAGTGAAGGGATGGAAGATGATACTTCAAGCAAATGACAGCCAAAAAACGGGGTGTAGCCAATACTCATATCAGACAAAATAGACTTCAAGCCCAAAAGGTAACAAGAGACAAAAATGAACAGTATATAATTATAAAGGGGAAAATTCACTAAGAAGACATAACAGTTATTAATGTATATGCACCTAACATTGGAGCACCAAAATATATAAAACAATTATTAACAGACCTAAAGGGAGAAATTATTTCGCACAGTATTGGAAGTCCGAGCCAGAATAATTAGGGAAGAAAAAAACTAAAGTTATCCAAATTGGAAAGAAAGAAGTAAAGCTGTCACTATTTGCAGATGACATAATTTTATACATTGAAAACCCTAAAGACTCCACCAAAAAACTAAAAGAAATAATAAACAAACACATAAAATTGCAGGGTACAAAATCAACATACAAAAATCTGTTGCATTTCTATACGCTAACAATGAGCTACCAGAAACAGAAATTAAGAAAAAAAATCCCATTTACAATCACAGCAAAAAATATAAAATAACTAAGAATAAATTTAACCAAAGAAGTGAAAATATGTACACTGAAAATTATAAAACACTGTTGAAAGAAATTGAAGGAGGCACAAATAAATGGAAAGATATTCCATGCTAGTGGATTGGAAGAATGACCTTGTTAAAGCATCCATATTAACTCAAGTAATCTACAGATTCAATGCAATCTCTATCAAAATCTCAAGGACATTTTTCACAGAAATAGAACAAAAATTCTAAAATTTATGTGGAACCACAAAAGACCCTGAATAGCCAAAGCAATCCTGAGAAAAAAGAACAAAGCTGGAGGTATCACACACCCTGATTTCAAACTATATTACAAAGCCATAGTAATCAAAACAGTGTGGTACTGGCACAAAAACAGATACATAGATCAATGAAACAGAATTGAGAGCCCAGAAATAAACCCATGCATATATGGACAATTAATTTACAACAAAGGAGCAAAGAACATACAATGGCTAAAGGACAGTCTCTTCAATAAATGGTGTTGGGAAAGCTGGACAACCACATGCAAAAAAAAAGAAACTAGATCACTCTCTCATATCATACACCAAAGTCAATTCAAAATGGATTGAAGACTTAAATGTAAAACCTGAAACCATAAAACTCCTAGAAGAAAACACAGGTGGTACGCTCTTGGTCATGGGTCTTAACAATATCTTTCCAGATATGTCTCCTCAGGCAAAGGAATCAAAAGCAAAAATAAACAAATGGGACTACATCAAACTAAAAAGATTCTGCACAGCAAAGGAAATGAAACTATCAGCAAAACCAAAAGACAACCTACCAAATGGGAGAAGATATTTGTAAACAATATATCTGATAAGTAGTAATATCCAAAATATATAAAGAACAGATACAACTCAACAACAAAACAACCCAGTTGAAAAATGGGTGGAGCTGAATAGACATTTTTTCAAAGAAGACATACAGATGGCCAACAGGCACATGAAAACAATAGCATGAATTATTAGGGAAATGCAAATTAAAACCACAATGAGATATCACCTCACACCTGTTGGAATGACTATTATCAAAAAGGCAAGGGCTTCCCTGGTGGCGCAGTGGTTGAGAGTCCGCCTGCCGATGCAGGGGACACGGGTTCGTGCCCCGGTCCGGGAAGATCCCACATGCCGCGGAGCGGCTAGGCCCGTGAGCCATGGCCGCTGAGCCTGCGCGTCCGGAGCCTGTGCTCCGCAATGGGAGAGGCCACAACAGTGAGAGGCCCGCGTAACGCAAAAAAAAAAAAAAAGTTGAGAGTCCGCCTGCCGATGCAGGGGACACGGGTTCGTGCCCCGGTCCGGGAAGATCCCACATGCCGCGGAGCGGCTAGGCCCGTGAGCCATGGCCGCTGAGCCTGCGCGTCCGGAGCCTGTGCTCCGCAATGGGAGAGGCCACAACAGTGAGAGGCCCGCGTAACGCAAAAAAAAAAAAAAAAAGGCAAGAAATAACAAGTGTTGGTGGGAATGTAAATTGGTGCAGCCATTATGGAAAACAGTATGGAGAGTCCTCAAAAAAACTAAGAATAGAACCACTATATAATCCAGCTATCCCACTTCTGGGTATTTATCTAAAGAATATGAAAACATTAATTTGAAAAAATACCTTCACTCCTATGCTCATTGCATCACTGCAATTGCCAAAATATGGAAACAACCTAAGTGCCCATTAACAGATGAATGGATAAAGATGTGATATGTGTATGGAATATTACTCAGCCATAAAAAGATGAAATCTTGCCATTTGCAACAACATAGATGGACCTTGAGGGTATTATGTAAGTGAAAAAGTCAGGTGGAGGAAGAAAATATCATATGATTTCAGTCATATGTGGAATATAGAAAATAAACAAACAAAAACACAAAATAAATGAACAAAATCAAACACGTATATACAGAGATCAGAACAGTGGTTATCACAGAGGAATGGTGGGGGAGGGCAAAATGGGTAAAGGGGATCAACTGTATGGTGATGGATGAAGACTAAATTTTTGGTGGTGAACATACTGCAGGGTATACAGAAGTAGAAATATTTAATGTTGTACACGTGAAATATATAATGTTATAAACCAACATTACCTCAATAAGTAATAAAATAAAGATACTCAGGTCCTGTCCTTAAAAGTAAATTATGGATAGATAAATAGACAAAAATTTAAAATAAAACAAAAAATAAAAAGAACTGAATTCAGTTTAGCCAACAATCACATCACCTGGTCTGGCCTCTCTCTCAAGGTGTTACTTCCTCTCCTTCAATACACTACTCAATACTCCAATCCACACGTCAATCATACTGAGCTCCTTACACTTCACGAAAGGTACATATCTTGTTCACTTCCTATCTTGGCATCTGTCCTCTCTTTCCTCTGCCTGAAAAGCCTCTCCTCCCTTCATCTTCTTGAAAAACTTCTGCCCGTGCTTCAAGAATCAGTTAAAATATCTCTTCCTCTGGGAAGCAGCTCCATGACCCGCTCAGAGGTAATTACTTTTTCTTCTGGGCTCAGCTAGCCCCGATCTGAGCATGGTACTCATCAAACTTTTATGGTCACTTCTGTTTCTGTGTTTGTCTTCCCACTAGGTCAGACTGCCTCACAGCTCAACCTATGTCTTATCTCTTTTCTCAAATACCAAGCATAGTGTTCAGGGCATGGCAGTTGTTTGATTATGACTACTGAATGACAAATTAATGATTAACAGGATGAATTAATGAATGAAATACACTCAGTGTTTGCTCTCATGCTGCTATAGGTCAAACATTCATCATATCCATGGAAGTATAATGTGACTTAGAATTCTTACTCTTCTAAGGCTTGAAGCATGCTCCCGGGGTCCTCTGAAGACAGAATGTCTATCATTTGGTCATTTAGAGCGAGATCTTCATTCACACCATCAGCTGAGGTGAACTGGGAGCGCTCCAGCTTGCTGTCATGATGCTGAACCTTCAGGAGAATTTCAGAAACCGTAATTGAGTAGGCCTTCTTGTGAATGTCACATGCTGGAAAAGTCATGAGGGAAGGCGGGGATCTGCAGTCAGAGAACCTAGCTGGCCCCACCACTTGGGAGCTGGTAAGACTCAGGCAAGACATCGCACTTCCTTGAGCCTCATTTTCTCCTCAAAGAAGTGGGATAATAATTCTGGTAGCCCTGCACAGGCTTGTTGGGTGGATAAAGCAGAGCAATGGATGGAAAGACCTTTTTAACTATAAAGACGTAATAAAAATATTTCACCATCATCATCACCACCATCACCATCATGCAGAGGAAAATTACAGCTGGCAGATAGACTTCAACATCATGGATCTGGCTGGTTTCTAATCAGACTATAGAGTTGTCACATGGAAGTGACATCAGAGATAATTAAGCTCAACCCTCCGACTGGGTAGATGATATATCTGTTTTGCTCACTATCATCATTATTTCTGAAGAAATGCATGATAATTATAACTAACATTTAAGGATTCCTGTCCCTGTGCCTTGTATGTGTCATACCATGGAACCGTCACACAAAGTCAGTGTTGATGTCCCCACTTTACGTATATGGAACTGCAGCTCAGAGAGATGAATTGACATTATCTGAGTTCACACAGCTCATAAAGAGCCTGCTTGGTTTTTGACCCAAAGTCTATCTAACTCTAAAGGCTGCCTTCTGTTTACAGCATGTTGTCTCCTTGGTCACTACCACAATGGAAAAAAAAATTTTTAATGTGAAGAGAGTTCGTTTTGTGATGCCGGAAAAAAAAAATTATATAAGAGGCTTCAGACCTTAAATCAAATTCACACTTTGCTTTCCTCCCGTGGTTGTAACAATCAGCCTTTAATCTCCAAGAAATGAATCCTGCCCCTTCATCGAAGTAGCAGGGTGAGTTTTGTTCTTCTCTGATTGATAACAGCTTTGGGAGAGTAAGTAGAATGTCTTCTTAGATGGGCCATTTTTCTTTTCCTCACTTCTGCCTGCCATGGAGACTGTGGGCTGACCTCACTTTGAAATAACAACTCTCTTCTCCAGGAAGCAGAAACAAAATGAACAATGGGACAGGACTGCCAGCCTCCAGAGAGGGCGGCAGGGTAGTCCTCGGAAGCCAGGTCCAGCCTACACTCGGCCACGTGAAGCAGGCTGTTTAGCTTCACGGGCCTCAGTTTCCTCACTGTACGGTGAGGGACAAAGATGATAGACGTTCCTTTCAAGTTGCTGGACCTCTGGGTGACAGAGTCACAGCAGCTGCAGCCTCCATGGCCCTGAAGGAACAAACAACCTACCAGGGTGCTCAGTCCCAGCAGCGCTTTCTCGCCCTAGGACTGTGCCCTGCTTTCCTTCCTCTGTCTGCCCAGCCTCTGGCTGGGGGCTCATTCATTCCTTCACACGTTTACTGAGTGCCTTCTAAGCGCCAGGCTCTGTACCAGGCAATGGGGATTATAGCAGCCAGCATCCATGCTTCATCCATGTCCCCTCGCCCTTGCCGTCCAGTGCCTTTTAGCCCAAGATCCACCAGCCAACACCTATGCTTCCTCCCCTGAAGGCTCCTGCTGGCCTTCAGAGCCCATGCCAGGGAAATAACGTTACCCTTTGTCCTGGCCCCCTCACCCCCTTGTCCTCAACCAATGACCAATGGGATTTGATGGCTAAATACCCCGGCTCCTTCTCCCCTCAGGCTTTATCCCGGGTGGGATAAAGCCCCAGGTGCCCACAGTGGTAGCTTGACTACCTGCCTTCCCTTCCCGCCTCACTTCCCCACCCCCTACCATTACCTCCTGGGACCACTTCCCATATAAACTGTTTGCATTTGTATCCTAGTCTCAGGATGTGCTTCTGTGGGAACCCAGGCCAAGACAGGAAAACAGAGACTGAGGAGTTCCCAGGTGGGGATAAATGCTGGGTAGGGTGGTCCAAAAGCTAGTGCGGGAACCCAGAGAGAGAGTCCCCAGCTTAGCCAGGAAGTGGCCAGTGATGACTTCCAAGGAGAGGCAAAGCCCGAGATGAGTCTTAAAAAAGATGCGTCAGAGTTCTGCTCATTGAAGAGCGGAGAGAGGATTATAAAGGCATCCAGGTGAGTGTGGAGAGCTCAGCAGTCATTGGGTAGAGCCGGAAGTCGAGGTGTGAAGCTGGACCACAGGGGACTTTCTTTATAAGCCATGCTAAGGCATCTGGGCTTCACCCTGAGGACAAACAAAGTAAGTCTTCAAAGACTTTTCAGAGGGGACGTGTAGACCAGGACCTGAGTCAGGGTGTGGCATGAATGCACAGCTGGCCATACAGGTGGGCGCTCAGTTATTCAGTCAGACTGCAGGGGTTCCCAATCCTGGTCGTTTGTTAGAATCATCCAGGGAGCTTTTAAAAACTACTAAGGATGGGCATGCCTCTCGGGACAAAGCAGTCAGAGTCTGTGCAGGAGGGCCTGGGTATGAGCATGCCTCACGGTTCCCTGGGGGTCCTGACATCGATCCAGAGTTGAGACTGACTGAACTGAAGGATAAACTTCAACCTCACATCTACCACCAACCAACTACCCTCCAGGAAGAGGATGCACTTGGACTCCCACCTGATGTCTGGTAAGCATGCTTCCCTTCAAGCACTGATATCGAACCATGAAGAAAAGCACAGCCCAGGTCAGCACCAGGGAGAGGATGAAGGCCACGAAGAACCCTGCTGCGTGGAGGCCGTGGTTTGGTAGAACCTATGGGGATAAGAGAGAGAGATTTGTTTGTGGCCACACTTGACATTTTTCAAGTCAACTTACAACTGCGTTAAAGCAGAACAAGCACAGGGTCGGTGAAACCAACCTGGGTTTAGACCGGGCTCTGCCACCTATTAGCTGGTTGCCTTGAGACAATTGCCGGACCTCTCTGGGCCCAAGTTAAATGGGGCAAGCACTTCAAGGAGCTGAGCATGGAGGCCTGCACACAGTTGGACCAACCACCCCAAGCCTGGCACATCACAGGCGCTCAGGAATGTTAAATTCCCAAATCAAATATGTAACGAACCTAAGGCAGCACTAAGGATGTGTGAAATGTTTTGAGTCGGGCAGAATTTTGCAGAGGGCAGAGGAAGAATCCATGGTACCCTCAACTTCCCTCAAAGCTGTCCACTCCCCCGACCCTGGGAACACGTCCCATTAGGGGTGCAGCCCACTCTGGACTTCAGGATCACTCTGGAGGATGCACGTGGCTGGGGAGGCATCACACAGCAGGAGGCAGGCTAGCTGCCAGGCAGTCCAGTAAATGACCAGCCAGAGGGAGCTCGAGAGTTCACGTGAGCTTCATTTAAGGCGCCCAGTGTACTTCTCCCTCCTCAAAGGCTTCCTCCGGGCTCCAGTCAGCGACATCCTGGGACCAGTGTGAAACCACTGATGGGCCAGAAGTGGCTGGCACCAAATAACAACTGTGAGAAGCAGTAAGTTCTAGAACCCCACATTCCTCCCTTCGCTCCACCATTTCTTTGGGATCTAGAACGTGATGCCAAAGACAGCAGCAGCTGCCATCTTCCTAAGCACTCAGCATGGGGCAGGCTTGGGGCTAAGGCTGTGCTCCTACGTCGGAGCTCACATCAGAATCACCTGAAGGTCTGTGGAAACAAATTGCTGGGCCCCTCCCTCGGGGATTCTGAGTCACTAGACCTGGGGCAGGAACCCAGAAGAGGCATTTCTAGCAAGTTCCCAGGGGAAGCTCCCACCCTTTGAGGACCCCTAGGCTAAGGGTTTCACAAGAATTAACTTCTTAAATTCTCCCAAAGACACTTTCAGCAAAATAAAAACAGCTCTGGTTTCAAATCCTACAGGCCTGGGGCATCCCTGGTGGCACAGTGGATAGGAATCTGCCTGCCAATGCAGGGGACACGGGTTCGAGTCCTGGTCCGGGAAGATCCCACATGCCGCGGAGCAACTAAGCCTGTGCGCCACAACTACTGAAGCCAGCAGCCTAGAGCCCGTGCTCTGCAACAAGAGAGAAGCCACCGCAATGAGAAGCCTGCACACCGCAATGAAGAGTAGCCTCCGCTCGCTGCAACTAGAGAAAGCCCGCGTGCAGCAACGAAGACCCAACACAGCCAAAAAAAAAAAAAAAAAAAAATCCTACAGGCCTGAATTACAATGCCTCTTCTATCGAAACAGCTCTATACTTTGGGCAAGTGATTTGACCTCTGGAAACCTCAGTTCTCTCATCTGTAACATGGGGATAAAAATACCTCACAGCATGAAGATCAAACAAAATAATAATGCAGAGGAGCTTGGTGTAAAGTTTGGCTTATCTATTTAGTCGATAAATAGGTACTGGGTGTCCACTGTGTACCAGGCAATATGCTAGAAGCTGATAAGATGCTGATGCTTTCTCCCCTGGTGTGATTACACTCTTCCTGTGGACACTGACCAGGGCTGACCCAGCCTACTTGCTTCTCACAGATAAGGGCCTGTAACAGCACAGAGAGTGAAGCTTGGGCTCTAGACTCAGACCACTGGGTGTGGGACCCATCTCTGCTACTTACTGGCCGTGTGGCATTGGGGCAAATCACTTCATCTCTCCTTGCCTTTCCTCTTCCCTTGTAAGACAGAGACAAGAGCCTTCCAAAGGTTGTACTGAGGATTAAACACGAGACATGAACAAAGTCCAATGAAGTCACTAAAAGAGGGCCTAACCATGGCACTCACTGACTAAATGTGAGTGATTCTGGCCCTGCCTTCCTTTGTGGGTTGGGTGACCCAAGGCAACTCCACTGGTACAGAAAGGGAGATGCTATGTGGTGACCGTTACCGGGTCATTTCTTCAGAACGTGACCTCGAAAACAGGCCTGGACTAAAAGAGACTAAGATTTTTATGATACTTTCATCCTTTGGAGTGCTCTCACCAAAATGTCTATACTCAAAAATGAAAGGGAAAAAATGTCTGTGTCCATAACAAGGGGCTTAAAATGTTCACCCCTTTAACCTAGTGATTTCATATCCAGGATTCACTCCTCAGGAGACAATTCAAAAATAGGCATAAAAGCTTATACACAGGTTGGTTTGATCCAGAAATATGCATGAAGATTTATTTATATATAAGGCTGTTTTTAAGAACATTATATAAAAGAACACAAATGGGACGTATCCTAAATGCTCCACAACACAAAGAATGGTTAAATATTTTAAGCTTCTATGAGTTATTCTATCCATATAATGGCCAATCATGCAGTCATTTTACAAGTTTTGAGAAGCAGAATAATGCATGCCTGCTAGGGGAAAAAAGGTTTTTAACAGAAGCCAAGGGTTTAAAAAGAGAAGCAAATATCCTGTGTGTCCTTCTGCATCCTCTTCTAACCCCACTTCCCAGAGGCAACTATCTTAAATAGATACTGGTTTTAGTTTCTATGGTTTAGTGAACCAGAATGGTTAGTTAACTTAAATGCTCTAAAAATTATGCATACATCTTTATTTCTTGATATGTCAACATTACACGTTATTTATGAATTCCTGCTATGACAGGTGTGGATTTTAGGTCACGAATTTTTACCCCCAAATTTTGAAGGATTGTTACCTACAAATAACCCTCCCTACACTTTCTCCCAATTTCAATGGTTATATTCAGTTAGCTACCTTTGTCTAACTTTAAAAAAATGAAACAGTTTTTATGGCATTAAATTTAGAGAATATTTCTTGTGTTCTTACTAAGAAAGAAAGAAGAAACATGGTGAAACTAGTGCCCCATATTTGCTTCCACCTGTCCTTTCACCACTTCTGCCCTCCAGAATTCGTTTATTTTATACATACATGTATGTATGTATATTCTGCAACCACAATTAAGTCTTTGTGGTGGTTTATAAGTTAATTCTGAAAACTAAAAATAAAAAAATTTTAAAGGCAATATCATTATTATGATTAGACATATGTATTCACTGCATAATAAAGTAATTGAATGTAATCCTGTATAACTAAATATAAGCCCCTAAAAGCCACATATTTTTAATGCAGTGCCCTTTCTTACACTATCAATTTTCAAAATCATGCCATAGTTTTAGGTTGCTTCAACTTGGACCAATACTTCCTTGTGTAACTTTTTGTTTTTCCTGGGGTTTCTCACTGCTTTTCTTTTTTCTTCCTGGTATACACCCATTTCTTTAATGATATTAGCTGTTGCAGGGAGTCATCTTTTTTTTTTTTTTTTTCTTAAAATCATCACTCCCAGAGGTCTTTGACATTCTGATCTACTCAGGACTGGCTACTTTCTAGGCTTGCTGCACTGCTATCATTAGAGCTCTCTTTACTGCTTTCTTGCTTTTTGGATTCCATTCCTCCCTCTTTCTTGTATTTTTTTTTTTCAGTTTGATAGAGTATTTTCCATATTTATGCGTTCTCAAGTAAATTGGTTTAGAAAATATTTTTATTTCTCACGTGTTAAAATATTGTTACTTTGTGTTTGTTGGATTGTTACCTTGGCTGAGACTATCACTCAAGGTCCAAAATCTTTTTCCCTCAGAATACTGAAGGAGCCACTCCACTATCTTTTAGCATAAGTGTGCCGGATGACCTCTTAGAAGGATCTTGCTTTCTAGGAGCTTTAAGTTCTGAGTGTTTAACCATTTAAAAGGAGATTTTGAATGATTTTTTTAAATGGAGTAAAATACACATTACATAACATTTACCATTTTAATCATTTTTAAGTGTACAGTTAAGTACAACCACGCTGTACAACCATCTCCACCATCCACCTCCAGAACTTTTTCATTTTCCAAAACTGAAACACTGTATTCATTAAACAACTCCCCATTCCCTCCTTCCCCAGCCCCTGGTGACCACCATTCTACTTTCTGTCTCTATGAATATGATTACTCTAGGGGCTTCATATTAGTAGATCCATACAGTATTTGTCTTTTTATGAGTGGCTTATTTCACTTAGCATAACACCCTCAAGCTTCATCTATGTTGTAGCATATGTCAGAATTTCCTTTCTTTTTAAGGCTAATATTCCACTGTATGAATACACCACATCTGTTTATCCACTCACCCATTGATAGACACTTGGGTTGTTTCCATCTTTTAGCTCTTGTGAATAATGCTGCTATAAACATGAGTATACCAATCTTTTCAAGACCCTGCTTTCAATTCTTTTGGGGATATACCCAGATGTGGAATTGCTGGGTCATATGATAATTCTATTTTTAATTTTTTTAAGGAATGACCATACTGTCTTCCATAAAGGCTGCATATTTTTATTCCCTTCAACAGTGCACAAGGGTTCCAATTATTCCACATTCTTGTCAACACTTGTTATTTTCTGTTTTTTTAAATAAAAGCCACAATAACAGGCGTGAGGTGATTTGCATTCCCCTAATGACTAGTGATGGTCAGCATATTTTCATGTGTTCACTGGCTATTTGTATATCTTCTTTGGAGAAATGTCTATTCAAGTCCCTTGCCAATTTTTTAATCTGGTTGTTTGGTTATTATTGTTATTGAGTTGTAGGACATCAGGGACTGAATGTTTGTGTGTATTCCCAAAATTCATATGTTGAAATTCTAACCACCCTTGTGATGGTATTAGGAGATGGGGCCTTTGGGAGGTAAATGTTGTCCTTATAAAGAGACAAATGGACCAGAGCTCTTTCTGCTCTCTGCCAAAGGGGGATTCAATGAGAAGGTGGCCATCTACAAACCAGGAAATGGGTTCTCACCAGATACCATATCCACTGGCATATATACTATGACCTTGGACTTCCCAGCCTAAAGAACTGTGAGAAATAAATGTGGGTTGTATAAGCCATTCAGTCTATGACACTTTGTTATAGCAGCCCAGACTAAGACATAGGATTTCTTTATGTGGTATAGATATTAACCTTTTTTCAGATAAATGATTTGCATATATTTTCCCCCATTCTGTGAGCTGCCCTTCACTCTGTTGATTGTGTCCTTTGGTGCACAGAAGTTGTTAATTTTGATGTAGTACAATTTATCTGTTTTTTTTCTTTTGTTTCCTGTGCTCTTGGGTCATATCTGAGAAATCACTGCCAAATGCAATGTTATGAAGCTTTCCCACATGTTTGCTTCTGAGAGCTTTATAGTTTTAGGTCTTACATTTAAGTCTTTGATGCTCTATGAGTTAATTTTTGTACATGGTATAAGGTAGGGGTCCAACTTTATTTTGGACCCCAATTTTATTTTGGATATCCAGTTTCCCCAACATCATTTATTGAAATGACTATCCTTTCCCCATTGAATAGTCTTGGCACTCTTGTTGAAAACCATTTTATTATAGATGTGAGGGGTTTTTTTCCTGGGCTCTCTATTCTTTTCATTGGTCTGTATGTCTGTCTTCATGACATTACCACACTGCTTTGATTATTGCAGCTCTGTAATAAGTTTTGAAATCAGGAAGTGTGAGACTTCTAACTTTGTTCTTTTTCAAGATTGTCTTGGCTATTTGGGTTCCTTTGAGATTTCATATGAATGTTAGGATGGGTTTTCTTTCTATTTCTACAAAAAAATGCCATTGGAATTTTGACAGAGATTGCACTGCACCTGTAGATCATAACAATATGAAGTCTTCCAGTCTATGGACAAGGGATGATTTTCCACTTACTGGTCTTCTTTAATTTTCTCTCAGCAGTGTTTTGTAGCTTTCAGTGTACAAGTCTTTCACCTCTTGGTTAAGCTTATTCCTAAGTATTTTATTCTTTTTGATGCTACTGTAAATTAAATTGTTTTCTTAATTTCCTTTTTGGATTGCTCATTGTGTATGTATATAAAAGCAACTGACTTTTGTGTGCTGAATTTTTAGTAATATAAAAAATGTCTATATCCTAGTATAACATTTTAAAAGAAGACACAAAGCTGTATATACATAAAAATTCCAATTACATTAAAATAAAAATAATATATATGCACCCATATACATATGGAACCTATGAAGAAAATATTCCAGAATTTTGTTGAGCGTAATTACTTGATGAGTTTTCTCTTTATGTTTCTGTGTTTTCTATAATGGGCATGTATTACTTGCATAATCAGGAGACAAAAAATGATAATAATGAGTTCTAAAGGTAAGTTTGGTAGACAAGGAGATGCACCACCCAGATCTCCCTTCAAGGAAGGACTAGGTGTCCAGCTACAGGCAGTGTGGTCAGTAGACCTCCCACTTCATGGTCTAGATCAGCTGCAGAGAGCCACCTCACCTAGGTCATGCTGACATCTGGTAACAGAACAAGGCAGAGGCATAATGGCCAGCCATTTAGCCTGATGAGGGATGCTCAGACAGGTGACAACACTAGCCCCACAGCTCTCTGCCAGGTGAAGCTTTGTCAGCCTGGATCACACTTGACTTCTTCCTCTGCGCAAACCTGCTTCCTCCTCCTCCCCTTCACAGGTGATCTGATTGTGTTGGGGGAACCCCATGACCACCCCCAGGTTAGACGATTCACAAAGACTCATATATAATCACAAAGGACTCAGCATATAATCATTCTCACAGCTATGATTACAGTGAAAGGATACAAAGAAACTCAGCAAAAGGAAAAGGCATGTGGGGCAAAGTCTGGGGAAACCAGGAGCAAGCTTCCAAGGTCCTCTCCCAGCAGAGCTACAAAGGGCACACTTAATTCCTCCAGCAATGAGCATAAACGCTGTCCACAAGTGAAGCTCATTTGAGACTCGGTACCCAAGGTTTTTATTCGGGATTAGTCACTTAGGCACTCTCTGCCTGGCATGTAGCAAAATCCCAGACTCCAGACGGAAATGAGGTGTTCAACATAAAATATATTCTTTATAAAAACAGTTTAGGTGGGTGAGCCACCCATAGTTCAGTAAATGGTGAGAATCGTCCTCAAATCCAAGTTCCCAGATGCCAGCCAAGGGCTAACCTTGTAAGTAGGGCTTTCTAAGGATAGCAGTCTCAGGCCAGCTATGTCAACTCTTCTGCACACTGGTTACCAGGTTATACCCCAATTCTCTCTTGGCATCTGCTTCCAGAGAAGCCAACCTGTGACAAGTTTAATTCAAAATGGTTGCAGACCCCAATGTTCATTGCAGCACTATTTATCATAGTCAAGACATGGAAGCAACCTAAATGTCCATCGACAGATGAATGGATGAAGAAGATGTGGTACATATATACAATGGACTATTACTCGGCCCTAAAAAAGAATGAAATAATGCCATTTTCAGCAACATGGATGGACGTAGGGATGATCATACTAAGTGAATTAAACCACACAGAAAGACAAATATCATAAGATATCACTTACATGTGGAATCTAAGAAAATGATATAAATGAACTTATACACAAAATAGAAATAAACCCACAGACATAGAAAACAAACTCATGGTTACCAAAGGGGAAAGGTGGGGGGGGAGGGATAAATTAAGAGTTTGGGATTAACATATATACACTACTATATGTAAAATACTCAACAAGATCCTACTGTATAGCACAGGGAACTATACTCAGTATCTTTAGATAACTTACAAGGGAAAAGAATATGAAAAAGAATACATATATGTATAACTGAATCACTTTTCTGTACACCTGAAACTTACGCAACATTGTAAATCAACTATACTTCAGTAAAAAAGTGGCTGCAGATTATGGGAACATTTAATGCATTATATAGGAGCTGGAAGACAACTAACCCATTCTTCATTACTGTGGTCACAATGCACACTGTAGTTAAGGTTAAATTCTTCTGACAGACCAACAAGGCCAACCTGACCTTCCAAACAGTCAAAGCTAAGTTAGGTTGGGAACAGGAGCTTCGGTCCAGACAATTACTGGAACCTGAACCAAAGTGTGTTGCCACATATGACTCGCCTATGATGAATCAGCCTCTGTCCATAGAGGCTGTTATCAGAGATGGTCAGGAAACCAGTTCTGTTTTCAGACTCAAACATCCTGATTCTAAATCTTACATTTTGATTAGCACCAAATTGAAATGCAAGTTCTCCATCTGCACGGGAAATAGCCTTCTAAGCTCTGATTTGTGTACCTATCAGATAAGAAGAAAATCAATACACTGGGTAACTATGGAAAGCAGTGCAAACAGGTTACATTAAAAGACTGATGGAAAGGAGACAAAACATCTGCGTCTAAAGAGAACGAAAGGCTATAGATCAGCGATTTGTTTTCAGAGTTTGCTACTGACAGAAGGCAAACACTTTTAATTTTACAGCTTTAGGGAGAAGAATGGAGAGGTAAGGGAATGAATGACATTTGATCACCTACAATATGCCACTCCCTGGGCTAGATGCATGTAGGGGGTTGAATTGTGTCCTCCAAAGTATGCTGAAATCTTATCCCTCAGTACCTATGCATGTGACCTCATTTGGAAATGAGGTCTTTGCAGACATAGTCAAGTTAAGTAAGATGAGGTAATATTGGATTAGGGTGGGTCCTAAATCCAGTGACTGTATCCTTATAAGGTGAGGGAGATTTGGAGACAGACACATACAGAGAAAAGACTACGCGACCATGGAGGCAGAGATTGGAGTGATGGAGCTACAACCAAGGAAGCATTTCCAGGAGCCACTTGAAGCTGGGAGGAAGCAAGGAAGGATTCTTCCCTAGAGTCCTCAGAGGGAGCATGACCCTGCCGACACCTTGATTTCAGTCTTTGAGCCTCCAGAACGGTGAGAGAATAGATTTCTGTTGTTCTAAGCTTTGTGATAATTTGTTGTGGCAGCCCCAGGAAATTGAAAAAGTGTGGTATTGCTTTATCTCATTCAATCTTCAGCAATCCTGCAGGGGATGTATTATTCCCATTCCACTGATAGATAAATGGAGATGCAAAGAGATCAGGTAGTTAATCAAAGTCCATAGTTAAAGAGGGACAGAGCTAGCTCTGCTTAATTCCAAAGTCTGTGTTCTCCCCGGTACATTACACTACTTGCCGTCCAGGGGGCTGTGTGGTTTTCTAAACACATTTTTAGTCTCAACCTCCCATGCCGTGGTAGAAGTTACTTATCTGACGGATGAGAACCAGAAACAGATATTGGGACAGAATTACAGGCAGGCAGCGTCAATGTACTAAAAAAAGCAGGAACAAAACTAACTCATTCTCTCAGAGTCTCCCTCCCTTCCTCCCTTTCCTGCTTTAGGAAGTAGAACAGCCAAGACAAGCCACCTCACTCCTCCTCTTCCCACCTCCACCTTCTCTGAATCTCCACCTTGAGATCTTGCCCTCTTTTGACCAGTCACGTGGCCAAGAGAATTTGAAAAGTCGAGGCAGTGTGGGGAGCAGGAGCTTCATTTAGCAACACGGCTGCAGGGATGAACGCCTGTATTTAGGAAGAGGACAAAGCCAGGCCAGCCCTGCGGATCACACCACCTTTCTCCCCTTCTCTCCTGCGATTCCCACTTTCCAATACCAGGTGATAAGCAAACCTAGGTAAAGACTACCTCCTTGGGGCAGGCCCACTCACAAGTCCCACTTTCTTCTTTTCAACCTTCTTCATTTACCTCTGTTCCTAACCTAAGCTAGGTCCTGATCCCCTGACCTGTCCACAACGCCTCTGCTCTTCACTCCCTCCCCCATATAAATGGCCAAAGAAGACTGAATCTCAAGATTTAGCTTTATGGGAAGGAAAATCCCCATAATCACTCATATCACCATCATCGTCATCATTATCAACATCACCATCAACATCTCACCATCATCACCATCAATACCATCAGTATCACCATCATTACCACCATCATTATAGCTAATATGTATTGAGCAGATACTGAGTGCCAAGGATAGTTCCAAGTGCTTTACATGCTTTATCCATTCACTCCCCATGGCAATAGCATAAAGTGGGCACTATTTTAAGCCATATTTTACAGACTACAATGCTAAAGTATAAATAAGTTAAATAAATGGCCCAAGGTCACAGAGCTAATAAGTAACAGACCCAGGATTCACACCCCGCCGTCTAGGCAGTAGTCTTCAGACCGCAGCTGCCTCTCCAGGGCTCAGGCTCCAGCCTGGCCTTTTACCAGGAGCCCTGCATTGAGTCATCAGGGGCTTGTGCCGCTGTGAACATTTTGATTCCCTCTCTGAGTATACAGCTCACGCTTTTGGAGTAAGTGACTAGCAGGGCAGAATTTTAGAATTCCTGAGTCTCTGGCCAAAAGCCTTCCCTTCAAAACTACGCTTAACTATCAACGTCTTTATTGAACTTTCATCAGAGGCCAAGTAATTCCTTTTTAATCTTTAGAACAATGCTTTAAATACAGAATTCACACTTCATGGGTGCAAAAATCAAGCTTTGCTCTAATTCCATTTACCTGAAAATTTCTATGAAGTGGCTACATCACAGTTACTGTCAGGTTTGACTCAGTGTTTAGATGTGGTGGTAACCTTTCTCGACAAGGAAAGACAAGGAGGAAAGAGACCCAGGCCCTGCTCTGAGGAGCTCAGCATCCTATAGAGGAATGGCCAGGCATGCAGGCTGGGGCGACATGTGTGACTAGGGCAAGGAGAGAAGAGGGGCAGCCCCTAACCCAGCTCAAAGGACAAAGACCTTCCAAGAGGTGACCCGTGGGGAGAGGACGAGGCTGAGCCAGGCATAGGGAAAAACAGGAGCAGAACTTGCAGATGGCAAGACACAGCCCAGGTCCCAGAGGGCCTTCAAGAGAAGGTTAGGGATTTACGACATCATCCTACAGGCTTAGGGGGCTCCCTGCAGGGTTTTAAGCCAGGAAGTAACACGGTCATATCAGTATTTTAGAAAGAGAAATCCATATGCTGTGTGACTTCAGCCTGGAGGAGGGTGAACCTGGATGACACAGCCAATGGAGAAATGATGAGGACCAGAAACAACGCTATGGGAAGCAGCAGAACATACTCTTAAAGACCACGGACTTGGGCCCTCACTGGGGGTTCAACTCTCAGCTCCTCCCCTACCACACTGTGGGACCCTGAGCCTTTCCCTCCCTAAGCTGCAGTTTCCCCATCTGTAAAATGAGGGCAAAAATCTTGCAGACAAATTCCACTGATAATCATTGTAAGTACAGAATTTCAAATAGCCTATCTACCTTAAACTTCATTATCTAAGAATAAAGAAAAAGAGGTGGCTCAGTGACCCCAGCTGTCTTATCCCCAGAGCCCGCACTAACTTTCCTTCTTGTCTCTGGAAAAGAATCCGTTATTACCACCACTTTAATCACATATTAGCTGGTAGCAGATTCCTTTGATGAGTTCCACCACTGCATTTATGAAGAGCAATGCCAGACCAAAAAAGACTTTCAAAAGAAATGCTTTAAATGCTTAAAATCCAATAACAAGTTGCAAGAGCAGGAGGAAAAATTGTTTATACAATTTGACTTCAATTATGTAATAAATATATTTATGGACTTGCAGAAGGCAAGAAACTACCATGCTAGCAATGGTTATCTCTGGTGGTGGGGATATGAAGAAATGTTATCTTATTCTTCTAACTTTCTCCTTGTGTCTGTGTGTGTGTGTGTGTGTGTGTGTGTGTAGGGGTTGTTTGTTTAAAGTGTCCATAATAGACATATATTAAATCCCACCCCCTCCCCAAACCAGGAAAAGTTTGAAGGGGAGAGCTTACAGAATGATTTCTCTGAAAGACATTTTAGGAGTAATTTAGTTGAAGTCCTTCAACTGCTTGAAGAAGCAGAGGAGTCAGTGACTTGCTGACCCTTGTCCCACAGCCCTTGAGGGGCAGCTCTGAGGGCAGAGACTCTGATAACTCTGGCAAGAGCAAGAGCTTGAAGGTAACCATAAACAGAGACAATCACACTCACTAATAGAGGTCTGTAAGTTACAATCCAGTGAATAAGGCTTGGACTACAGAACAAACTGCACAGCATGATTCCATTCCTCAACGTTGTATCAAGCTTCAGGACCTTGGCCAGTTCCCAAAGCCTCTCAGGACCTGAGTTTTTTTTAACTCTTCAATGAGGAAGTAAAACTAGATAATCTTTAAAGTCTCCCGCTGGGCAAAAATTCTATTCTGATGCCAACAAAAATGTATTAAGTGCCAACCAGGGAAATAATCTCAATGTCACAGAATGACAAGGTTTATCAGATGTCCCAATGCCCCTGGATCCCAGCAAGGGGTGCCACCAGCCTGCTTGGGGGATGTGAAGGAATCACAGGGGTGGAGAAAGTTGGTCAGGGTCCTGCAGGATGTTTACGAGCTGCCAGAGGACAGGAAGGAAAAGATCAGCATGTGTAAAACCAGAGCGATGTGGAAAACACAGGAACCCCACGGCACAGGGAGATAGCAGAGGTCACCTTTCCTGATGGAGCCTGAATCCTAACTTAAGGGAATTGGGCTTTATCCAGCAGGCAATGGGGAGCCCCTCCAGAATAGAAAGTGAGCAGGCTGGTGTTTCAGGATGATGGGCTGGAGGGGAGCAGGACTGAACAGGCAGAAGGCTGGTAAGTCATCCAAAGAAGAAGTGACCCAGAGAAGGCAGACGTGATGATATGCGACTGCATGCTTCCAGCCCTGTGAGCTAAAACCAAAGCCACATGATTTTGCCAGTGGAGTTACATGCTCCCTCCACTGTGCTCAAGGGCACACATTGTAAATCTTTGTGTTTGAGAAGTTCTCATATCGTACATAGCTATCTACTGAGGCATTCTTTATCTTATTAATGAATAGGAGCTCTTTATATTATAAAGACATTAATCCTTTTTAATGTATGCTACAAATATTTTCCCAAGTTTACCCCTTACCTTTCTTAATACTGTTTTCAAATGTAAAGTTTTCAACTATTTTGTGTACTCAGACCCATGGTTTTCCCCCATGGTTTTTTTCATAGCATATTAACTGATATTCACTCTTTAAAAATTGTTTTATCCATTTAGATTTAAATCTGTTGAGGGAATTCATCTTCATTTCTCTTCCAAAAGATCCTGTCAGTTGCCCCCCAAATTTATGAATCAGACATTCTCTTTCCGTTGATTTGAAATATCATTTTATCATGTGTACATATGTGTAGATATTCTATTTTGTTCCACTGGTCTGACTTTTTTTGCAGGACCTGAATAAATAAAGCATTAATATAGCTTTCTAATTTTTTATATCTGCTAGGGCAAATCCTCCTTTGTTACTCTTCGTTTCAAAATTTTCTCATCTAGCTTTGTAAATTTATATTTCCAGGTGAAACTTTGATTGATTTGATCACATTACTCCCCCAAATTCCACTATTATTGTTATTATTCGAATTATACTCCAAATGAATTTGGGTGACATAACAATTGGTTTAAATGTCCCTCTCTTGATTAGATTCAGATCCTTGCAGCGAAATATGGTGACCTGTTCTTCTGGTGCCTGTCAGGGTGCCCAGCTTCACTACAAGAAGCTGGAGTGAAGTCCAGCTCAATCAGAACACCTCCACTCAACCACTATCCATAGGATAAACAAGGTCCTACTGTATAGCACTGGAAACTATACTCAATATCCTGTGATAAACTACAATGGAAAAGAATACGAAAAAGTATATATATATATAACTGAGTCACTCTGCTGTACAGCAGAAATTAACACAACATTGTAAATCAATTATACTTCAATAAAATTTTTTTTAAAAAGAACAACTGCACTCAATGTCCGGCACAGGGTGGAGTGATTCTTTTCCTCTCTATTCATCCAGGAGGCAGAAAGGGTAAGAAGACTTCTTGGGGTCTTAGTTGACATATATCAGTTTCACCCTCAGGAAATTAATAAGAAATTAAGGAGGTGATGGCGTCTCTTCCAAGTGCTGCAGTTCCCAGTTTACACAATGGGTTACTCAACGTCTTTGCTTTGTATTTTTTAACTGCTTGATAAAAATGTCAGAGGAGCTTATACCTCACTGCTGAGCTCCTGTTCATCACTGTCACACTCTCCTAGTATAACGACGTTATCTTTGCAGGTGCCCAAGTCAACCGTGCTAGAACACACGCTGCAGCTGGCAAGGGCTGAGCCTCCTCCTTACGTATACCTAAAAGGTGCCAGGCACTGTGCTCGAGCCCAGTAAAGCTTGGTTCACGTCCAACCTACAGTCAAACAGGCTTAACCTTGACGTCAGATCTTCAGATACATATTTTAGAAACCTCTCCTCCACCCTTAATTAACTCTTCCTTTAAGATCCAAGTGAATTCTTACCTCCTCCAAGAGGCCTGTCATCCACCCAGCCCGCCGAGCCCACCCTTTCTCCCTTGTCAGTACCCCCAACACCTATGTTGGGTCACAACCTCACAAGCTCGGTCACAGCTGATGTACATGGTTTGTTTGGCTTTTTGCCCTTGTTTAATGTCTCAGTGTGGGGGAGGGATGGTGGGTGATGGTCGACCGGAATCCCCAGGCTGCCTCAGACTCCACTGCGCCCTAGAATCTTGCGTGGGCCTGACTCACACACTTACAGCACCGGCGCGGCCCTCGTGGGAATTTAAGCTTGAGACCCTGATACATAACATTCTTTTCGCAATTAACACAGAACACTTGCACAGCAGTGTTATTTCCATGCGTAATAATACTGACGATGTTTATTGAGCGCTCACAGAATGCAAGGCACTGTGCCGAGTGCTTTGCCTGCATCAATCCGTTTACTTTGACGACCACCCTATGAAGTGGGTACTATTATTATCCTCATTTTATAGCCAGGATACTGAGGTCCAGGGAGGTAAGTAATGTGCCCAAGGTCACATACAATCAGCGGAAAAACAGGGATGCCAAGTCCAGGCCTCTGGTGCAAGAGCCTGTTGTTCCCACAACACTCTAGGGCCATCACCTGCATATGTCTCATCTCCCCACTCAATAATGACCTCCTTGAACGTGGTCCACAGGCAGAGGTCACCTGGCCCAGGGGCCGGTGGGGCTGAAATCCAACCCATTGCTCCACGGCCAAGCCTTGCATCCATGGGTCTGCAGCCCAGGGGGGCCACCTATGCCTATTTCTTCCTGAAGGCAATGAGCTGGAGACAGCCCTGAAGACCTGGGTATGGTTCGTCTCCATCCAGGTGAGAAGGTCTGGGCCACGGAGAAAGGGCTCATAAATACTGATTAAATGAATGTTCTCTGACCTTGACTGCAATCACACAGCATGGACGACAATCAGCTCAGTCATGGGATATTTACCTGTTGAGTGCCACCCACAATGTAAGGCACCGTGCGGGACACAAGAAAGAATCAGACACGGTGCCGCCTGGCAGGAGCTCACAGACCAGCCAGGAGAACTGTCTGCACCTGTGTGCCTGACTCGGGTTTTGAGCCGGCCTCATCTGTGCAGGCATTCGGCTCACTAGGAGGCCGTGTGGCCCACTGCCCAGCAGCAGGGCTCTGGAGCCAAAGGGCCTGGGTTCATATCTTGTTCTAACACTACCTGTGCTGAGTGGCGTTCACACAGCAGGCCTGAGACTTCCATCCTCTGGGAGGCCTGCTCAAGGTGCTGGATCTTGGCTGGTGTCTGGGAACTCAGGTTTCAGAGGGTTCCCACCATCTCCTGATAAGAGGGGCTCACAGGGCCTAAACTGTTGGGCAAAGGATGTGGTGTACACTGAATACATGCTGTCCTCCTGGGAGGTACCAGGCAGAGGGTGCCCTGTGCCCAGCTCCCAGTACAAACCCTGGCACTGGGTCTCTAAGGAGCTTCCCTGGTAGACAGCACTTCACATGTGCTGTCACAACTTGATGCCAGGGGAATTAAGCGTGTCCTACGTGTCTCCACTGGGGGAGGACCCTGGAAGCCTGCACCTGGTGTCCTCCAGACCGCGCCCTGAGTCTCTGTTCCCTTTGCTGATTCTGCTTTGCATCCTTTCTCTGTCATAAATCAGCCTGAGTAAGACTATGTGTGCGGTCCTGTGAGCCCTCCTAGGGAATCACTGCACCTGGGAGTGGTCTTGGGAACACTGATACACTAGCCATGTGACCTTGGGCAAATGATGTGTGCCTCAGTTTCTCCATCTATGAAATGGAGGTGATTTAAAATACAATCTATCCCCTCAGATTATGGTGAAGATGTCACAATTCAGCAAATGAAGACTGCTTAGGATGCCTGGCACCTAGTAGGTGCTTAAGAAATGTGGAGCGTGGTTATATAGTGAATAAACACTTGATGAACATGTGAATGAGTGAAGGCATGAGCTGCGGGTGATTGAATGATGAACAAAAATGCAGAAATGTTAATGCTGAACAGCAGAAGCAGGCCTGCAGGGCCCTGGGCAGCTCTGGGAAGACAAAACATGACCACCCACTAGCCGTGGGGTGAACACTGCAGGGCGGGTACCAGCCGTCTGATGGGTGGGTGAGGCCCCAGCCTGTGCAGGCAGTGACCGACCCGTCTTGCCCAGATGAAAGGGTCATCCAGGAAACTAGCCAGACAGCCTCAGGCCACACTGGGGGACCCCAGACTGCACAGAGCCCCCAGCCTTGGCTCGTGTCTGGGAGGCTAAGGCCAGCGGTAGGCCCCTACCCTTGGCTCTGAGGACAGCAAGAGACCACACACCAAAGGCATAAAAAGACACACTGGGGCCATAAAGCGGGTGTCCAGGTGAAAGATTTTCTCCTACCGTTATCTTTTCTTCTGTTGTTATGGTGAAAAGGGCTTTTAGCTGGGCTCTGTTCTAGAAAAAGAAAAAAGAAAGCACTTCAGTAAATAGGTTTTGGCATCTGAGACACGGGGTAACGTTTCGTGTCTCCGACCCACCAACCCACCGCGCCTGGAGCAACACTGGGCCCTTGACTTTGCAGGTGGAGGCTTGTGGAGGTCTTAAAGTCCCTTTGGGGGAAAGGTCTATGAAACTGTGATGCCTCCTTCTCTCCTAGGGGCGTGTGTGAAATCCAAACACCAGTTTCCCTAATTGCCAGGGAAACCCAGGCAGTGTGCCCTGGTGGTGAAACACTTGGGGTTAGGGTCAGGTAGGGCTGGGGTGAGGGATGACCCTGAAGCTTACCCGCCCTGTGACCTGGAGCAGCCACCTTCACCCTCCGGGATCTAATCTGTACCCTTCAGGAAGGGGGAGAGAATCACAGGCTCTGATGTCATTGCTCCGATTGTCAGCTCTCTTTCCAATGCTCCCAACACCCCTAAACCCCAACTCCCTATGTGTCCCCTCCCAATACCTTCTAATACTCCTCTGCTTAGAAAACATAGGAAATGGAAAAATGAAGGGTGAGCGTTATGACTGCTATCTGTCCAGCCATGTGGTATCTGAGAAGACTCAGCATGAGATCATACTTCTTCCTGGGGGTAGAGTCAGAATATCTTGCAACTGAAAGGCAGTGCAGGGTAGTCTGGAGAGAACCAGACTACCCCGGTTCATGCCTGGCTCTATCACTCTCCAGCACTCTGGTTTTGGACAAGTTATTGACCTCTCTGTGCCTCAGTTTCCTCATCTGTACAATGGGAATTATATTCAACTCGGTGGGTTGCTGTGAGGATTAATTAGAAGAGTGCCTGGCACATAGGGAGGAGTGCTGTGAAAGTATTACTGTTATTGGGTGTAGCAGGTGGTGATGGGTGGTTGTATCAATGTAGGTAACCTGGCCTGGAGACTTGGAGCCCGAAGTCCAGTGAGCTAGGCAACCCCTGTGTAATCCTATCACGGCCACTTGGAGGCATTTTCCCTTGACCTGAGTGATGGTCCAGCTGAGGTAGGAAACCTCCTGATCATGGCCTACAGTTGTTACAGCAGCCACACTGGGAGCACTGGGGCATCCCAAATGCATCATGGGCCAGCAGGACAAGCTGATGGAGGCTTCCAAGGGAAGTCGAAATGCCACAAGCTTTCTTTTTCCGGAGGGAAATGGAAATTTTAAGAAACAAACAAATAAACAGGTCTTTAAAGAAGAGACACCTACGAAGCAATCTCTTGGCCCTTTCTGTTCCTGAATTGTCTGTGCTTCGGAATATTCATGGTGCCCTGTGAGTTTCAGGGTCTCCTGAACTAGTGGGTTCAAAGGCCAGTTTCCTCTCTCTTCACTCCCTCTGGGTCCCTCCTCCCTGTGTTTCCTGACACTCAAAGTCTCAGCAGAAAGGGGCTTCATCTCTGCAAAACATGAATCCTCAGCCCCGCGCCTACATAAACTTCAAGGCTTGAGAACATGTTTTAGATCACAGCCTGAAGTCAGGAAACAACATGGACCACGTGAGAGCCAGTGATGGTTTTATAAGGTGGGCAGGATGTTTATACAATAAATGGTAAGGAATTGGAGATGAATGTTCTAGATTTTCCCCACTTTGACCTCCCTTCATCGAGGTCCTGTCTCCCTCCTCCCTGTGTTTCCTGACACTCAAAGTCTCAGCAGAAAGGGGCTTCATCTCTGCAAAACATGAATCCTCAGCCCCGCGCCTACATAAACTTCAAGGCTTGAGAACATGTTTTAGACCACAGCCTGAAGTCAGGAAACGACATGGACCACGTGAGATCCAGTGATGGTTTTATAAGGTGGGCAGGATGTTTATACAATAAATGGTAAGGAATTGGAGATGAATGTTCTAGATTTTCCCCACTTTGACCTCCCTTCATCGAGGTCCTGTCTCATCTACCCTTGTATGAATTTGAGGTGCATGTGTGCATATCCACGTGCATGTGTGTATCCATGTGCATGTGTGTATGTGTGCACACCCACGCGCACAAGTGTGCATGTGTGCATACCCACGTGCACGCATGTGTATCCATGTGCATGTGTATGTGTGCATTTCCACACGCACATGTGTGCATCCATGTGCATGTGTGCATAACCACGTGCATGTGTGTGCATGTGTGTGTATCCAGTGGGCAGGATGTTTATACAATAAATGGTAAGGAATTGGAGATGAATGTTCTAGATGTTCCCCTCTTTGACCTCCCTTCATCTAGGTCCTGTCTCATCTACCCTTGTATGAATTTGAGGTGCATGTGTGCATATCCACGTGCATGTGTGTATCCATGTGCATGTGTGTATCCACGTGCATGTGTGTATCCATGTGCATGTGTGTATGTGTGCACACCCACGCGCACATGTGTGCATGTGTGCATACCCACGTGCACGCATGTGTATCCATGTGTGTGTGTGCATATCCACATGCACATGTGTGCATCCATGTGCATATCCACGTGCATGTGTGTGCATGTGTGTGTAACCATGTGCGTGCATGTGTGCACATCTGTGTGTGTGTGTTTGAGAAAGTAGTTTCCAGATCTAAACACAATGCATTTCTGACAGTACCTACTTCATGCTGTGAGGATTAGTAAGTGGTAACTATTTTTATTACCCTCTCCAGGGCTCTCATACCATGTGAAAGTGTCAGAACTAGAAGAGATGGCGGGGAGTCTTCCTACCCCTCTCATTTCTTAGGTGGGAAAACGGAAACTCAGAGACACTGAACTGTTCTGAAAACACAGCGAGGACAGCGTTCCCACCTCTGAAATACCAGACACCAGCTCCACACTAACTTGAAGAATTTCAGTTGGGCGCCTGCAGTTTTAAATAACTCCTTTATTCTCCCATTTGCAGTGTGAGCCTCGTTACGGCTGACAAGCAGGGTAGTTCTCTTGGGGAACTGTCGTGAGTCTCACTCAAACTTTGATCATCTTCAGCCCCAAATACACTGGACTTTCTTTTTTTTTTTTTTTTTTTTTGCGGTACGCGGGCCTCTCCCCGCTGTGGCCTCTCCCGGCCCTGGCCTCTCCCGTTGCAGAGCCGCGGAGCACAGGCTCCGGACGCGCAGGCCCAGCGGCCATGGCTCACGGGCCCAGCCGCTCCGCGGCACGTGGGATCCTCCCGGACCGGGGCGCGAACCCGCGTCCCCTGCATCGGCAGGCGGACTCTCAACCACTGCGCCACCAGGGAAGCCCTACACTGGACCTTCTTGCCGTCAAGCAGGAAGGCCTAGGAGTCACCCAAAGAAACTGTGAAGTCCAAATGGGTGAACGGATTGGAGAACGAGGCATAGGAGCCGCTCACCATCATCAGCACTGATCCACTCAGCAAACGTCGGCCTTCCACGGGCCTTTTCTAAGGCAGGGCCAGGAAGGGTGATGCTGACAGTCTAACGCAGGCAGGAACCTACAACACATGGAATCTCCAGGTGGGCGGGGGGGACTCTCCACTCTGTCTACAGAACTGCCCAGAGAGCACCTGAAGGCTTGGAAGGGGATGGAAAGAAACTGCAGGCCACGTGCAAATATAAAATCATCTCTTTTATCCCCACAAGAGACTGGAGACTATAGAACAATCTCCCTTTTACTGATGAGAAACTAGAGGCTCAGAGAAGTTAAAAAAGCAAAAAAACCACACCTGCCCAAGAACCATTAGTTCACTGATCTATTCATTCCTTCACTCAACAAATATTTACTGAGCAACTAGTGTGGGTGGGGCTCTATTTTTTTGGCACTGAGAACACACCTGGGAATAGGGCCAATGGGGTCCCTGGTCTCATGGAGTGACATTCTAGTGGTGGATGGGGGTTTACTGGGGGGATGGGGTTGATATGACACAGACAGGCACCAAGCAAAGCAACGGACAGGACCCGTCAGGGGGTGACAGCCAAGGAGGTCGCCCTGGAGTGGGAGGCCCCGGACCTCATGCCTCCTGCTGCCCCACCAGCCTCCCCAGGCTCTTCGGGCAGGTGAAGCCGCCCTGGCCTAACATCCCCTCCCTACACGAGGAGGTGGAGGCTTCCAATTTCACTGGGTTTCTGAGTTTCTCACTGTTGGTTTCTGACTGTTGCCTTATCTTAAATTTTGATTTTAACATATTTGGTTTCCTGTCCTTTGAAATTCGGATGGTATTTCTTCTGGGCCATTTTATCTCCATTTTTTGTATCCTGCTTTGTCCTCTGTTCTTGACTTTGCACTTAATTGTGTTCTGAGACATTTGTCTTTTCTGACAGTTTTATACAGTTTTTTCATATCTGGTCTTTACCTTTTGGGAATCTTTCATTTTATTTAATTTTATCCAGGACTATTTTTCTTATTGCAGCAGAAACATTGCACACAGGCCCCTCAGCCTTGGATGGAAGGATCCGGCAGCTGTGGGGTCCGATATTGATTCTGCCACGTGACATGGGGCAGTCACCCTTGGAGCCTCATTTTCTAAGTCTGTTATAAAAGGTACTTTCTCCAGGGACTGAAATCAGAACAAAATGACCAGAGTAACTAGAGCACGAGCTCCTTGATCTCGAGGCCGGAGATCCTGACAATATTGTCTTGACAACAAAGACAATACCGGCGATGAACTCTGGAAGGAGAGCTGGGCAGGAAGCAACAGAACCTCTCCACTCCCAATATCTCCGGCCTCGAGCGGAGCACAGATCTCCTCCTCTGTATTCCCAGGAGTGCACAGCATGTAGCACGGGTCATGCAACCAACCACATTCACTGCCTACGTGGATTAACAAAAAAGTGAATGGAAAAGGAAGGTGCTAATAGTAATGGGGTTACAGGTTGAATCACATCCCCCCAAAATCCATATGTTGAAGCCCTAATCCCCAGTATCTCAGAATGTGTCTGTATTTGGAGACAACCTTTACACACGTGATTAAGGTAAAATGAGACCATCAAGGTGAACTCTAATCTCACCTGAAAAGTGTCCTTAAAAGAAGAGGACACTAGGACACAGACACACAGAGAGGCACGACCATGTGAGGACACAGGGAGAAGACAGCCATCTATAAGCCAAGGACAGAGGCCTCAAAAGGAACCAACCCTGCCCACACCTTGCTCTGGACTTCCAGCCTCCAGGACTGTGAACAAACAAATTTCTGTTGTTTTTGAGCCATCTGGTCTGTGGTACTCTTTCACAGCAGCTCTAGCAAACCAATACAAATGGGAGATATTTGTTTGAGTGCTTACTACGCCCAAGACACAGCAATGAGAAATTAACATCTATCGTTTACATATCTTGATAAGCAGGTCCACAGAAGTTAAAGTAATTAAGGTCACAAGGAGCTTCGAGGGAGACTGATTCATGGTAAAGTGTGTGAGATTCCAGGGCCTGTGCATTTATCCAGAATTGGGTATCACTGAAAAAATGAAGGATGGAACGAAGAAAAGAATGAACTAACAGATGTTGTGTCCAGGGTTTCTAAAACAACAGTGACAAGAAAGAAACCAAAGTAACAAAGACAATACCTGTGATGAACTCTGGAAGGAGAGCTGGGCAGGAAGCAACAGGACCTCTCCACTCCCAACGTCTCTGGCCTCCAGCGAGGCTGTGTAGCTGACGGAGAAGGAGTCTCCAACTGCTCAGAGAGAAGGCACATGTGGGTCAAGAACGGGGTCCCTGCCACACCCCAGACACAGCCAAGCATCCAAAGGCGGCTGGCGTCACAGCTGACAGCGGCAGCAAGGGCCCCTTTGATCTCACATACATTTTATCAGGGAGAAGAAACTGGGCAGGTGTGCCCTTGGACCCCCTCTTTTTTCACTTGGAAGGGCTGTCAGTGCCCTTACAAGGAGCTTTACCTGGGCTCCATCCCATCCTGGGGCTGGGCAGACCAGTCCTCCTAATTCAGGATGTCATACACTTAGGAAATCCAGAACCTTTCTGTTTTGTTCTGAATCCAGGTGGGGACTTATTTGTTCCCAATGATCCCATCCACACAATGATGGGACAGAGGTTTTGTTTGTTTGTTTGTTTGTTTTTTGTTTGTTTGTTTGTTTTTGCGGTATGAGGGCCTCTCACTGTTGTGGCCTCTCCCATTGCAGAGCTCAGGCTCCGGACGCGCAGGCTCAGCAGCCATGGCTCATGGGTCCAGCCACTCTGCGGCATGTGGGATCTTCCTGGACCGGGGCATGAACCCGTGTCCCCTGCATCGGCAGGTGGACTCTCAACCACTGCGCCACCAGGGAAGCCCTGGGACAGAGTTTTATAGGACTTTTGGGCGACACTAGCTGCCGCTTCGACACCTCCAGCTGGTTCTGAAAGCCCAGCACGCAGCACAGGGAAGCAGTGCCAGACTGGGCCCGGGAGGGGGCAGTGGAGAAGGTCACTCAGGCTCACGAAGGGTCTCCTCCAACCTCATGGTCTCTGGCTGGCCTTCGATGGCTTAATTACACAAACAGAGAAGCTTCCTAGGAGACGGGGTTTCTGACTCAAAGCTCCCCTTAGTCAGAAGCCAGGGCTGGTTAGAAGAAGACGGCTCTGCTATCGGGAGGGGCCACACTCAGTCACACCCCCAGCTGAACAAGCAGGCTCCAGAGGCATGGGTGGAAAAAGAGGGACCCCAAACGAAAGCGGGTGACAGGGTGGCCACCACTGCAGGTTTCCAGTTTTGTAGGAGGCAGGGATGTCTCAGCCCCACCTTCTGGAGGTAGAGCCAGCGTGCCCTGGGGACCCTTCCGTCTTATGTTGGAAATAGACTGTGCCCACCGTAACTACTAAAGGCGGAGTTCTCCCACTGAGCTGACGTTCTCAGGTGGGCTCCAGATACCTGGCAGAAACCGAAGGCACGTGTGAACTAAAGCAACATCTCTGTCCTTGCTCTTTCTGACGGATGTCTCTAAGCCTCAGCCATGGCCTGGGGAGGATACTGAGTGCTGCTCTGGGGACATGGCCGTGTCTGTCCAGAGGCTGAGACTGGCGGCTGGTTGTCTGAATAGGGTGGATGTGGAAATGAGATTGTGATACTTTTTTTAAAAAAAACAGCTTTGAGATAAAATTTGTACATCACCCAATTCACCTGTTCTAAGGGTGAGATTTAGAGAATTTTGTATACTTACAGAGTTGTACAGCCATCACCACAGTCTGATTTCAGAACATCCCTATCACCCTAAAAAGTAGCCTGGTGCCTAATGGCAGTTACTCTCCATAGCCACCCCCAGCCCTAGGCAACCACTGATCTACTTTTGGGGGCCTAATTGGGCTTTTTGGACATCTCATAGAAATGAAATCATACAAGCTGTGTTCTTTGTGTCAGGTTTCTTTCCCCGAGCAAACCTTTTTTTTTTGGAGGTTCATACATGTCGTAGTGTGTACCAGTACTTCATTCCTTTCTATTGCTGAGTAATATCCCACCGTATGGATAGACCACATTTTGTTTATATGATCCTCTCGTGTCCCCTTACCTCCCTGGAAATTTTTAAAAGTGAAGCATATGAAAAAATAGGGGTTCAATGAATTTCAGCTTCTGAGTCAAGGAGCTGCACCCTTTCTTCTGCTGAAGGAACCCCAACCCCAGCAGCAACCACCATCGGGGGGAGTCTGGACAGAATAAAACAATGGGAAGATGGTCTGGGGAACCTTAATTTAAGAGTTTTAACTGTGGACTTCAAAACTTACAAGGGCAAAAATTTTGATCTCAGGTTTTAATTCCTTTTGGACTTGAATATATTTGGATTTCTATCTGTCAGGAATTCATTCCTGAACTTTTCATTTCTCCGGGAGAATTTGCAAAAGGGAGGTGCTGGCAGGTCGTTGTTGGAGGATCTTGATGCGAACGAACTCAGGGCTGTCCTTGAATCATATTGCAAAACCCCTGACATACTTTGTTTAATCGCGTAGCAGGATGTGATCTGAATGGGTATTAGAATTAGGGAGAATTTCCAGCCTTGGGTCTGAAGTATCCTTTGAGTGTATTTCAATAATGTAACACTCGAGTCATTTCCAAAACCTTCACGGGGCAGGAAAAAAAATTTCTTCCACCAACCAGCAGTCCCAGAAGGACACACACAGGGGCAACGAATGGGGGTTTGGGGGAGCAGTGCTGTCCTGAGCCCCGACCAACAGCTGTTCTCCTTCCCCAGAGCAGTGGTCTCCTCCTCTGATGCCCTGATAGTACAACCTGTTGTGAGGACCAACTGCATGAACACATGTCACGTGTCTAAGAAGATGCCTGCTGCACGTCCCGTGCTCTGGGAGTATCTGTACGTATTTTCATCATTTTCCACCCCTGACTTCATACACGTGGCTATTACCTTGCAGAAACTTCTTCCTGAAAGCCTGGAACCCTCTTGAGGTCTGGTTTCCAGCCGACTCCCTAACGGTGAGGCCGGTGATGTTGTCCAGTAAGAGCAGGTCAGAGAGGTTGGCAGCCGTGGGCGTCCTGGTGTTGTTCACAAAGAGTCGCACGTGAGCTGTCGGCCACTGGCTCTGCACGGACACCTAGGACAGGAGGCAAAGTGAGGGTGGGCTTGCTGGCAAACCCAACTTCCCAACACGAGGCCCCAGCTCAACCTGTGCCCGTGGGAGGGGATTAAGGTCTCACAAAGGTTCCAGAATTTATCAGGTTTGATTTCAAAGGCCCCAGGAGAGTTTTGACTCTGGCTTGCCAAGCTGTTGTTGCTCAGAGATAATTTCAAAGCAACCGGGACCCTGAAATGCAGTGAAACCATGCCCACAGAGAAACTTAGAAGAAAAAACATCCACGCGCAGGACCACAGTCAGGCTGGGGAGACTGTGACAACTGGTGTCACCAAGAAAAGCAAACAGTGGCTCTTTCTTACTCTATTAGTTCGAAGATTCAGCCCCAGCCAGTCCAGGGCCTCTGACTGCCATCTGATCTCCAGGTTTGCCCCAAGCTGGTCTCCTGTCTCCTGGCCAGTCGCCCCCTTCAGGGTTCTGCCTGCCCATGTGTTTGAATAGCTCAGGGCTAGGGAGTTCCCTGGTGGCCTAGTGGTTAGGATTCCAGGCTTTCACTGCTGTGGTCTAGGTTCAATCCCTAGTCGGGGAACTGAGATTCCCCCAAGCCATGTGGTGAGGCCAGAAAAAAAAAAAAAAGTTAAATGAATAGCTCAGCTATTCAAAGCCAGTGGCCCATCAGCAGCTTGGCTCCCCACCTGGCCTCTGCGACCTTGCCCTGCTCCCTCTCTCGAACCCTATCTCCCACCACTCCTGCCCTTCCTTCACCCCAGCTCTGCTGAAAGGGACACAGGAGCTGAGAAAAGAGAGGGAAGCCATGTATGTCCCAAGAAGAGTGAGCTCTGGAACGTAATAAATGAAAAAAGCAAGTTGTAAAACTCTGTGTATGGAATACTGGCACCAATGTAAAAAGGGGAAGAAGGAAAGTATGTGTATGCACATACGTGCATACACACACACACACTCATAACTGAGTGCATGTGGCTGGAAACATCTTTAGAAGGACACAGGAGAAACTGGTAGTACCAATGTTATCCAGGAAGGGGAGCAAGACAGCTGAGGGCCTGGGCTGCTCAGAACTCTGTCCTACGTGCCTTTTGCTTTGCTGACTGTAATCTATATCATTTTGCTGTTATAAACTGTAAGTGTGTGTAGAACCGCTTTCCTGAGTTCTGTGAGTCCTTCTAGGGAAGCACTGAACCTGAGGGTGGTCTTGGGGACCCTCAACACAGGATCATGTGAAAGCCATCTCATGAGATTAGTAAGGGTCAACGACCTAAAAGACATTAAGTGAATTTTTAAACTGTCGGGCATCATATCAATGTTAAAATCTGAGAGAAAATATATACTTTCTCATTTGAAATGATCACAGAGGATTTTCACTGCCAATAATTTTATTGTTACCAAAAAATCTTAGTCCTGGTGCTGCCATATAAAATATAAGATCCCTGTGGGTCGTATCATCACCGGTGTCCAGACATGGGTAGATAACCACGTGATTCGCCAGTTCTTTAACTACATAACTCTACTAATATATGATTTGGGCAAATTCAACTATTTTCTCTTTAAGTATAAACTACCTATGAATACTCACCACTGCACATTTCTGAAAAATTACTCCATTCTCAGAAGTTCCTTGAATGTCTCTTGAAATGTCTCCATACTATAATAAAATATAGAAATCACTAGAAAATGAAAAATATTTCATGCTACATTTGTCAAGTAAAAGTACAAGATGAACTTTTAAAAGGGCCAGGCAGAGGGGTTACTTCTGCTGGTGTAGTAACTCCCATCAATCCTGAAGGTTTTTTTAAAAGGAGTATTACAGGACTGGAACTTAAAACGTATGAGGGAAGAAGAACATGGACATGGATCACACGGGGCTATGTCCTGGTCTGGGGTGCGTGTCAATGACACCATTGTCACAGGGACTCAGCAAACCAGGGTTGACACTTCAGCAGGAGGAATGTGAGCAGAGCTGTGGAAAAATCCTTTAAGGACTGCACACATGTCCTGTGTGGGGTACACCAGCCACACAGCAGGGCCTGAGTGAACGTGGACCACAGCATGTTGGGGCACCTCCCATGAGCTGGATGCATCTTCAACAGGTAGAGAATCAACCCGGGACTGGGCTCCTCCAGGCCCACGATGGCTCCCCTGGAAGGAGACCAGTGGAAAGCCAGAGCTTCCCCACCAGATGCCAGCCCCGCTGCCCCTCGTAATCACAACTGGTCCCTGTTCATTTCCGCCCTTGCCAGATGCCCCGTGACCCCAGGCCATGCCTCCCCGCTGTCTGCCCTGCTCCCCTCCATCTGCAGTGGGTGGAGCCATACTCTCAATCACAGACCACGGCAGCTCTCAGTGATACCAACGATCATAATAACAATGGCTGTTCTTTCCCAAGTGCCAGGCATATGCCCATCACTGTACACATATGAATTCTATTACTCCCATTTTACAGATGAGGAAACTAAGCCTCATGAGGGTTAACGCACTTGCCCAAGGCTGCATAGGCAGGAAGCTCCACCCCAGGCTGTGTGCTCCGCATCCTATGATCCTCCCACACCGCACACCCCTCTCCAGAGCGTGACCCTCCCGTTGTACAGAAGCGAACAAAGACACAGAAAGGGGAAGTGATGTTCCTGAGAACACGCTGACCACACGCAGCAGCATAAGCTGACCAGGCCTCTGATTCTGGTTGAGTCTCAGTCCACGACCCCACCCTCATGCTCTGACGTGCCAGGCCCCCCCCCAGTGAGTCCTTGAGGGCAGACACCTGGCTTTCTACCCTTCTGATCCCCACACAGCATCCTGCAAACGACAATTGAATACACATAGCTTGTTGGGCAAAGACACACAGGAGGGGGGATGGAGGACGAAGGTGCTGCTGAAAGAGGAGTTGAGTCACCTGTCACTGAGAGGACTGGAGAGACAGTGACCAACATGGTGGGTTGAATGTGGCTCCGCGTCCTAAAGCCCAGAACCTGGGAATGTCACCCTATTTGGAAAAGGGGTCTTTGAAGATGTAATTCAGCCAAGGCTCTCAAGATGAGATCATTCTGGATTTAGGTGGATTGGATTTAGCTAGGCCCTAAATCCAATGACAAGTGTCCTTATCAGTGACAGAAAAGGAGAATACACACCCACAGAGAAGAGGCCACAAGAAGGTGGAAACAGAGTGACAGTAAATGTTACACGTCAACTGGCTGGGCCATGGTACTCAGATATTTAGTCAAACATGTCCAGATGTCACTGTGAAGGTATTTTAGATGAGAGTAATATTTAGGTCAATGGACTTTGAATAAAGCCGATGACCCTCCATGAGGTGGGTGGGCCTCGCCCAATCAGGCGAGGCCTTAATGGAAAAGACTGAGGTTTTCCCTAAGGAAAAGGGAATTCTGTGGCAGACACCTTTCCAACTTCAGCATCAGCTCTTCCCTGGGTCTCCAGCCTGCCCTGCAGAGTGTGGACTTGCCAGTCCTCACAATCACATGAGCAATTCCTTAAAATAAACCCACCCCCCTCTCTCCCTCACATGTGTCCTACCTGTTTTATTTCTACCAGTTTTGTTTCTCCAGGGAATCCTAATATAGAGATTGGAGTGAGGCAGCCACAAACCAAGGAAAGCTATCAGAAGCTGGAAGAAACAAGGATGGATCTTCTCCTACAAGCCCCCAGGGACAGCACGGCTCTGCTGACACCTTGACTTCCCACCTCCAGAACACGGAGAGAATAAATGTCATTGTTTTAAGCCACCAAGTTGGTGGAAATTTGTTACACAGTCTAGGAAACTAATACAAACATGTAGCCGGGGGCCAAGAAGGGGCTTGTGGCCATGGTAGCCTGCTGGCTGAACGCAGTGGTCCTCAAGGCATTTTAAGTCATGGAAGCTTAGGTGAAAGCGCTATGTGAAGCCAACACATTACACAGAATATGAAGAACAGGGGGAGAAGGGGCTCCAAATCCCGGCTCTGCCACTTCGGCCTGTGGGACCCTGAACAAGCCTCTTAATCTCTCCAATCCTCACTTCCTCTCTGTAAAATGGGAATAAAAACAGTACCTGTTTAAGAAACTCATAATGAGGCTCCAGTGAGATTATGCATAGACAGTGCTAAGCCTCATGCCTGGCAAATAGAAAATATTTGTTAAACACCTAGCCCTATTATCGGTAGCAGCATTTTTATAAGAGGGGCAAGTGAATCAGTCTGGTTAAGACGGGACCCCTTGCCCTGCTTTAGAACCAGCAGACGTGGGGGCCCAATGCTCAGATTCACACATCCTGTTCATCTAAATACTGTATATTGTACCGAAGAAGCAGCTCTCTGGAAAGAAAAAGGGATTTGCTTCCCAATGATAACTATATTCAGTGAAAGAGGAAGAACAGGTTTTTTTGAGGAACAAAAGCCTGTGACATTTTCTACACATATGGTCCAAAATTGGCTTCTTTACAACTTCCGATATGTCTTTTAAAGAACTGAACATGTTACTTACCAAGCGGTGTGTTACAGCAGACTCTCTTTTAAACAAGGTCTTCTTGGGCCACGAGGGTATAAAAGCAAATACAGAATGAAGCCACGGCCCACTAGAGGCTGCAGAAGTCGGGGGTGGGTTAAGGACTTCAGTTTTCTTATTGAATTTCACTCCAAATGGTGCTTCTACTGCAAAATAACAATGCACATAAATTACGTAATACAGAAAGGCAGCGGTTAAACTCCAGAGGCAAACCACATGGTACGTGAAGGCACTTGGAAAATCTTTGCTGAGTAAGTGAATAAATGAGTGAGTGAATGAATGACTTACCATCTCTTTGCCAAGAAGATGAGGCATTCTCATTGGGAGACACAGAGCTTAAGGACAGTGTTTCTCGAAGTCTGTGCTCCTTACCTGGGCTGTAGGCTGAAATGTACATTCCTGGGCCAGCAGAGTGTAGGGGAAATTTCATATAGGTGGACAGACCTGGGTTTAAATCCCTTCTCTGCTTTTCATGAGCCCCGTGATGCTGGGAGAGCCTCAAGTGTCTGAATTCCCAAGATCCTACAAGTTTTCACAGAGTGGCACATAAAACACTAGCCTGGGAGTCCGGAGAACTGGATTCGAACTGGACCATTTACTCGCTGTGTGTCCTTGGCCAAGTGTCTCAGCTTCTCTGAGCCTCAAATTCCTCCTCTGAAAAGTGTGGACCTCAAAGCCTCCTCCCAGCTTGCTTCACCTCGTTCAGTGATGAAAACTTGTCTAAATGGGGCCCAGGCAAGGGAGGAGTCATAGGTGATTCTTACACACCTGGCATCAGACAGCCCTGCGTTCGAATCTTGGCTCTGTCACTCACCAGCTGTGTCCTTGGGAAACTCATCTGACCACTGTGTAAATTTATATTTTGAAGTGACCTGAATTGTGGAGTTGTGCCTTTTCAACATTTATCTTCTATCCAGATATAAACTTATATTGACTGAGAATGAGTCCTGTTATTGTCTTTCTTACACAGAGTACTGATAACAAGGTCTTTAGAAGTGCTTTTGAACCCTTTCTTAATAGAATTTCTAAATATATGTAGGTAAAATTAAAAAAAAAAAAGGACGTGGAACGGGAATCCTAGGTAAAATCAATACCTTTTTTTCTAGAATAGTATCTGTGGTTGATTCAGTTCATGATGTTGGAATGGGGACAAAGGCGAGCATCGGGGAATTGACAGCCCTCACATGGAAACAGGCAGGAGCTTTCCCAGGCTGGCTGCTCAGTCGGGATTGTTTGAGTCATTCACACAAGTGGGATAGGACACCCACTTCTGGACCGCAGCCCAGCCCCTCGGGCTAAGAACAAATGCTTTCCCAGGAGACTTGCTGGATGTAAAATCCTAAGGCCACTCTGGGCTTTATCTCTGGTGCAGGCATCCTGCAGGTGGCCCCTGCTCCTCCAGGTCCTCAGAAGGCCCAGCCGCAGGCTCTGATGAAGACCTGAATGAGGCAGCCACTGCTACTGTCCACAGACAGTAGAGAAGGAAGTCAAGCTCTGAAGTGACCATCACCACCCACTGCATCATTGCCCAGCAGCCTCCCCACTAGTGCCACTGTCACGTGGGTCACCTGTACTATTTGTGCAGGTGTTTGGATGCACCCTCACTCCCTCGCCTCTGGGCTGCCACAGGCCTGGAAGCCTCTCCCTCCATCCCCTTGTCCTGCTAACTGCCACTCCTCAGGACTCAGTTGAGCAGCACCTCCTCCAGGAAGCCCTCCCTGAAGCCCTCCCAGTGGCCTTAGTCCTCCACCCTCTGCTCTCACTACAACCACAGTCCTTAGTGCACTGCGCTCCCTTTGACCAACAAGTCTGCTTAATCAGTGGCTAAAAGGTCTCTGTGATTACTGTGATATCACCTCAACCTATTTTACTCAAATGAAAACATTGGATTTTGTAAAATGTAAAGACTGCAGAGAGTAATAAAAGATATAAAAAGTACTTTTAACTCCCCAAGGAAATGAAATATGTTTATCCCTGGTATAAAACAAAGAGGTGTAATCATAACCTGTGCCGAGCAGATTCTGGACAAAAAAACTATTCTGCCTGTCCAGGACCCTTCCCTTCACGGTAGCCCCCACAACACACACACACTAGTCAGTAAGATTCTTAGTCTATACAGAAAAACCTGGATCCCAGCCCATCCTGGTCCCCAGGAGGCCAGAATTAGGCACAGAACCCAGAACACTCTCCCCCCAAGTCCCAGTGACAGGGTCTGGGACTGGCATGGGACCCAGGCTGCACCCATTGGTCTTTCCTGAACTTTTGCTGAGCTACTGGGAAGTCTCTTCCTTTCTGCAAGTGGCAGCAGTCAGACTCCTGGAAGTCCAGGGCTGCCAGTGGTTGTCTTTTCCACCACGTGGAAAGAATGTTCCTGAAAATCACACTCACCAGAGGAAAGCAGGGGCCACGATGGAAAGAGAAAGGCAGAGCCCTGACATAAATACACTACCATGTGTGAAACAGATAGCTAGTGGGAACCTGCTGTATGCACAGGGAGCTCAGCTCGGTGCTCTGTGATAAACTAGATGGGTGGGATGGGGGGCAGGTGGGAGGGAGGTCCAAGAGGGAGGGGATACATGCATACATACAGCTGATTCACTTCACTGTACAGCAGAAACTAACACAGCATTGTAAAGCAACTATACCCCAATAAAAAAAAAAAAAAAAAGAGAGAGAGAGAGGGAAAGGCAGAGCCCTGAGAACACCACACCCGCATCCAGCAGTGCCTAGGGCCTGCGAGGTCCAGATATAGGGACCAACAAATTCCTCTTTGCTTAGGTTAGTTTCAATTGAATTTCTGTCGCCTGGTGTGGTAGGCTGAATGACAGTCCCCAAAGATACCCAGGTCCTAATCCCAGGAACCGGTGAATACGTTACCTTATATGGTAACAGGGACTCTGCAGATGTGATTAAATTATGGGCCTTGTGACGGGGAAGTAACCTGGATTACCCAGGGGCCCATAAATGTAATCCCAGGTGTTCTTAAAGAGGGAGGTAGAGAGAGATCTGAGAGGTAGAAGAGAAGGCCATGTGCCCGCTGAGGCAAGATGCCATTCTGCTGGCCTGGAGGCTGGAGGAAGGGGCTGTGACCTGCAGAATGCAAGGAATACAGCTCCAGATCCTGGAGAAGGAAAGGCCTTCTTCCTAGGGCCTCAGAGGGAGTGAGGCCCTGCCGACAACTTGACTCAGACCAGTTAGACTGATTTTGGACTTCTGCCCTCCAGAACCATAAGAGAATACCTCCATGCTGTTTTCACCACTAAATGTGTAATAACTTGTTACAGCAGCGAAAAGGAACTCATACACTTGGCTAATACAAACATTCTGCATTTTCTTTATCAGATGCCTTTGGGGGAATGAAGACAGACCATCTCACCCTGAATTCTGGGCTGTGCACCCAAGCTCCAACCCGCTGCTGTAGAAGGTGACACACTGCCTTGCTCTGTAAGGCACGCTGGTGAGCAGGGGGCAAGGGAGGCCGAAGTAGGAGGGCTATGGCTTTAGGGTTTGGTTCTCTCTCGTGGTCAAATCAATAAAAAATCAACCAGGGCTTCCCTGGTGGCACAGTGGTTGAGAATCCGCCTGCTGATGCAGGGGACACAGGTTCGTGCCCCGGTCCGTGAAGATCCCACATGCCGCGGAGCTGCTGGGCCCGTGAGCCATGACCGCTGAGCCTGTGCGTCCGGAGCCTGTGCTCCGCAACGGGAGAGGCTGCAACTGTGAGAGGCCCGCGTACTGAAAAAAAAAAAAAAATCAACCAAAAGAAAAACTTACCTGCAGTCAGAAAGTGAGAGCTTTCCACACTGGGCCAAATCCCATGGGGCAAGTCCTAAAAAGAGTCAAAAGGCACAAAGACATTAACAAAGAACATACTAGGAGTGGTTGAAAGCCATTTTTGTAAATGGCTCACGTGGAGAGGAGCTGCACTTTTATCCAGAAGTCTGATGTAAATCTTTCTAAGTCGATCATCCCACCAGCTTTTGAGTAGGATGATGTAACTGCATTTCTGGGAGCTGTCTAGGGAGACAGCAGAGTGTAGGGGAAATTTCATATAGTTGGACAGACCTGGGTTCAAATCCCATCTCTGCTTTTCACGAACCCCGTGATGCTGGGAGAGCCTCAAGTCTCTGAATTCCCAAGATCCTACAAGTTTTCACAGAGTGGCACATAAAACACTAGCCTGGGAGTCCGGAGAACTGGATTCGAACTGGACCATTTACTCGCTGTGTGTCCTTGGCCAAGTGTCTCAGCTTCTCTGAGCCTCAAATTCCTCCTCTGAAAAGTGTGGACCTCAAAGCCTCCTCCCAGCTTGCTTCACCTCGTTCAGGGATGAAAACTTGTCTAAATGGGGCCCAGCCAACCCCTCCACTCTACCTTTGTAAAATACTGAGCCTTGGAAAGGCCCAGACCCCACCACTATAAAATAATGATAATAAGAATTACTGTGATTATAGTGCCCTGGCTACAGCCCTTGAAGTGGGCCAAGCCCAGTCTGTTCACAGCAGCATTATTCACAATAGCCAAAAGGTGGAAGCAACCCAGTGTCCACTGATGGATGGATAAGTAAAAGTGGTCCATGTATACAATTCTACTTACAGGAGGTATGTCAAACTCATAGAGACAGAAAGTAGAATGGTGGTGGCCAGGGGCTGGGGGACAAAAGAATGGGGGGGGTTGATGATTAATGGGGACAGAGTTTCAGTTTCACAAGATGAAAAGAGTTCTGGAGATGGAAGCACAACAGTGTGAATGTATTTAACATCGCTGAACTGTTAAGAGGGTAAATTTCGTTATGTGTCTTTTGCCACAATTACAAATAAAAACAAAGAAATAAATAAAGCAGATCTGTGATTACTAGAAAGAACTCTAATATATATCAAGTAAGATCCCTAGGTCATAAAATTATGAATAATATGGTTTCATTTAATTAAAATGGCATTTTTATATGCTTAAGACATTATTATATATTTAATAATTATATTTATGTATTTATATTATCTTTATTTTTATATAAATTACAGTTAGTTTACTAGTATATATTTACATATTTACATATTTACTTACATATTTAATAACTTGAAAGTATATCTATATATATGTAGATATTTAACAATATACTTAATACTAATTATTTATACATTTAATATATAATTACACGTTTAACAATATGTAATATCATAACCACGCATTATTTTTAAAAGCCTAGAGAGGAGTATGCTGAAATCTTAGACTTTGGGTCTCGGGGACCAAGTCTGTGCACAGTAGAGGGGAGAATCCCTTGTTTCCACGCCACTTATATTGCTTCATTTCTTGTAAGAGAAGCGTGTGCCCATGTGTCATTGAAACAACAGCAATAAGGAGAACATAGACTGAGTGATGGGAACTACGCCTGTTCCTTCAGGGTCTTCCAGGCCCCCCACCCCCAATGTGAACGTTGTCCCCGAGACCCCCTCGGACAGGTGTGTGTGGCCAGGACAACCACTAATCCATAACGTGCCTTCCACAAGGTGGAAAGGGATGCCACTTCCTCAGAAGAAGAATGCCGTGTGCCAGGCACTGATGTGGATGGAATAAGTCTTTGCTGCCATCTGGCAGGAAAAGAAAATCTCCTAAGAGCATACATCCAGCCTGCGCATAGTGACCTCCTTCTAACAAGTACGGTGCAGGGGGAGGGGGTAATTTCACAGTGGAGCAACCTGGCCAGCGCTGGTCCAGCCGGGAGTTCAAGGTCAACACCAACAGCGAAACATCCCAGAAAACTTCCTCTGAATTGCTAGTCTCTACTTCTGAAATTGAAGACAAGACCATGGCATAGTTTCCAACTTATTTAATATTTCTTTCCCTTTGACTGGGAATCCACTAAAGAATCGTTATTGTCATTGTGTGTTTCATTTAAAGAAACATTTACTAATATGATCATTTTTACTGTGTGAGCAGATGTCTTTTCCCAATTTAATTCCTGGAAGCCAGGAAGAATTCCAAGCAACTCACAATTATTTGACAGTTTTCCATGTTTGTTTCCACTGGTAGAAACAGCCTTCTTAAATGTTCAACTCTTTCAAATAAATTAATAATATCTTGAATTTATGTTCATGTCTAATCTAATGTTCCCAAACTGGGATAATTTCTAGTCAGAGAAAATTCCCCAAAGCTGTTCTGTAGGACAAGGTGTTCTGTACATTATTTTTGATGTGGCTGCATATCATTATAAACATAGAAACAACAGTTTAACGTATCTTAATCTGTCTTCCTTTGATGCTCATACATTGAATATGCCTTCAGGACCATGTGGGTGTTTTTTCACTGTTATAAACTATAGTGAAATCTGAAAACAAACAAATGAAAAAAAGAACGCCAATAGCGATAAATCATGTTACTAGATGCACCAAGATGAATCCCAACAGAGGGCACCCTGCAAAATACCTGCCCAGTCCTCCTCTAAACTGCTGAGGTCCTCAAGACAAGGAAAGTGACAGCTACATGTAAAGTGGTGTCCTGGATGGGGTCCTGGGACAGAAAAGGACATTGGGTACAAAAGCTAAGGAAATCCGAATAAACTATGGACTTTTACAATAGCATATCAAGGTTAGACCATTAACTGTAATAAATGTATCTTACTAATGTAAGACACTAATAGCAGGGGAAACTGTGTATTGGGGGGAATATATATGAATTTTCTTTACCATGTGTACAATTTTTCTAAAATCAAAGACTGTTCTAAAAACTAAAGTCTGTTAACCAGAAAAGACTAGAATTCATTCGTGAGGTCTCTGGGGCAAACAGTGGTGCCACGGGGCACCCAACTCCCACACACGTCTGCCTGTACGACCCCTGCCCCTGGAACTTTCCATCCATTCTTTCACCCAGGCTTTGCCACACGGCAGGCTCTGTGGCAGGTCCCTGACCTCACCGAGGGACAGAGGTCCCCTTCCCAACAGACACTTCCACTTGAGGGGGAGGGGCAGGATCCCAGGTAGCAAATGACTCAGGAAGCCCTCAAGTGCCAGGGACCCCTGGGGACCCTTGGCTATGGCTCCCTGAGGTCTCGCCGGATCCTGGGTATCACTAGCCTAGGGGTGACTCTCTGGGGGCTCCTTGGCCACCGTGAGCAGCCTGCTCTCACAGACACCACACCAACTGCCAGTCGATACCCACCTTCTACATCCAGCCTTCCCCTCCCTGGTGATCCCCTTCTCCAAGATGACACAGCTCCTGACAAGGTCACCAGGACCTCTACAAGGCTTAAGTTCACAGCCAGTCCTCCATCCTTATTGCACACAAATCACCAGCAGCATTTGGTATGTGAGTGTATTAGCATCCTATGGCTACTGTAACAAATCATCACACACTGAGTGGCTGAAAACAAACACATGTTTATTACTGTACGGTTCTGGAGGTTAGGAGTCTGACATGGGTCTCACTGAGCTAAAATCAAAGTGTCTGCAGGGCTGCATTCTTCTCTGGAGGCTCTGGGTAAGCCTCTTCCAGCCTCTAGAGGCAGCCCACACTCCTTAGCTCACGGCCCCTCCCTCCATCTGCAAAGCCAGCAGCAGTGGATTGAGGCCTCCCAGTGCATATCCCTCTGACCTTCCAATGTCACATCTTCTGACTCTCTCCTGCCTCCATCTTCCATTTTTAAGGACCCTTGGGATTACCCTGGGACCACCGGGATGTTCCAAGATAACCTCCCTTGTATAAGGTCAGCTGATTAGCAACCTGAACACCATGTGCAATGTTAATCTCCCTTTGCCATGTGATGTAATACACTCACAGGTTCCAGGGATCAGGATGTGAACATCCTTGGGGAGCCCTCTCTCTCTGAAATACTTTCCTCCCTTGACCTGCGGGTCACAGTCTTGGTCCTATCTCCTTTGCTGGATGCCTGGCCCTGGTGTTGCTCCAGGCCTCTGCCCTAAGGCCTCACTCTTCTCAAACGAAAACATACTTACTCCCAAGGGGAACTCAGCCAGGCCCTGTGGGGTTAAAGGCCTGTGTACACTGTCCACTCCTCGATATAGATCTCCAGCTCAGATTCCTGCCCCAGATCAAGACTCACCCATCCACCACTCTCCTGGACATCTCTACCTGGATGCCTCATAGGTATGTCAAACTCAACAAGACCAAATCAGAATTCCTGGCTGCCTCTGAGGTTTCTGCATATTAGCTAATGGTATCTCTAGTCTCTATCTGCTCAGGCCCAAGTCCTTGGTTTCATCCTTGACTCCTCTCTTCCTCTCTCTCAACCCACATCCAATCCCAGCAAATCCCCTAGCTCTACTTTCAAAATATATCCCCAATCCACAACTTCTCAGCAGCCCTCCACTAACCTCCCCCCATTTCACCTCCATCATCTGCCTGGTCTCCCACATGCCTCCCCTCTTGGTTTTTCTTTCCACCTCTGCCCTCTATCCTCTATTCCCACACCTGCCATGGGGATGCTTTAAAAAGACGAGTCAGAGCAAGTCACTTTTCTACTCAAAACTCACCCATGGCTTCCATCTAACTCAAAATAACAGCCAGTCTTAACCGTGGGCCACAGGGCCTTTCCTGATCTGGCCCCTCCTCATCCTCTCGCTTTACCTCCTCCCACTCCTCCCTTCTCCCCCCACCTCTACTCAGGCCACACCAGCCTCCTTACTGGTCCTGGGCCACACTAAGCACTTCCCACCTCTGGCCTTTGTCCTCACTATGATCTCACTCTGGAAAGTTTTTCTCCAGAAGCACCCATGCCCCTCCCTCATTCCATCCAAGGCTCTGCTCAACTGTCATCTCCTAAAAGCACCTTCCCTGACCACCTTGTCTAGACAGCGCTCAAGGTCATCTCTGCCAGTCCACTTTGCCCACTGTATTTCTCTCTACAGCCTGACCACCAACTGCCACACTATAGATTAACAGCATTTAGTGTCTTTCTCCTGCCCCAAGAATGCAGGTCCAAGAGCAGAGACTGTCTTCTTCCCTTGTATCTCAAGCACCCAGAACAGTCTGGCACCTAAAGGGCCTTCCATAAACACTCAGAAGCCTCTTGTCCACTCAAGCCTTCACCGTTTCTCTCCTTCTGACAAACTTCCAATAGCACTTTCTGGGATGATGGAAATGCTCTATGGTCTGGGCTGTCCAATATAGGAGCCACTAGCACATGGGGCCATCGGGCACCTGAAACGTTTAAATTCAAACAGCCACAGCGTGGCCGGAGCCAATGTACTGGACACAACAGTTTTAGAACAACTGGGAAACAGTTGCAAACTGGCTGTAAGCTAGCCCTTTGCAGGAGGGGAGAGAGAATAAGTTAACGTGAGCATTTGGGTTCCAGTTTTCAAAGCACTCTTTTGTAGAGCCTAGCAACAAGCATCCATGTAAATGTTCTGGCATTGGCTTCCCAAAGGAAAGATCAGGTGAGGACAGGTGAGTGAGCTCTGAACGTGGGGGGCCATTGTGAGAGCACAGGACAGGCCTGGGGGCTTGGCTCCCTGGGCCTTGGCTTTCTCATCAGCAAAATGGGCCAGATACTTCCCACCACACCAGACAGGAGCAAGTGAAAGGACCTTGTGAAAATGTTCATCACGAGCTTTATAAAAGCTCAGTAAATTGACACAGCATTATTACTTTGTCTTCTCTAGTGAAAACCTAAGAACTAATCATAGACAGTGAAGGGAATCTCATTTAAGAGACCGAAAAATCTGTAGCAAGTGTAGCAGGCACCCTGGGATCTACAGGTAGAAAACTCAACAGGACAAGAGGAGCAGGGCCCTGGGGGAGGGCTGGGAGGACCACAGGGCAGCGATGGGCCAGACCACTGGACAGACATTCCTGGGAATAGAAGCCTGGATTTGCAACAGGGGTCAGGGTGGAAAGGGGATATAAGTGGCGAGCGGGGGGCGGGGTAGAGTGGTCAGGTGTATACCGTGGACAGGTCACCTAGAGGTGGGGGGAGGAATGGGCAGAAAATTAGGGTGTGAGGGTGACCCAGAGGAAACAACCATCAAAGGCCAGAGGCTGAGGGGTGAGGACTGAACCTAGTGGATGCAGCCGGGTGGGCGAGGGAGTGGGGAGCAGACATCAGAACTGATTAGGAGGAAAAGGCAGGGGGACTGGTGACCAGATTTGGCGGAGGGAGAGGGGAAATCTAGGGTGGCAGCCAGAGCTCTGTGCCCTCCCAAGTTAGGGACCACGCAGGAAGGGGCAGGGTGAAGTAGAAAGTGGCTAAATTTGCAGTCACAGAAAACCCCAGCAATAGTGCCTTTTATCAACTGCTACACTCTCCCGAAGCACTCACCTGTGTAAGATGCTCTACCTACATTCCTGAGCTCATCTAAACTCTCACATCGACCCTCTGGGGTGGACCCTGCAATAGTTACAGATCGGGAGACGGAGGCAGGAGAAGTGAAGCTACCTGCCCTAGGTCACAGAGCTCTTAGGCTGCTTAGGGGGATCGACCCGGCCTCTGGCAAGGTCCAAACCCACAGCCACCAGCCACACCGCTGTCTCCACCTTTCCAGGGAGTTTTCTGGCCACAAGCGGAAAGGAACACGCGTTGCATCCTACTCAGATCCCGCCCTCTCTTTAGGGTAATTTCCCTAACCCGAAGGGGCCTCCCCACCGCGGGTGCAGGGTGAAGCCAAACTTCCCAACTCAGTCCCGAGACTGGGGGCGGGCCCTCCTTACCTTCGCGGTCTGCTCGGGCCCCACCCCGGGAGCCGAGCAGGGATCCAGGGGAGGCTGGGCGCCAAGGGGGCGCCGGAGGTGACCCGGGTCCGCGGGGGGCCGGCCTCGGTCCCCGGACCCCGCGGGCAGCGCCAGGGCGGCAGCCAAGAGGCCCCCGGCCAGCACCCACGTGGCGCGCCCCCGCGCGCCCGCCGAGCCCATCGCCAGCCAGGGACGCGAGACCCCAGACGTGGCGGGGGAAGGCCGAGTTGGAGCAGCTTCCGGACCCCAGGCCCGCCCCGCCGCCGAGCATGCTCAGTGAGAGCCTCCGCGGAAAGTTTTCTGGATCAGACACAGGCATCTGGGGCTTGGCGGGACCTGAGGAGGCTGAGGACCAAGACCGGCGTGGGCGGGAGGGAGCCAGGCTGGCGCGGCGGGCGCTCGGCGGCCACACTTGAGTTTGATCGCGCCCCAGCCGGGGGCTCTACCAAAATCAGACTGGGTGACCCCTGCTTCCAAAGATTTCAGGGGCTCCAAGTGCCCCTCCGTTAATGCCTCCTCCGTTCAGAGAACGGAGTTTCAGCTCAGACTCACCTCCTCCAGCAAGGCTTCTCTGACACACACACACCCTGCTGAATCCGGAGTCTGTCCAGGCCCACCAGCCCCCTGTTAGAGAACTGTGAAACTTTTGGAGAGGCAGGGTCACGGGGATACAGGACGGCAAGGAGAGGGGCTGGGAGGGAAAAGGCAGCTCAGAGGCTAGAGAGGAAGGCCACTGTTCACGTCCTGTTGGGTTCTGTTCAACCCAGTGAGGTTCCCACTGTGTGAACCCTTGCTGTGGATGAGCCCTTGGACATGTCCAAGAAGCCACCTTCACATTCCCGCAGGTGGGAGGGGTGGGCAGGTAGTCAGGACAGCCACTGGGGGACCTCTCTGGGGAACCAAAAATAGGGGAGTTGGTGTCTGGAGCCAGGAGGCAGCAGCTGAGCAAACTCCCAGAACTCTCCATGGCAGCAGGGCTATTACTACCCTGGGCCCGCAGCGACAGCTTACACCTCTTCACCCTCCTGCAGCCTTCCTGCAGGGCAGCCTGTCATGCTGTCTGCAGCCTCAGGCCAGGAAGCCTGGCACCTGTGCTCCTTCTTACCCTGCCCCTCCAAGGACCGTCCTTTCCTGACTTGACAGGGACAAGACAGTGGGGTTTGGGAATCTGAGAGTTTATTAGCCAAGCTTTCCGCACAGGGTATACTGTCCTTGGGGGTACACAGCATGTGCCAGGAGTGAGACAAGGCCAAAGACTAAATGCTAGCATATTGCTGGAGCATTAATTCTATTAGTGAGAAATGTAAAGGATGATTTCGATATGCAACCAATTTTATAATAAAGTAAGATGCAAAGAACACTACATTTTAAGAAATAAAAGCCTGAGTATCCAAAGAAATAGCCAGCATAAAGCAAGAATTTCTGATTATTGCCCTCATACATGTTCTCAGGAGCCTTGGAGATGCTCCTAAGGAAACATTTAAGAAGCACCGCATGGCAGAGAGTGTGAGTCCTGAAACCAGACAGACACGGGTGTGAATATATGTGCCCAATTTCCTATTGCAAGACCTTGAATGAGCCACTTCTCCTGTCTGGCTGTCAGTTTCTTCACCTATAAAAAGTAAATCTAGATAATAGTTCCCATCTTGCCAACTTGGAAGGAGTGAAGAGGAAATGATGGAAAAAGCCGGAAACCTGAGCTGGACGTCCAGGTCAAAGACACAAAACCCCTCTCTGGATCCCCAGAGATCCCCATGGTACCCCTGCTCTGGCCCTCACAGGGAATTAAGCTCCAAAGGGTAGGGGTGTGAGGGCATTCGTGCGCGCCTGTGTGCACATGCACGTGTGTGCGTGTGTGTGTGTGCGTGTGTGTGTGTGTGCGTGCGTGTGTGTGTGTGAGAGATCCCCATGGTACCCCTGCTCTGGCCCTCACAGGGAATTAAGCTCCAAAGGGTAGGGGTGTGAGTGCATTCGTGCGCGCCTGTGTGCACATGCACGTGTGTGCGTGTGTGTGTGTGCGTGTGTGTGTGTGTGTGTGTGTGTGTGTGTACCCCAGCACCCAGAAGGAAAGCTAGCATCAGTAAATGTTGCTTAAAGAAAGAACAGTTGCTGAATTCTTCTGCCTATCTCCCCACACAGCCATGAAATCCTCACTGGTGGACCTTGTCTGGTTGGTGGCTGCCCTGGTGCTGGTTCAAACAGCAGGGTCTCTGGAAATGCTGAGTGAATGAATGACCACGCAGCATCTCCTGGCTAGCAGGGGCTGAGTGTAATAATCTCCTTACACGTAGTCTTAGAGGAAAGAATTGACCATCCTGGAAGAAAACAGTATTCAAACAGGAGTCTGCAGGCAAACAAGTTCAGAGGCAAGGCCGGACTGTGCGGTCCAAAGGGGGCCAATTGGTAGAGGTCAGGAGCAAGGCTGAGTCAGACTCGCAATGTATCTCTTAGTGCTGACCCCGATCCTCATCAGGAGGAAGGGTGCACAATAGTGCCCATCTCCGAAGGTTGTTAAGAAAGTTACTCGGATCATCAGGCTAAATGCTTAACAAATCCTAAGCACTCAATAAACAACCGAGCAAAACCCTCCTCCCTGGCTGTGGTCCCCTCCCCCTCTGGAAGTCAAGAGGCCCTGCAAAACGAGCCTCCTCCCAAAAGGTCCTTCTGGCTGAGAAGCACGCCTCTGGCCGGGCATGCTCAGTGCAAAGGCAGGGCTGGAGGCGGGGGTGGTTCCAAGTTTTGGGCGGAGGGTGCAGGCTCCTCCCTCCGGCTGGGCAGCGCCGGGAAGCAGGAGGGGAGCTGGAGGAAGGAGGCTGCACAGGCCGGAGGAGTCGGCGGAGCGCGCCGTGCCCCTGGCCCGCCGGGGAGCAGGTCCACTGACGACCTGGCGTGGATGGAGCTCCGAGCGGCGGGCGGGGGCAGCGCGCGGCGGCGGGTGGGATGCGGCGGGCCGGCCGCCTGAGCACCCCCGATGGCCCGTGGCGCGGCGACCTGCGGGAGCGACGCGCGGCTGCAACTGGGCCGGGACGCGGTAAGGCCGGCGCCCGCGCTGCTGGTCCCCGCCGTGCTGCTGGGCACCGCACTCGGCCTCGGCCTCGGCCTCGGCCTCTGGCTCGGCTGCCGCGCCGCCCGCCCGCGTCCGCCGCACCAGGTGGGTCGGCCGAGCGGGCAGCCGGGGTGTGGGGCGCGGGGGCGCGGTCTTCCTCGGCCCTGTGGTCCGGGTTTCCAGCCCCCTTCTCTGAGGCCATTTGAGCGTGATCTTGGGCATCGCTCGCAAAAGGTCTTGCCCTGGGGGATTCCCCTTCTGCTCCGGGAGGCGGCTGGAGACAGTGATTTCAGAGGGGGCCGGCCAAGTGACAGAAGGGCTCTGGCTTGGAGTTGCCCCGAAGTGTCTGCTCCATCTGACAACGCTGTGTGACCTTAGCTGATGAAGGCCTCCAGGCCTCAGTCTCCTCATCTGTAGCACTAAGCGTTTGGACTTACGGGCGGAGCTCAGCGTGGTGGACAGGAGGGCAGGGGATTTCCCTGCCCCTGGATGTCCATTCTGCTTCCTTGCTGTGTGCATTACCCGCTTAGCTCCTCTTGAGTCCCAGCTGCTACATCAGCATGCATTCAACATTCGACCACACAGCAAGAGTTTGCTGAGCACCTTCCACTGCCAGGCATGGCCTAGGGGCTTAGACACCACATCAATGTACAGGATAAACCCTGCTCCTGCCCCTGGAGGTTCACAGCCTCTGGATGGACAGATTACAAGTAAACACTTGATTATGACACAGCCCCATCATGAGTTCTGTGATGGGGAAATGAAAATGCTAGCATTTATTGAATTCTGGCCACACTTTCTACCTGAAAATGATCTCATTGACTCTGCAAAACAGCTTGTGAGCTTGTTCCATTCATGTCCCCATTTTGCAGATGAGGAAACTGAGGCACAGAGAGATTAAAATAACTTGCCAAATGACAGGCGTGTGTGTCTAACCCCAAAGCCACTGTATAGGAGGTGGATGGGATTGGTCACAGGTGGCTGCCTGAAAGGGATTAATGGATGCTTCATATGGCAGTTGTTGTTAAGGAATCGGATGTTGTGTGGAGGTATCGGGCATACAGCAGGCATTCCATCAGTGGTGGTGTGATCACTGTTTTAGATCCATGCAGCTTTGACCTCTTTGAGGGATGAAGTCTGGTGGGATCTGAGATAAGGTGGTGTGGTTTTGTTCCCCCATTCCTGGCCCACATGAGAAGGGGATGCATCCAGCAGATGTAAGCATCTCACGTGGCAAGTGAATTCAGGGGCGTGTCATGCTGCAAAGGGGTGATAAAAGTTGAAATTAACATAGTGCAAGATGCTTATAGGTAAGTTTGAGGTTGTCACATCCCGCTGGTCCTGGGTGCCAGGCCCCTTGCCAGGAGTTTGTGGGCATTTGTTTCTATATTCTCACTTCAAGCCTTTGAGTGGGGGGACTGTCAGCCTCACTTTCCAGGTGAGGACATCTAGGCTCTGCAAGGTTGTTCTCTGTCCAGGGTCACATGATGAATGAACAGTGGCTGGACTTCAACTGCAGTCTGTCTGAACCCCTAAGTCAGAGTGTTTAGTCATCCGCTACCTGGTAAGATGGCAGTTAGTATCTGTCTTAGTCTGGGCTGCTATAACAAAAATACCATCAACTGGGTAGCTGATAAATAACACAAACTTATTTCTCACAGTTCTGGAGGCCAAGAGTCCAAGATCAGGGTGCCAGCATGGTTGGGTTCTGGCTAAGGTCCTCTTCCAGGTTGCAGATGACTGACTTCTTGCTGTGTCCTCATATGGCAGAAGGGACAGGGGAGCTGCTGGGGCCTCTTTTATCAGGTCACTAATCCCATTCATGGGGGGCTCCACCCTCATGACCTAATTACCTCCCAAAGGCCCCACCTCCAAACACCATCACCTTGGGGGTTAGAATTTCAACACATTAACTGAGAGGGAAAGGGACACGAACATTCAGACCATAGAGTAGCCCATTTCGCAGCTGAGTAAGCTGAGGCTGACAGAGACTCACCAAGCTGTCCGGGTTTGCACAGCTGGTCGGTCACAGCTGCACTAGTCCAGTTGAGGGTGGTGGTGGCTCAGACCATGTTTGTAGCTATGGAGGGGGCTCTGGCTCAAAGGCAGGGCTGATTGGATTTTCTGATGGTTTGGATGTGACCTTTGTAGCACTCCTTTCTAAGTGTCCTCCTTTCCTCCGTCTCCCACCTCTAGTTTCTATTTCTAAAATAGAAACAATATGACTGTCCAGGTTAAAAACCTCCAGTGGCTCCTGGTTACCTACACAAGATCATGTCCAGTTTCCTCGCATGGTATATAAGGCGACTGGCCTTCCCTGGGACATGGGCGCCCATGCATCCAGCCACCCAGAATCCCCTTGATCCCCAGATGTTGCTGCACTTCTGCACATCTGTTCTTTGCCTCTTGTCCCACCCATCCTTCAGGACCCAGAAAGAAAACCATGTAGGGAAGTGTTCCCAACCTCATGCTGGATCAGACACTTCCTCCCTCTTGGGTCCCGGGCACTCTGTTCTCCTCCTGTGGTCCAGGTCACCCAGCTCATAATTCTGTCTTGCACCACTTTCCCTTTGTGGTTTCTGTTTTATTTTGTTTATTAGTTTTATTTATTTCATCATTAAAACTTTTTTTTTTGCATCAAAGTTACACATGCACATAATTTAAAATGTTCATTTGCAACCATTTCCCACTTTTCAGAAGCCATCTTGTTCGACTCTTGTTCAGCTGGCTATTTTGGTCATTTACTTCTAAATAACCTGCTGACATGGCTGCTTGACTTCCCACTGCAGAAGTGTGGAGTGATTTAGCTCTCTTTTCTCCCCTCCTTCATATTTACACCCTCTCCATCCACCATCACCACCTCCCTATGTGGTTATGGGGTAATTTTGGTGAAATCAGTATTTGGTGTTTTCGCTATTACAATTCTGTAAACATAATTCACTGTCAGCCAAGGATCCACTGTACTTATGATTACTTTCCTTTTTTGCACAATACTTTGTTTTCCCTGAAATTAATAATTACCCATTTTTTTCATTTGCTTAGATTCTGTGTACTTATCATCTGTTTAACAGTAAACTTTCCCCCATTTGTCTACATTTTCTTTCAAGATATTTGAATACATTAGGTATTTGATCAGTTTTATCTTCTAGGAAAACTTCTCTCCCAGAAAGCTTCTGAACTCTCCAATATGAGCTGGTTGCCTCTAGACCGTTGCTATTCTCATAGTGAACCAGAGCAATCTCATCAGCGTCACCTGGGAGCTTGTTACAAATGCCAGTTCTTGGGCCCCACCCCAGACTCACCGATGAGAATCTCTGGAGGTGGGTCCAGCAAGCTGTTGTTTAACAAGCCCTCTCATGGTCTCTCTGTTCTTAAAGTTCGAGAAACAGCTGCTGTAGGCTTTTGCTGTCACCATTGGGACCTCTTGGGGCCATCATGCTGGAACTTCTTCACCTCTCTTCTGGGTTGGACCCTCTTTCAGGATCTCCTACACCGTCTTTATTGGCTAATTTCCTCATTTGGATGGAACACATCCTCCAGTAGCTTTCTGAGAAAAGGATAGGTGGAAGTTCTTTTGAGAATTTATATGTCTGAAAATATCTTTTTTCTATCTTTATACTTAATTTGGTTAGAGTAGTTAAGTTATAGAATTCCAGGTTGGAAGTAATTTTCCCCCAGAATTTTGAAGGCATTTTCTCCATTTGTCTTTCAATTTCCATTGTTGATGTTGAGAAATCAGGTTGTATTCTGATCCTTGATATTTTGCATAGTATCTCTTTTTTTTCTTCTGTTCCTCAATAGAATCTTAAAGGATCTTTTCTTTATTCCCAGTATGTGAAATGCACCAGGATGGGTCTTGGTGGAAATCAAATGCTGGTTATTGTGCTGTGCATTCAGAAGGCCCTTTCAATCTAGAAATTCATTTTCTTGATTTCTTTAATGACTCTTTTCTTTCTCTATGTTCTGTTGCTTCTTTCAGGAACTCCTATCAGTTTTTGGTTAAATTGGGCCTCTAATTATCTTCCTTCTCTCCTATTTGTGATCTCTTTGTCTTTTTATGCTGTTTTTTGGGAGACTTTTCTCAACTTTATACTTGTACTGAGTTTTTCATATTCTTAATTTTCAAGTGTTCTTTTTGTCCTCAGAATATTCTGTGTTTTTACTAGCCTGTTCTTATTTTGTGACTGTAAAATCTTCTCTTATCTCTCTGAGGATATTATAATTGTTTGTTTTTAGTTTTCTTTTCCCCATGCAGTGTCTATTTCCTGCCTGCTTTTTCCTTTCGTTTGTTTTGGGGTTTGTCTTTCATATTAGAATCTGTCCTGAAATGGCTGGTGACCCTTGATCTCCTGGCCATTTTTAATTGGGGAGCAAAAAATCTGATACTCCTCCTTGGGTGACTGAGGTTTTTCTCCTGGAGTCTTTACTGTACAGTGATTGGACCAGGTGCTTCCCTGCAGAAGCCTTGTGCTGGTCAGCTATGGCTGCTAAACAAACAACCCCCAAACCTCTGGCTTCATCTAACCTTGCCTACCCTACCCCCAACTGCTCCAGACACATGGGCTTCCCTGGACATGCTGAGCATGCTTGTGCCTCAGGGCCTTTGCACTTGCTGTGCCCTCACCCTGAAATGCTTGTCCCTGTGATATCTGAATGGCTTGCTCTCTCACTTCCATCAAGTTTCTTTTCAAATGCCACCTTGTCCAAGAGGCCTTCCCCTCCCATCACTCTCCATTCCCCCATCCTCCATTGATTTTCCCTATAGCACTTATACCTCCAACACACTATATATTTATTTCTTTGTTTTCTTATGTCTCTCTTCTGTCACTAGAATGTAAACTCCATGAAGGCAGCAGCTTTGTTTGTTTTGTTCATTATTCCCAGTGACTAGATTAAGGCTTGACACTGAGTAGATGCTCTGTAATAGTTGGTGACTAACTCAGTGACAAACTGGTGATATATCCTCAGTTCAAGAGTATAACCATGAGCAGCCAGTGGTCAAAGAGAGGCTTGATAAGTGTCTCTGGCATAATAGGATTTTCAATACAGTAGATAATTATGTTCTATAAAATCAGTGCAAACGTAGGATTAGCAAATACTGAAGCATTGCTCCCAGGGGAGATGCAGGGTTTTGTTTGTACAAGATCCTGGTCACAGTATTTTCATTAACCAATCAATACGTGTGTTTATGTGTGTTTCTGTTTAAAGATGCCTCATTTAACATGGTTGATTCATTAACCTTGAACTCACAGCCAATAGCACTGTAACTCATGCCTGAACAAAGCTTATCTAATACATACATTTTCTCCATAAGGCACATCACAGTCTTCTTGTCCTTAGAAACACTAGACAGCACTTAGGGGTCATTTTCAACAAAATCACCAACAAAAATGCTAAAAAAGAATGGTACCAAGTAGAACATGGAAAGGACACTTGTTTGCAGTATGAGCTGAGACAAGAAAGTAGAGTGTGGCCTTGTTCAATCTCATTTGGAAACTGCACATCAGGCAATTCACATTTTTCACATTTCTGCTCGTGTCCAGGAAGGACCGCAAAAGCACCCCAAGTGTTGGTTTGGGGGATTACAAATAGATTTACCAAGTAGGCAAATTTGCAGATACAGAATCTACAAATAATGAGCATCAACCGTAGCTCACAACAGAAACCATTCTATAGTTTAAGGTTACCTAAGATATTTTCTTAAAAATTATCCAATCACATTATAGGAAGTAACAGGAATTTTAATATTTATGTGTCCTTCTCCATGTTAAGCTGTTACCCCACCCCAAGGAGCTCACAGGCTACAGGAGCTGGGGAAGTGGGGACCAACTCAGAAAAACAATGGAATGAGCTATTTTAAAATTAATTAATTAACTAATTAACTGATTTATTTTTGGCCACGTTGGGTCTTCATTGCTGCATGCGGGCTTTCTCTAGTTGCAGCGAGCAGGGACTACTCTTCGTTGCAGCGCATGGGCTTCAGTAATTGTGGCATGCGGGCTCAGTAGTTGTGGCTCGTGGGCTCAGTAGTTGTGGCTCGTGGGCTCTAGAGTGCAGGCTATAGTAGTTGTGGTGCATGGGCTTAGTTGCTCTGTGGCATGTGGGATCTTCCTGGCCCAGGGCTCAAACCCATGTCCCCTGCGTTAGCAGGCGGATTCTTAATCACTGCACCACCAAGGAAGCCCTGGAATGAGCTTTGATCCGAGTATTGCCTCCAGGTCCTGAGGACACGCTAAGATGGGGCTTTGGGGCTTGTCAGGAGGGTGACACCTGGACAGTCTTGAAGGATGTGGACCTGACTCCAGGTGGAGGGAAGCACTGCACACAGAGGGCCAGGCCCGGAGCAGAGATGAGCAGCCGTGATGGCTGGGGGTGGGGAGTTGATGGCTAATGTCACAGGGGCACTAGGCTGACCAATTTCAATGTGTTCCCCCCACCCCACCTTTGGATTTTAGAAAGATGACTCTCAGAGTCTGCTCAAGAACTTGGAGCCTAACGTTCAGACCCCTCCGGAAACCGGCTCCCCATCCAGGAGGAGGAAGAGAGAAGCACCGACTTCAAAGGATGAGGAGGCTCTGAACGTAAGCTGGGTGTTTGGGGTGCATTGGAAGAGACTCAGGTTGGGTGTCCCGTTCCCTACCTGGATTTCATCCAGAGGAGCCCCAACAGATCTCATGTCCCAATAGGCTTCTTTTTGAGGTATAATTTACATAGAAAAAATGCACAGATTTTAAGCTTACAGTTTAATGAGTGACAAGTGTATACACCCCTGTAACCAAGACCCCAATCGGGAACGTTCCTTTACTCCGGGAAGTTCTTCTCTAGTGCCCCTTTCATAGGCAGCCACTGCTGTGATTTCCATCGCCATGATTGGTTTTGCTGTTCTAGAATTTTACATGAATGCAACCACATGCTTTCCTGTGCCTGCTGATCCAGGTCGTCGTTGCACTTGTCATTTGTCCCTTTTAATTGCTCATCCTGCTGTGGGGATGTGTCACGGTGTGGGTTGTTGCCAGTGCTTGGCTGTTCTGAACAAGGCTTCTGTGAATGTTTGTAAGTTTGTTTTCATTTTGTTTTATTTCTTTTAAGTAAATATCTAGGAGTGGGAGTTCCGGGCCTCTGATGGAGATGTTAAAAGATGGATGCTCCCTGTACCTTCCTTGTTGCTCCTCTCCTCACTCCATCCAGCCTGAATCAGCCCATAGGGCGTCGCTTCCTGCATAAGCTCCATGGGTGGAGAGGGCGCTTCTTCCAAAGATGTGTTCTTTCTAGTCACTTCCTGCTCCCTAGAAAGGACCAGACTCCAGTCATTTGCCCATTTGACTCCAGCCTCAATTGCCCAAAGGTGAATATAGATATCTAGGTAGGTAGGTAAGTAGGTAGGTAGGTAGGGGGGGAGAGAGAGAGAGAGAGAGAGAGAGAGGGAGAGAAAGAAAGAGAGAGAGGTGCTGGGAAAAGGGGAAAGATTGGAACCAAGTTTCTTACTTAGCATCTACTGATTCCAGGCATTTTCACATGTCATTTTTGAGTCATGTAAACACTCATGTGAATTCTCTCATGCAATCCTCTCAGCACCCCATGATGTAGACCTTGTTTATTTGCCCATTTTCCAGATGGGGAAACTGAGGCTCGTGGAGCCAGGTCACTGTCCTCAGTCACGTAGCTGAGATTTGGGCCTGGGGGCGTTCAGCTCCTGCCCGGGAGGGCTGCTTTCCCACACGCCGCAGCCTCTGACACTCAGTCATGTTCTGCAGCTTCTGCTTACCAAGCAAGGAAAGTGTGTTGGGTATTCTAAAACAAATTTCACCAAAAAGTTAGAAATGAATAGGAAAAGCTTCTAATTAAGCTGAAAATTCAGTGTTCGAGTCACCCCCCTGTCTGTACTTCCCAAGGGTTCTGGAGACAGGGCTTCCCTTCCCCACGCTGGGCCAGACCCCATGGAGCAATCAGCTGCCCTCCCAGGGCTGAGACATGGGGAGCTGGAGAGGAAGAGAGAGCGCCTGGCTGTTCCCGGAGATGAGTCCTCACTTCCTTGTCTGTGCTGTGTGTCTCGAGCTCACACTCCCAGCCTCTCTGTTTCCAGGTGCTTGTCTTTCCATGTGTGTCTGTCTATGTGTGTATCAGTGCATCTCACTGCGTGTCCATCTCTGTTTTTGGTGTCTCTCTCCATGTGCGTCTCTGTGGGCCTGTGTGTGAGAGTGTGACACTGTGGCTTTGTGATGTCTCCCTGTCTTAGTTTCTCTCTCTCCCTCATCTATCCCTATGCCTCTGTTCCTCTCACCCCATAGGATTAAAACCCTGCTCACAGCAATGAAAACATACGTCCACGCAAAAACATGTGCACAAATGTTTCTGACAGCCCTAATCACAATAGCCAAAACGTGGAAACCCAAATGTCCATCAGCCGATGAATGAATGAACAGAATATGGTCCTTCCATACAATGGAATACTGTTCAGCCACAAAAACAACATGAGTGAAACTTGAAAATAGTATGCTAACTGAAAGAAGCCAGTCACAAAAGACCACATGTTATAGGATTCCATTCATCTGAAATGTCCAGAACAGGTAAACTTACAGACACCAAAAGTAGAATGGTGGTCGCTTAGGGTGGGGTGGGGAATGGGAGGGGTAGGGGTAATAGCTAAAGGGTACAGGTTTCCTATTGAGATGATAAAGATGTTCTAAAACTGACTGTAGTAATGGTTGCACATATCTGTGAATATACCGAAAAGTATTCAATTTACATGGTTCAATTGCATGAATTATATGTCAATAAACCTATTTGAAAAAAAAAAAACCCTTCTCACAGAGAGGGCAGCCTCATATATGATACAAACAACGTTGGCTTTGGGATCCAGAATCCTAGAACCCAGCTCTACCACCTGTGTGCTGTGTGATGTTGGGCAAGAGACATAACCTCTCTGAGCCTCAGGGTTCTCAGCTTTGTGTTAACAGTAGTGGTGGCGGCCCCACAGGGTCACCCATGAATCCACTCTGTGAACACTCCTACCACAGAATGAGTCAGTCTTTGCAGGGGAGCCAAGTCTCTCCACCTCCTCAGAAGTCTAACCCATTTCTTCCACCTAGTAATGTTTTACCTGTTAAAACATTAGCTGTGCCTCGCCAATGCCCATTATCAAGCTAATAATTGCCAAGAGTTAAGTTAAAGATCTGCCTTTTCCAGTAACCAGCTTGCCAAAATGCCCCTGCCTTCTGCAGGCTGAGCTTGTCAAGGAATGAGGGCAGGGCTGATTTTGACAGGGCAAGTTGAGCTGTAACCCTGACATCCTCCAATGCCCAGAAAACCAAGGCATTTGGGGTCCACGCCACTCCTTGCATGAACTCTGTTTTGATAAATAGCTCTTGTTAGTCACAAACAAACAAAATTCCAGAAGGCTCTGAGGCATGGCACTCCCCAGCCTCCTCCTGTCCTTTGGCTGTGGAGGAGGGAGGGTGCATACCTCCCCTCTGGAGGTATTTGTGCATTTGCCGAAAAGAGCACCTTTTGTCAGAGAGTGAAATGGCTTTTCTTTTCCTACAATTACGTTTTAGCTAATTTTCTGAATAATCGCACTGCTTCAGCTGAAGAAGTTTTACATTGTAAATTTGCACTACAGCCAATTTTCTGAATAATTGTGTTGCTATGGTTGGGGAGATCAGACTTTGGAGGACTTCTGAACTTAATAAGAAGAGCTGTGAAAAACTAAAAACAGCCCAGGCTCCCGGTTCCTAGGTTCTGCTTCTGTCCATCTCAGGTGGACCCCTGCGACTATAATCTTTGCTTCCTATATTATGTTTTTCCCCTGAAATGCAATGTTTGTTTGGTGTCTCCTCTTTAGAAGATGCACTCCTGGAAGGCAGAGACCAAGCCTTCCTCTCATTTTCTACCCCTTTCATTCCATCCTTTCTTTTCACCTCTGTTTGGAAGAAGTTTAAAAATGCACAGTGCTCTTTCTGCTTTTGCATCATTCCTTGAAAAAGTGTGTTTCCACTGGACCATCAGCCAGGGCCGGCTTCATAGGTGGACATGCCCTTTGGTCACACAGACCCCGTGCCCAGTCGCCACGCCCCCTTCTCCCCCCAGCCAGTTTCTGGACTCTGCTGTCTTGAAATTCTTAATCATTTTGACTAAGACCCACCCTCCCCGCCGCTGTTTTCATTTTGCACGGGGCCCCACAGATTATGTCACCCGTTCTGAAGTCAGCTTTTTTAGTCTTACTGCCACGCTTTGCTGTTGTACCAGTCCCCCAGCTAAGAGAGTGGGACTGGCTGCTGGGAGCTGGGGACAGGCCTTGCTCTGCTCCCTCAGATCCAAGGAAAGCCAGGAAGGGTTTTAAGCCAGGAAGTGATGGGAATTGTATGTTTTTTGATGGCCACGGGGGGAGAATGGATTGGAAAGTGTCCACCTCTGAGCCTTCCTTTGCCTTTCCATAAAATGGGCCTGATCATGATAGCACCAACCTCCCCAAGCTGACTGTTGTGTGATAAGGAAATAGGCAAACACGCATCAAGTGCCAGCACATAGTAGGCCCTCAATACTTGGATGGGGAGCCAGGTAAGAGGCTATTGCTGCCCCTTGGGGTAAATATAATGGTGGCTTGGGCCAGGGCTGTGGATCTGAGAGATGTTTAGGAGGTTAAGTTGGTGGGATTTGTGGTCGATTGGATGTGACAGATATGGGAGCGACAAGTATCTCAGGATCCAGCTTATGTCCCTGGGGCGTGGTGAAGCATGGCTCTTCCTCTTGTTCTCATTTGTGTCATGTCGACGGAGATGGATGGTGTCAGCTGAAGAGGAGGGACTCTGGAGCCAGGGAATTTGATTCAAATCCTGATTCTGACATTTAATAGCTGTGTCACCTTGGGTGCACAGCTCAACCTCTCTGTGTCATCTTCCCCATCTGGGAAATGGCAGGGTCCTTGGAAGTTTAAGGATGGATAGATGGACATATGAATGGTCCTTAAGTTTAAGGACCACATGTTGGTGGTCTTTCCCCACGCTTGTCATCTAAGTCTGTTTTTGCGAGTCCGAAGAGAGAGATAGACATGACAAGAACTGGGGCCCTTGCCCCAGAGCTTCCCCTCCTGCCCTGCTCAGAAGGGCACATGGCGACAGCCTCTCTGGAGATGTATACAGGCCACGTCACGGGCTCTGTTGGGTGCTGTTTCAACGTCACACAGCGTGAGGAAGAGATAAATTCTTCTGCTTTCCTTGTGATAGGATATGTAATTCCAAGGAGAGCTCAGCAATCAGAAATCAGTCATTTGTTATGGAGTTCTTTTTTTTAAGATTTAGTTGCAAAGCGTTAGAATCGATGTGGATGCAGTTTTCACCTGCCAGCCAGTTCAGAATTGCTGAGTAAAGATTCCTCCCGGCCTGGAGTGCCGGGCTCCTGAACTGCTGCCCGCCCAACTTCATTCACCTGCTGGTTGTGGCCAAGCATTTATTCAGCACCGACTGTGCAGAGTGCAGGGGTGACCCTGACAGGACAGCAATATGGAAAGGATGTGGGGCCTTTCTATATTGTGTGGAGAAGGCACGAATCAGTCCATCCGCTGCGGTTGGGGAGATGATCCCTGAGCAGTGTTTGATGGTGGCTCTTTACTACCGTGACTTATAGCTGTCCATCACCTCACTTCTGCTCTGTTCCAGCAGCTCTGCTGGGAGCTTTATCCACACCGTCCTTGGGGGCAGATGTGCTACCTGCTTACTGTCTGGGAAGACTGAGGCTCAGAAAAGTGAAAAGACCTGTCCAACCACTACTTTTCATTTAAGGGTCTGATCAAAAGCCTTGCATGAATATTGCCACACGTAAGTGGTTATACACCTGGCAGTGCTAAAAATATTTGGTTCCGTATTCCACCAAAAAGTGGTTCACAATTTTTAGGAAAACTTTTGGTGTTGTCAAGTTATTTAAATCCTTACTTCTTCCAAAGCTGAAGGCTTGGAATTAAATGAAGAATGTGCTATTTAACATTGGTCCGTTCGCCCACCCACCCATCTGTACAGCTACCCCTCCCACACCCATCCCTACACCCATCTATCCATCCATCCACCTGCCCATTCATCTGTCCATCTGTCCATCCATTCATATGTCTATCTAGCCATCCATCCTTCCATCCATCCATCCATCCATCCATCCATTCATGCATCCATCCTTCCATCCATACATCCATTCATCCATCCATCCATCCATCCTTCCATCCATCCATCCATCCATCCATCCATCCATCCTTCCATCCATCCATCCATCCTTCTAGCAAGTGAGCACTAAATGTGCTTATTATGGTCCCTTCCCGAGGCCATTGTTACAAATGGGATGTGGCATTTTGGAAACTCTTGGTGGTTTGTCCTTCATTTTACTGAAAGCCCCCATGCCATTTGTTTTTTTTTTTTCCTTCCCAGGAATGTGAGCCATCTTTCAATAGCAATATCACAGCGTTTGCACTGAAGGCAAAAGTCGTCTATCCCATCAATCAGAAGTTCCGGGTGAGAGTCCTGAGCTCCGTCTTACAAATGCAATTAACCAATAATGTGCTAGAGATTGGGGTAGGAGAAGGGGGATTAAATGTGCAATTTGGGGTCCTATTTGAGGATTTTATGGCAAGTCATTTTAATAGAGATAATTTTGTGGCTTTGTAATGGAGCATAACTTTAGGCTTAGTCCATTTTATGACAGTGCTGTCAGGGACAGGGTATGCCCATGGTATATATAACAAGGTATCCACAGGGACACCAGGTGACAGCACAGTAGGGCAGCATCTGCCCTGACCTTTTAACACTAGTACAAATACTAACAAGTTACTAACATTAATCCTTACAGACCCTGGGACTAATGCCAGCAGCTGAAACTGAACATTTACTGCCGGGCTGGCACAGTGCTAAGCATTTGTCATACATTACACATTTCAGTATTCCTTGCAACATTCCTATAAGGTAAATAATATTGTTCTCTCCACTTTATGCATAAGGAAACTGAGGCCGGGAGAGGTTAATGATCTGCTCAAGGTCATACTGCAGGAAGTGGCAGGGCAAGAGTCGTACCCTCAGGTCTTACACCTGGAGCCAGGAGTTCACACCTGTGGCTGGGAGTTTTGCAGAGAGCAGCATATTCCTTGATGTTTCAAGGAGCCCTCGGCCTATGTGATGTTCCATGAAAAAAATAGTTCCCTGGTCAAGTAAGTTGAGGAAAGTGCTGCCTGCTCTCCTGGAGATAAAGAGGACAGACTCAAACCCAGCTCCTATCTCAGCCGTTTACTCTTGGCCATTCCCTGATTTCTCAGGACCTCAGTTTCTTCATCAATAAAATGGGGGTAAAAGGCCCTCCTGCCTCACCCAGTTGTCTTGAGGGTGAGATAGGGAATTAGGCATAGGGCTTAGAACAGTGTGTGTTGTCTGCGCACTCAGTACGTGTTCAGTTTTTTAAATTATTATTTGCTTTTGAGGACAGCCAGAGCCTATCGAAGGCTCTGAGAATTCCTGTACCAAAGAAATGATTCTACCTTGTTCACGCAGACTTTCCCAAACTAATTTTTCTGTGGAACCCTCACAGTGAGCAGTAACTGGTTATAGTTCATGGGACTGCTCCCCGGAACACACGTTGGGAACCACTTCCTTCGCTATCCGGTGGGTGGGTGAAGGTACAAAACTCCCAGACCTGGGACATTCATTTGTCATCAGCACCCGTGCTAGGCAGGCTCTGTGGTGGGCACTGGTGATTATCCAGTGGTCAAGAGAGCACTGTCCTCACCCTGGAGGCCCTCCCAGCCTGGCGGACATTGCAGGATGGCGTGTGATAGCAGGCAGGACAGAAATGACCAGGGTCCTGTGGAACCCGGTGTGGCCCGGGGATCAGGGTAGGAAGATTCAGGGGTCTGTGTCCGGAGGGAGGGATGCTTCAACCCAGCAGACAGTGAGTTAGGGGTGTTTCAGGCAGGGGGACAAGAGTCTGGAAAGGCTCAGAAGCATGAACTGCTAGTGAGGGTTTGGAGCTGGCCAGCAGCTCAGTGCTACCTGGGCTTGCACCTCTGGGAGCAGCAGGAAACGAAGCTGGACATAGGGATGGCTGACATTTGCTGAGCTCTCTGGCTGTGCCAGGCACTAGGCTATGACCTCATGTGGTCATGGCAGTGCAAGGGGCTTGAGTTCCTTGTTAAGGGGCTTTGAGTCTATCCGAGGGCAGGTCAGTGGACAGAGCGGGCCTGGGGTCTGGGACAGCAGCCAGAGAGGCGGGGCAGGGCAGGCGGGCTGCTGGGGAGATCAGAGCTGGCAGCCGAGGGTGGGTACAGGTGGGCCGTCGGGGAACAGACCCAGGCTAATTGCTGGAGGGGAGGAGCCTGGTGCAGAGGGGCTGGCCTTTGGGGACAAGTGATGTGACAAGAGCTGTGACGAAGGCCCCTAGGGCCATGGCCGTGCCCCTGGGGCAGAAGCTCCACGGTGTCCACTCATACCCTCCCTGCCTGCCCCGGCTTGGCCTTCCTGGGAGCCACCGCGTGTGTCACTGGCGGAATTACGGAAACACTCATGATGGGTCATGTGGACTGAGAGTACACTTTCTCTCCTGCCCCCCAGCCTCTGGCCGACGGTTCCTCCAACCCATCTCTGCACGAAACCTTAAAGCAGGCAGTCTTGCCGAACCAGCCCATGGAGGCATCCCCTTCCAGCAGCCTGGGGAGCCTGAGCCAGGCTGAGAAGGACGACTGCAGCTCCTCGTCCAGCGTCCACTCAGCCACCAGTGATGACAGGTTCCTCGGTCGCACCTTCCTGGGGGCGAGCAGCTTCCCCGAGGCACTGACCTGCGAGAGGTGAGGAGGGGGTGGGATGGAGGATGCAGACTCATAGGCCGTATCATGCTCACTGGAGGAAATGGGGGCCCAGAGAGGTTAAGGACTCAGCCATGGACACACAGCGACCCAGTATCAGAGCTGGAGCTGAATGTGTGCTGCTGGCCAGCATGGGGGTCATGGAGCCAGGCCTGAGCCCTGGGGAGAGACAGACGGGACCTCCTTTAATCACTGACCTGCCCCGTGCACTGCATAGCAGCAGCTAGCGCTGGTTAAGTGTCTTCTGTGTACAAAATATTAAGCACTTTGCAGGGATTAATTCTCTCTGGGGCACAAGGAGCAGGTCTGTCTTATTCACAGCTGTGCACTACCACCCAGTGGGAGCCTGGGACAGGCACAGTGATGAACAAGTATTAATCAGTCAATGAATTAATTCCTCTTAACAGCCCTACGTTGTTAAGGTTGTGTAGTAGATGCTAATATTGCCCTCATTTTCAAAGAATAAAATGAGACACAGAGAGGCAGAGTGACCTGCCCAAGGTCACGCAGCAGGTGAGTGTTGGAGCCTGGTGTGACCCCACCACCTTATCTTGCAGCCCATGCTCTAAATCGCCAAACTGTCCAGCCCAGAGTAAGGCTTAGCACCCAGTAGGTGCTCAAAAAACTAGTCAGCAGGTTTGCACGTCAGTCCTCAGGCCTCTCTCAGATCTGAATTTGCATGAGTCCAAGGAGCCCTGGGTGACTTGAACCAGGCATGGCCTGGCTCAGGGCTGTGGAAAGAATGGACTCAGAACCCTGAGCTTGGTGTTGACTCTTAAGGTGGCCCCGGGAAGGAGGGACTTCGTTTAATTGGAGCTTTCTTGGCTCCCCTGCTTGGCTGGGAAGGGGTGTTTCTTCCCATTCGGACGAAGAGGACTTGAACAGTTCAGGTGGGAGTGTAGTCATTTAAAATGCGTTTGCCTATGTCGGAGAAAACGTCAAAGGCCTTTATCTTCACACTGTCAGTTATCTGCCCCTGTGGCCACGTGACCACTACTTGATATCTCTGACCCTTGATTTCCTGAGTCAGTTTCCTCATCTGTAAATGGCTGTGAGAATGTGTACATGATGGCAGAAAGGAAGGATGACACGTGACACTAGACATGAAAATGCCGGGGGGGCCCGGGGGGGAGTGCTCTTTTTCATTTCTCTCACCTTCCATCTCTTCCTGTGTTCTGTCTTTGATGTCTCGGGCAGCTGTTTCCTTCTGGTCACAAGTGGGTTTCAGATGGCTACTTCAATTGCTCCTTATGCACCTGGGGTGGCTGCGAGCAATCTCTGCATGCCGCAGAATTTAAAATCTGGAGTCAGGATGCACCGTGGCTTATCCTGCAGGGAGGTACTGATGACTCGGTAACCTTACCCCCCACTTCAAATACTCTGAAAGTCTCTTCTGTTTCCCTTTGGACTTTTCAGCGTGGACCTTGACTTGTGTATCTACAACCTTCACTTAAAAGACCTGCTGCATCTGGACGCGGCGCTGAGGCAGGAGAAGCATAAGGTAGGTGGAGCACTCAGGACCCGGGAGACAGGCTCTCCGTGTGCATGGAGTCCCGGAGACCCTTGGGAAACGGGTGTCGGTGACAGCGAAGCCGCCACAAGGGGAAGGCAGAGCAGGGTTAGGCGTCCGACCACAAAATGGAAAAGCAATTCGTGCCTGCAGACGGGGAGCAGGATTTACTTTAGCCAGTGCCATTGGGGTTAAAAGCAGAAAGCTGGGTACCTACTCTGTGCACACCTCCTGACGGAGACCAAAGAGAACAGGATTTTTAGAGGAATGATAATAGTGATCATAAGATTTATGAGTACTCACTATGTACTAGGTCCTGGGGGTGTTACACAGGTGGTTATTTTAAAGCTCACACAACCCGGCGAGGTGGGTGCCATCATTGTGTCCATTTTATAGATGGGGAAACTGAGGCACAGAGTGGCGACTGGCCCTAAGTCATAAAGTTCTAAGTTGGGGCTGAGATGGGAAGTTGAGTACCTTCTTATGGGTGTGCATTCTCCGAGTGAAGGAAGGAGAAATCAGAGCCATGGAGGAAACAAGATTGGTCTCTGCCAGATGCACATGGATCCATACTGGGTCCAGGTTACAGAAAATCAGAGGGATGAGTCCCACTGTAGCTACAGAACCTCCATGGGTTAGCCAGGCAGCAAGGCCACTGGGGTTAAAAAAAAAAGAATTATTTCAGGCTTCCCTGGTGGCGCAGTGGTCAACTACTGAGCCTGTGTGCCACAACTACTGAAGCCCGTGCACCTAGAGCCCGTGCTCTGCAACAAGAGAAGCCACCGCAGTGAGAAACCTGCGCACCGCAACGAAGAGTAGCCCCCGCTCGCCGCAACTAGAGAAAGCCCGCGCACGGCAACGAAGAGCCAAACGCAGCCAAAGATAAATAATTAAAATTAAAAAAATAAAATAAAATAAAGAATTATTTCTCCATGAGACACATCCTTTGAATTACTGAATGAGGGAGGAGACCTACAGAGAGAAGGGAGGAGAGAGAAGGCCTGTTGGGAAGAGAAAGGGAGGGGTAGATGGAGAGAGTGACAGACAGACAGACAAAGACAGATATGCCCACAGGTGCTTCATTGTAAACAGGAGAAATAAAAGAATATTAAGTTGAGGATGCAACAGAAAGAAATTTTGCTCTGTGTGAGCAGAACTGGCCTCGTAAACAGGTGCCAGTATTTGAAACCATAAATCATCCTAGGATTCCAGAAATCGAGCCTGTTCCTACAGCCCCACAGACCCCCATGCAGAGGCTCATGGACATGAGGCACGAGCCCACCTGCAGCTGCAGCCTGCTTTCACTTAGCCACACCTGGTCCTGCTTGGGGGCAGGTGGCCCTGGCGATTTTCTCAAAGGCTCTGCTCCCTGGAGGGTGATTGTTTCTGTGCTCAGAGCCCCATCCAGCTGGTGAGTGACGTAGTCCTGGCCCCTCGCCCCTGGAGGAGCCAGCGAATGCCCACAGGGAAGCAGCCTACTGTCATGAAGAGAGCATTCACTGTCACTCATCTGTGGGCAGCCTCCCCGCCCTGCTGGACACAATAATGGGGACAGCCCCTGCCTTTATGGAGCCCACTGTCCAGGGGAGAAATGGCAGTCAATAGACTGCACAAAATGCACAGAGGCAAAAAGTATGACAAAGCAAATGATGGAGTACCATGAGGGCATGTAAGAGAGGACCTGAGGGCATGTAGGCTTCAGGGAGGTGGTCAGGCTTCCTTGGAGGGAGATACTTAAGCTGGAACCTGGGAAAGTTCCAGGAGCACCAGATTAGGAATTAGAAACTTGGGTTCTAGTCCACCCTTTGACACTTACGAGCTGTGTGACTTTTTGTAAGTCACTTCCCCTCTCTGGGCCACTTTAGGAAAGGTGTGAAAATAATATACTTCCAGCTTTTACTCCATGGAATTACTAGGAAGTCAAGTCCCACTTTAAAAGTTCTCTGTAGGCAACGTTCTGGGCTCTGTTGGGCTGTGTGATCTGCGTCATCACAGCATCATTTATGAAACACTGAAACTCTGCTAGGCTAAACACTTTAAATGTCTGATCTCATTGAAACCTCAGTGCTGTTCCACTCATGAGGAACCTGAGTCTCAGAGAGGTCTAGGCAGTTGCCCAAGATCACACAGCTGGTAAACTGCAGAGTCCGAACCCAAATGAGGTTTGTTTGAGTCCAAGGTCTGTGTATCCTCAGAGCCCAGAACAGTGCCCTGCACATAGTAGGTGCTCAATAGAAATGTGTCTGGTTGACACCGTCGCCACCCTGGGAGAGCTGCTTTCTAATGGCTTTCCATTCACTGCAGGGCATGTCTTCATCGTGTGTAAGACCTAGAGAAACATGGGGAACAGGAGGGAACCATGTTACACAAAGACTTCAAATTTCATTTCTCTGGTAGAGATCCACTATCACAGGTCAGGGTTCAGAAGTGACTCAGACCAGTTGTGACCACCATGCAGCCAAGAAGCTTAGAGCTCTCTGGTGGCCCTTGAGGAGGAAGACACTGGTGCTGGGCTTGTCTAGGAGGTGGAGTTGTAACCTTTAAAAGCAGAATGGCAGAAAAGAAAATAGATCAGGGGATGTGGGAGGGGGGTGGCTAATATCAGAGGAGCACTAGGACTAGCGGATTTCTCCTGGTGCTGGAAAATTCTCTATCTTGATTGTGGCAATACATGGGGAAAAATTGCATGGAACCACACGCACACATATACACACAAATGAGTGCATGTAAAAATGGGTGAAAACTGAGTAAGGTCTGTAGTTAACTGTATTGGACTTATGTCCATTTTCAGGTTTGATATTGTACCACAGTGATGTAAGGTGTCACCCCTGGGGACAAAGCACACAGAACTCTGTACTGTTTTTCATCTTCCTCTAAGTCCATAATTATTCCAAATTTAAAAGTTTTTACAATTCAGAGGAATGGGACAAGACCTGTGAACGTTACTGATTCAGTTTGGGATCAAAAAGAAAGTAGATTTGAGATTAACATCTTGAGAAAAGAATGTTACTCTACATAGCCTCAGACTTCAGTGGATGGAAAGTCAAGACAATTTTTGTCTTTTTAGAGCTTATTAGCATTGGCAAGCATAATGAAGGTTGGTGAAGAGTTCTGGGTCTGTCCCTCATGGATGTCCCTTGTGACATGAGGCCAGTTGTCCAGATTTCTCAACTGAGAGTTCCTCATCTGTAAAATGGGGAATATTGACCAACCTCCTGCTGTGATGATCATTTGAGATAATATATATATTAACCTGGCACAGAAGAGTGTTTAACAAACCTTAAAACAAAGATCGTAAACTATGGCCCTTGGGCCAATCCAGCCATACCTTTTCTTTTACACATCACCTACGGCTGCCTTCATGCTGTAACAGCAGAATTCAGTAGTTGCAAAAGAGATAGTATGGCCTGCAAACCCCAAAATATTTACTTTGTGGACATTTGGAGAAAAACATTTGCTCACCTGTGCATTTAAAAATGTCTTACCACGGGGGCAGTCCCAGATGCCTGCATAGGAAGATCCGGTTCTCACCTCCTCCCATGGACACACTGAATCTATAGCTACATATGAAGTAGATCCCTCTGAAAAAGACCTAAAAACTGGTGAACAGCTCCTTCATGACTAACACTCTTGGCATACCCTCAACAAGTGGGACCCATCAAGAATAAATTAGGCTGCTGTGGAGCAACTAAGCCCGTGTGCCACTACTACTGAGCCCACACTCCTAGAGCCCATGCTCTGCAACAAGAGAAGCCACCGCAATGAGAAGCCCACTCACCGCAACGAAGAGTAGCCCCTGCTCACTGCAACTAGAGGGAGTCCATGCGCAGCAATGAAGACCCAACGCAGCCAAAAATAAATAAATAAATAAATAAATTTTTTTTAAAAGAAGAAGAGAATGAAAAAGAATAAATTAGGCTACTTAGACAAGCACAAAGGTTTGAGAGACAGCCATGAGCTAGGGCAAGGTTGAAAGATAAAGTTCATCTTTTACAAGGCCACTTCTTCAAGACTGGGAGAGGTAGCTGTTTTGCCTAATACATAGAAACAAACACAGTCAATCAAAATGAGGAAACAGAGCAATATGTTCAAACAAAAGAACAAGATAAAACATCAGGAAAAAAGCCTTGATGAAAAGGAGGTAAGTAATTTACCCGATTAAAGAGTTCTTCTCTGAAAGCTTTTCCTCTAAGATCAGGAACAATACAAGGATGCCCACTCTCGCCACTTTTATTCAACATAATGTTGGAATTACTGTCCAGAACAATTAGGCAAGGAAAAGAAATAAAAGGCATCCAAAATGGAAAGGAAGAAGTAAAGCTGTCAGTATTTTCAGAAGACATGATTTTATACATAGAAAAGACTGGACAAAAAACTGTTAGAACCGATAAATTCAGTAAAGTTACAGAGTACACAATGTACAAAAATATGTTGTGTTTCTATACACTAAAAACAAGCTATCAGAAAGAGAAATTGGGAAAACAATCCCATTTACAATTCAATCAAAAAGAATAAAAGACCTAGGAATAAATTTAGCCGAGGAGGTGAAAAACTTGTACACTGAAAACTTGACATTGATGAAAGAAATCAAAGAAGCCACAAATAAGTGGAAAGATATTCCATGCTCATGGGTTGAAAGAATTAGTATTGTTAAAATGTCTGTATTACCCAAAGTAATCTACAGATTCAATGCAATCCCTATCAAAATCTGAATGGCATGTTTCAAATAGAACAAACAATCCTAAAATTTGTATGAACCCACAAGACCCCAAATAGCCAAAGCAGTCTTGAGAAAGAAGAACAAAGCTGGTTATGTCAATTATTCTTCAAAAGAAAAAAGTGCCTTACTACACAAATAGGTCTAACTGACCTTTGACAGAGGTGCAAATGGAGTTCAGTGGAGGAATGATAAGCTTTTCATTAAATCATGCAGTTGGACATCCATAAGCAAAACAAAATGAACCTCAAGCTAAACCTCATACCTCATACAAAAATTAACTCAAAATGGATTATGTACTTAAATGTAAAATATAAAACCATGAATCTTTTAGAAAAAAAAACAAAGGGGAAAATCTTTGGGATCTAAAGAAAGAGTTCTTAGAGTAACACCAAAAGTGTGACCCATAAAAGGGAAAACAAATTAAAACTCGTCAAAATAAAAAACTTCTGCTCTGCAAAAAATCCTGTTAAGAGGATGAAGACTGAGGCAATATTTTGCAAGCCACATTCTGTAAAAAGACTAGTACCTAGAACATATGAGGAACTCTCAAACCTCAATCCTAGAGTCTGTCCTACAGAGTGAAGTTAAGTCAGAAAGAGAAAAACAAATACTCTATGCTAACACATATATATGGAATCTAAAAGAAAAAAAAATGCTTCTGAAGAACCTAGGGGCAGGATAGGAATAAAGATGCAGACGTAGAGAATGGACCTGAGGACACGGGGAGGGGGAAGGGTAAGCTGGGACGAAATGAGAGAGTGGCACGGACTTATATATACACTACCAAATGTAAAATAGATAGCTAGTGGGAAGCAGCCGCATAGCACAGGGAGATCAGCTCGGTGGTTTGTGACCACCTAGAGGGGTGGGATAGGGAGGGTGGGAGGGAGACTCAAGAGGGAGGAGATATGAGGATATATGTATATGTGTAGCTGATTCACTTTTTTATAAAGCGGAAACTAACACACCATTGTAAAGCAATTATACTCCAATAAAGATGTTAAAAAAATAATAATAATAAAAGAAAAAGAAATAAGTAAACAATCCGATTAGAAAATTGGCAAAAGACATGAACAGATTATTTCACCAAAAAGAATATACGGCTGGCAAGGAAACACACACAAAAGCACATGAAAAGATGTTCAACATCATTAAGCCATTAGGGAAATGCAGATTAAAACCACATGAGATATGACTACACACCTATCAGAATGACAAAAATAAAAATAACAGCACCACCAAATGCTTGTGGGGTTGTAATGAAACTGGATCACTCATACATTGCTGGTGGGAATATAAAATGCCACTCTGGAAAACAGGTGATTTCTCATAAAACAAAATATACAATTACCAGAAGACCCAGCAGTTGCAGTCTTGGACATTCATCTCAGAAACACATATGTTCAGTCAAAAACCTGTATGTGAATGTCCATAGCAGCTTTATTTGTAATAGCCCCAAACTGGGAACACTCAGATGTCCAGCAATAGGTGAGTGATTAAACGAATTGTGGACACAGCACCCTTGGACTTGCCAGGGTGTCCCTGCCTATGGAGGACCCTTCTTGGTTTAGAGGACATGTCCATCCATTGAGACGGGGCTGGAGTGAATGACTTTACACATCCCATTTCCATACAACCTTCCCTCTGATTCTTTCCACAAAGAAGCAACCCCCCTTCGCCTCATCTGTTTTCTTGACTCATGGAAATGGGGAAAGTGGGGGCTTCCCACAGAGTGGGCTCCTCATAAATATGTGCAGAAGAAATGAAACATTTTTCTTTAGAAGCTTCATGAAAATGCAGTCCATTACAGGCCATTGTCATGACTTTTAATCTGAGGTCTTTTCCTAGAGCAAAAAGTGTGTGGGCAGCTGGGGGAGACAGAAGGAAGGAGGCAGGAGAAAAAGGAGGGAAGGGAAATACCATTGTTGAAACCTTTCTCTTTGTTATGTTTCCTTTTTGGCAATAGATGTTTATTCAGATTTTTAAAATGTGCCTCCTTGACCTTCTTCCTAAAAAGAAGACTGATGATGAATTATACCAGAAGATTCTCTCAAAACAAGAAAATGTAAGTCTTCAACCTATATTTCAAAATAACTTAAAAATAGTTTATTGTGATAGATAAAACATAATATTATAGTAAAGTATTTTTTATGTATAAAAATAGTTTATTACAATATATACTTTTCAACACAATATGGTATATAAAAGTATAGCTGTAAACATAAAACTAACGATGTATATTATTAAAATGTGGGAAAATATTAGAAGTAGAAAAAAAGAGAATGTTGGTCGTACCCACTACTCAGAGAGAACCACTATTGATTCTATTTTCTGTACAAGTGTGGGGTATTTTAAAATATATAATTTGCTTATTGGTTATAACTCTTCCTACTACTTTGCATTCTTCTCGTTTCAATCTTTTATACAAGCTTTATATTGTTTTATGTGCAGCAAAATGAGTCAGGGCTTGGAGTCAGGGTGGTGGAGATTGATATCCTGGTCCTGTCTTTCACAAACTCTCAGAATCCTAGGTTGTTCCTTTGTGCAATGGGATAATAATTCCCATCCTGCGGGATTACAGAAAGAAGAAAATGTGTATGAAGCACCTAGCAAAGTAACAACCAGACCCTGATTATATGATTGCTGCCATCATTCCCATTCCCACCAACACCACCACAATCATCTTCATCATCATCATCAATATCATTGCCATTATTATTGTTTTATTACCAACACAGTCACCACCACCACTATCATCATCATCATCATCATCATCACCATCACCACCACCATCTTTATTATTGTCATAATCATTCTTATTATGAACATCACCACTGTTATCATTATCTTCATCATCATTCTCACCATCCTCATCACCACCACCATCACCATCCTCCTCCTCATCACCACCACCACTACCAACATTTCATCATCGCCACCATCACTGTTGCTGTCATTCTTACTCCTCCCATTGCCACCATCATCCTCATCTGCATCGTTATCCTCATCTTCGTTACCATGACCATCACCACCTCCACCATCATCCTCATCATCCTCACTCTGCCATCACGACTTTCATCTTCGTTATCATATCATTGTCATAATCCTCATTCCTTCCATCACCACCATTATCTTCAGCATAGTCATCATTATCATCCTTAACACTGCAACCATGAGATTCGGGGGATTGGGAGGAGGGGGTGTTTCTTCCTCACTCTTCCGGATTCCAAGGGGGAGGATTCATCACTACCTCCCAGGGAGAAGGCAGTGCATCTTCATTTTTGTTAACGTCATTGTCATCATCCTCAGTACCACCACTACCGTGATCCTTATCATCAGGCAATGCACAGAGTGCTTTACACACATTATTTAATCTTCACAACAGCCCTGTGAGTGACCATCCTTCTTTTTGTTTATAGCTGAGGAAGTCGAGGCTCAATGAGTTTAAATGACTCTCCAATGACAAAAAGAATGATAATGGTGGTGATACTTGTAATTGTACTAGTAATGAATGTCATATGGAAAGAATAAGAGCTTTGGTATCTGCAGGCCTGGGATCAAATCCCACCTCTACCACTTCCAGAGCATCTTAATTATGTCAGTGGCTACTGTTCAGTGGATGTAGTCTGGCCAAGGGCTTTAAATGCATACTTTCCTGTAATATTGACAACAGCCTCAAGACTTCTAGATGAAGATGAGAAGTGCCCAGAAATGGCAGCTGCTTTGGAGAGAAGCAGCATAGTGCATGCAGTTAGAAGAGTGGGGCTCTGGAGTCAGTGAGCCTAAGGGGCCTAGCCTAGCACACCACTTCCTACTGGGAGACTTTGGACGAAATATCTCAACTTCCCAAAAATAAGATTCCTCATCTGGAAAAGAACCCTCATTTCTCTCTTGTAGAGATGCTGTGAGAATTAGAAGTCACATATGGCTTCCGCTTGGATAATCAATAGCAGTTTTCCTAATGAATTTGGACCCACACCAGTGTTGATTACGTGTCAGTGAACATAGGTCTAGAGAAAACAGAACAGCCCAGAAAACAGAACAGAACAGAAAACAAACCCTCCACACTCCAGGCTGGGGTTTGAAGGACTCCATACATAGGGTTCCCCTTTTCCTTCTAAGTTCTGAGTTAATTAAGAGAAAGCATTGGGGAGACAGAGAAATGTCAGCTTTATCACTGAAAGGGGCCAGCTTGGAAGACATAGCTTAGGTGCACAGCGATCAAGGCTTGCTTCCTAACACTGAATCCCAGGATTAGCTAAATTGCTTACTGGCAAAGCTGGGCCACCTCAGGCCTCCCCACACAGAAGAGGGACCTTTGCTGCCCAGCTCACTCTGGGCTGAGGCCACACCAGAGCAGTGGCCTCCCCTGAATGGTCCATCCCAAAGAGGAAGAGGTTGGGCAAGCTAGGGGCTGTGCTCACTTCCTGCTTTTGAACCGCCAGTCAAATACATATCACTTCCTCCCTGGGGTGTACTAAGTAATCCTTCCCCATGGAAACCAGAGGAGTGGGGAGGAGACATTCCATCCCACACCCCAGATGTCATGACATGTTCCCGGACTTCATAAAGATAGGAAGATACTGTTTCATTGTTGTTAAAATATGGCCTATTTTGGGAGGATGAGGGAAAGACTATAGAAGAAAATGCATAATCCATTATTCCCGAGGCTCTGTGATGATTTTTATCATCAGTCCTTCAGTAGGACAACACCCAAAGCATTTAATTATGGTTAAGGAATATTTTATGATAATGGGGTGAAAATAAAAGTGTTTCTTCTCTCGAATTTAAGATACATTAGGTTTTTTCCGTATTTGCCTTTTTCTTTTTTTCTCCAGGATTTGGAGGAATTAGAAAAGAGACTGCAGGTCAGACTGTCAAACACGGAGATGTTGGCTGCTGGTGACTCTGAATACATCACGCTGGCAGATGTAGAAAAGAAAGAGAGAGAATATTCTGAGCAGCTAATAGCTAATGTATGTGATGGATTTTCTTTCCCATATAAAAAGCGTGGTTTCTGGGACAGTTCATTTGGCGAGATGAAAGAGGTGGTACCTAGAAGCATGTTTAATACTGGAATTCCCTGTTGTGTTCTGCCCTGGAGCCAGGGATCCAGTTTCTGAAGTTAGTGATAGAGCAGGTATAATTAAGGGGCCAAGAGTTACTGAGGGAGTCTTTCTTCCCTCTTAATGAAGTCTCCTTGTTTAAATTTTACATTGATCTTTTTATCATTCAAAGCAAAGATCACCCTAACCCTGTGTGTCATTACCGCCCTGTGGCTTAGAACAGATGCCAGGTGCTAACTTCTCAACCTCCAGGCATCACTCGTCAAAGCATGTTTTAAATTCTAGAGAGGATGGCTTCCCTCAAGCTCTCTTTTTTGCTTTGAGGTTCTACTACCTGCTATCTCATATATCACGAATTAAACAAATATTTTCTTGGCACCCAGGTATTGTGTTGGACTCTGGGAATTCAAAATGAACTTAGACCTGGCCCTGCCAGGGAGATGCTCAGGCCTGTCTGACGGGGGGTACTGACAGGTGAACGGATGAGGACTTGGTGGGTTACAAGCGCCGTGATAGATAGAAGTATGGGAAGACTGAGGTACAGTGGGGGAGAACGATTCATTTTATCCCAGGGTTATGAAGGTCTTTGTAGAAGAAAGGGTCATCAAGAAGCTTTTGGGGAGAAGTGTGGATGGATGCTGTCCAGTGGGTGGACAGAGAAGGAAGCGGGCTGAGCAAGATAAAGCCAGAGGTCTTCCCTGAGGGTTTTCATCTCATGCCAAGGAGATGGGAGTCACTGAAGCAGCAGAGGGTGGCTTGGCCCTGTTTTAGAAGGACTGCCCAGGCTGCTGTGTGGAGGGTTGTTAGGAGGTTTGGGGCTAATCCAGCAGGAATTTCATGAAGGCAGTTGCAGTAGGGATGGAGAGGTAAGAAAAAGTGGGAGAGCTGATAGGGTGGTGTCTAAGGAGGTGGTGGTGGGAAGAGGAGGGTATAGAGGATCAGGTCTACGGAAATAAGGATCCCAGGATGAGAACAAGTTGAGAGGGAAGATGGTGAGTGTGGCTTGACATCCTGAGTTGGAGATGCCTGGGAATGGAGAGTCTCCACTAAGCTCAGGTAGGATCACATGGAGAGCGGGGATATTCTCGGGATGAGATGGCTAAGGGAGGGTTCTCAGCCCAGATTCTGGTGGTGCATGGACTCCCCGAGGCAGCGGAATATCTTGTCCGTGTCTGCACATTGCAGGCAGAGGATCAATCGTCCTCATAAGATTCTCTAAAGTATTGGTGTCCTTCACTGACAGAGATGCTTCTGGTCCAGGGGTGTGTGTAGAAGGGGTAAAGAAAGGAGCCTCATGCCAAATCTTGGATCTTGCTGGCATTGAAGGAGAAGGAGTCAAGGAGAATCAAGACAAGAAGCAGAGTATGGACCTTGAAGAACCGGGAGAAAGTCATGTCATGGATGCCAAGGGAATCGCGAGTTTTTCAGAAGAACGGAGCGGGCCTCTTCGTTCTCTGCGATGGGAAGAGAAGAGGCGAAGCTGCTTGGATGTAGAACTCTGTTGTTTCCGGATGTGCAGGAATTCACGGATGATAGTCCACATCCTCTGATAGCAGTTGGAAAGGAAGTCATCTGATGGGGCGAGAGGGGGCAAGAGCAGGCTGTGAATGGGAGGGAGGAGGTGGCCAGGGCAGATAAAGGGTTTGCTGAGCTGCCACGTGGCCCTTGAGACAGGACACCAAACTTCCGAAGAGGTGCCAGTTCGTGCAGGTGTGGGTTTTCTCCTGGCCATGCCCGGCCCCTGAGAGATGGCTGGCCGGATTAACTCAGAGTTTCAGGTCGCCATCTCTCTCCACCTTTAGCCTTAGCAAGAAGATCAGCACGGGCTTCTGGAGCCACTAAGCCCTGACCCCTCCCATACCCTGCCCAGCAAGCAACATCCATCTCAGCATCTGAGAGGTGGAGCCAAGATGGAGAAAATCACAGCTGTGGGAGTTGAAGGGACCTGAATCAAATATGCCTCTGCTTCTTGCTGCCTCTGTGACCCTTGACGAGTGACCTAACTTTCTGAGCCTGTTCCTTGTCCCTCCGATACATATTTTATCTAGAAATAAAATGTGTGAAGCACGGAGCCTGGCTTATAACCTGCATGCCGTAAAGAAAGTCGCTATGACTATGGACATCGTTGTTCTTAGAGTCTGGAAGGCTGCAGTGACCAAAATTTAGCCCCCAACATTCTAAACCACTTGGCGATTCCCTACTCTGCTCCTGATAAGATGGTGGAGGAAGGAAAAGGATTTGAAGGCAAAATGTCTTTATGGTCATCGTTATCTCTGTCATATTGTTCCTTTATACTTTTTTTTTTTTTTTTTTTTTTTTTGGGGTATGGGGGCCTCTCACTGCCGGGGCCTCTCCCGGTGGGGAGCACAGGCTCCCGACGCGCAGGCTCAGCGGCCATGGCTCATTTTGCGGTATGCGGGCCTCTCACTGCCGTGGCCTCTCCCGTTGCGGAGCACAGGCTCCGGACGCGCAGGCTTAGCGGCCGTGGCTCACGGGCCCAGCCGCTCCGCGGCATGTGGGATCTTTCTGGACCGGGGCACGAACCCGTGTCCCCTGCATCGGTAGGCGGACTCTCAACCACTGTGCCACCAGGGAAGCCCGAGTTCTTTTATACTTTTAGGACAATAATCAATATTTAAATGGCCATTCATGCTTTTATTTCCAGGATGCGTTTAATCCCCTTTAAAGATCTGGAAGCTTCCAGGAGCGCATTGTCGAATTTCATGCACCCGCCCCACTCCCTACCCCACTGCCGGGCAGTCTTTCAGCTGTTTGAGCTGGGGGATCTCATGGTGCTTGCCTTCCTTATCAGCAGCCCTCTGGTGTTTGCTGAAAAGCCACCTCGAAACTTACTGGCACCTACAAAGAGGAACCTCTGGAGAATGTGCTTGTTGCCAAGATAACTTTCTCCAACTTGTAGAATTGTTTATAATCTCAGTTTGTGATAAGGGGTGAATAGTAATGCCCAAGCCTGAGCCGGACAGCTTTAAAGCTTTCTTAAACAAGTTTTCTCCCCCTACCTCTTGCATCTCATTCTCATTTCACAGATGGAAGCTTTCTGGGAACAGATGGAAAACATCCAGCACTTTCTGGTGGACCAATTTAAGTGTTCCAGCTCCAAAGCCCGACAGCTCATGATGACTCTGACAGAAAGAATGATTGCAGCTGAAGGGCTATTGCGTGATTCTCAGGATTTGCAGGCTCTGGTAACGTTGGAGGGGGCAGGGAGGGAACGTGACATTCAAACTAGAGACTTGGAATCCGGAAGCTTGGAGCACCGTAGGGGTCATTAAGTTCAACACCTGCAGATTGTAGAAGGGGATATAGAGGCCAGAGAAAAGCAGTGTATCCATCCGTCCCTCCATCTGTCCATCAGTCATTTATCTGTCCGTCCATCCATCTAACCATTCCTTTAGTGGAGAGACTGGCCCGCTCCACGTCACTACAGTATAGGGCACTGGTTCTCAGTCCTGGCTGCACGTTGAAATTATCTGAAGAGGTTTAAATAGTACTGATGCTTGGGTCCAAGATGGGTCCCCACCCCAGAGATTCTTAGTCTGGATTTTTTAAGGTTCCAGGTGACCACAGTGAGTAGTCATAGTTGATGCCCACTGGTGTGGATGGAGCTTCGGTTAGCTCTCCTGGACAGCCCCATGTATCACCTAGGGGGCTTAAAATAATGCCCGTGTCCCGGGCCTCTTGCACAGAGATCCAATCTGATTGGTCTGAAGTGGAGGACCTGGCCTTGCTATTTTTAAAACTCCCCAAACAATTCTGATGTATAGCTGGGAGTGCAAACTACTGGCGCAGAGGAGGCCACAAATCCAAATCCGACCTTTGAATCTAAGCTTAGCCACTTGAAGCTGTGTGATCTCGAAGAGGTTACTTAACCCCTCTGAGCTTCAATTACTGTACTTAAAAAAGGTGGTCCCAGGAGTTGCTGCAGGCAGGGCCCGGGGAAATGCTCGGTCACTGTCGGGTTTTGTTGTGGAGGTTTCGGTCTAGCCCTGCTGTGTGCAAAGTCCAGGGCACTGCCCACCCATTTCCCCTTCCTCTGACCTTGAGAACTCATGAATTACATTTCAGACCTGTGCACCTGCCCAGGGCACTCCTGACTCAGAAACCTGCAGCAGCCGCCTTGCCCTCAGCTCAGAGACTCAGCTCCTCAGACCTGAGGAGAAGGCGCTGCTGAATGGAGCGGTCCCTGCTGCTTCTGCACAAACTGCTCTGCTTCTCAAAGTGCGGTCCGCAGACCGGTAGCATCAGCGTCACCTGAGAGCTGGTTAGAAATGCAGAATCTCATCCCCCCTCCCGAATCAGGATCTGCATGTTTAACAAACTCCCAGGTGCACACAACTGTTTGAGAACTTTCTTTGCTTTTGCTTGTCACGTACACGTATAATTTCCTTTCCCTCCTCGGCACTGCTGAAAGATAGACACACAGATATTTCATTCCCGAAGAGCAGAGGAGCCAGCTAAGCGACTCACCTCGGACTCCCATGTTGCCTAATGATATCACTCAGCCTGTGCCCCAGGCTTCCTGGTTTGCCGTCCAAGGCCCTTTGAATTGGATTTTGATTTGATAAGGCTGCCGATATGAATGCTTATCAAAAGAGAAAGATCTTTTTCCTTTTATTCTTTTTTTCTTTGTATTTAATTATTATTCCATCAGCAGGATATTGATGCAGAAAAAAAACCTATCCTTAGCTGACTCTGGCCCGAGTGTTAGCCAGTCACTTCCAAATAGGAAGAAGGGAAAGAATTTTCTCCAGGTTATCTGTAGGCCTTTCCTTCTGTCAGCATTTCATGAGCACCTGCTGTGTGCCACATCCTGTTACAGGAACAGTGTTGCAGACTGGAGCTAGAAACCTGAGCTCATCCCCCAGTTGCCTTTTATTAGCTGTATGACGTTGAACAGGTTACTTAACCTCTCTGTGACTCAGTTTCATCATCTGTAAAATGGGAATCTGAATAGCATCCGCTCTGAGAGTGTTAGAAAGTGGACAACATGTAAGACCTTTAGAACAGAGCCTGGCCCAGGGGAAGTGCTCAGTATGTGATAGCGATTAGACTCTGGCAGGCCAAGTGTCAGCAAACAAAATAGACATAAACGAGTCATCGTAATGATGCGTGGAAAGAGCTACAATCTATGTTTGTACAGAGAGGGACGGGTTGGCTCTGCCTGTATGTCAGCGTATGTTGTTGATAAACTCCAGAAGAATTCAAATTCTCAGGCTGGAGACATCTGAGCAGTCTGGCCTGGGCAGTCGGAATGTGTCGCATGGAGTTGCTGAATATCAGAACTGGAAGAGCCCTGGAAAGGGGCCCAGAGGTCATCAGAATCAGCTTCTAGGGAAGCTCGAGAGAAAGAGGATATGGCAGGAGGGATGCGGGGACCTGCTGTACATAATTATGACGACAGCTTGCATTCACGAGCACCTACTATCTTCTGGCTGCTATTTTAAGTGCTTTACCTATTTTAACTTATTTAATGCTCACATCCACTCTGTAAGTCAGGCGTAGGTGAGGACACTGTGCCCAAGGTCATGCAGGTGTGGAGCCAGGTTTGAGCCCGGGCACGTCTGAGGACTGGCTACAGCTCTCAGAGCCAGCAGTGGCCCCCTCGCCCCCCATGCAAGCCCCTTTACTCCTCCCACCTTCCATCCGATGCGCCTCTCCTCATGCTCGCCTCTCGACTCTACTCATGCTCGCCTCTCGACTCTACTCCTGTCTTTCCTCGAATATAAATCCAGAGGCTGAGCTGTCACTCTCCAGCCGGGTGGCCTGACCGTGATGCCTTAGAGGTGGCTGCTCTGGGCACTGGGCTTTGTCCCCGACGCCCTGAGCCTCGCTGGATCCCTTGCCGTCCACACCTGCACCGAGCGCTTATCCTCTTGCGCCCTCTAGCGGTCATGGGCCCGCTGACGGCCGTCGGGCTTATATAGCTGGCGGAGAGGAAGGTTCAGAGCCGCTGTCCCTGGGCTATTTGGGTGGCGTTCCAGAATAAACCTCAGTGCTCTTGCCCATAACTGGGGGATCATTGTCCTTGCCCTGTTCACACGTTGCTCAAACACAGACCAATGCAGTTCAGCAAACAGTGAGGCCCAGGGCTGGTTACCGGGTATTGCAGGTATGGCCGCTGTCTCAAGGGCTCTCAGGCCAGCCTGGGACTGTCCCTATGCTTAGGCAGAGGCACAGGAGCGGCAGAGACGGGAGGAGGGGGCCGTGGAGGTGGAGGGGGTCAGGGAAGGTGCCACACAGCGCGTTAGGACGAGCAGGACCTGGCCAGGCAGGGGAGTGAGAGGAGGCCGGGAGGGTGTGCCAGGTGGAGGCCCGTGTGTGCAAAGACCGGGTGTGCCGGGCAGCCAGGAGCAAGGAGGTGTGGGGGACGAGGCTGGAGACTCAGCCAGGCTTGGTCCTGAAGGGCCTCGTGCACCGTGCCCAGGAGTTTAGACTTGGTTTGAAGGCAGTGACTGCAGGGTTTGGGCCCCAGGATGGCAGAGCCACGTTTGCACCTCAGAAAGGCCCCCTGCCTGCCGTGCGGGCTGGGGCGGGGCTGAGCGGGCAGGTGGGAGGCTGGCAGAGCAGGGACGGCCCTGGGCAGTAGCCCAGGGCGGAAGTGACCGGGGCCTGAGCTGGCCGTGGCTCTGGGCCAGCGGGAAGGAGACGGAGCGGAGAGGTGTGAAGGAGGCAAGGGTGCCGGCGTGGTGGGAATGAAGGGCGGAGGCGAGCTCAGGCCGCCGTGCCGGGGGTCCTGGGAGCCCACCCCTAAGTGGGAAAGGTGTCCTTCTGAGGCGCAGGGCGTGCAGCTTTAACGTGATGCACGTGCTCTCATTCTACAAGGTTCCTGGAGCAGCTGCTCTCTGAGACGGGAGGACAGGAGATGCAGACCTGCAGGGTCCACCCCTGCCTCTGGTGGACATTTCCTCCGTGGCGGAGGCGTCCTGTCCGAGAGCCGTGTCCTAAGTGAAGGACAGCGTGGTAGGGCAGGCAGGCCTGGTCTAAAGTCTGACGGCTGGGGTCCCCCTCCAGGTCAGGCTTACCTGGCGAATCTCGTTAATCCCCAGCACTCAGGTTCCCGGAGGCTCGAAAGCCAAAAGTCCCCGCGACCTTTATTGTTTCTCGTAATGTTTCTCCTCCAGGGCTGTGGAGGCCCGAGGCCCCGTCGACTGGGGAGGGTGACAATGGGACAGGGGGACTTCCCTCTTTGGTCGTGTGCATTTATTAAATTCCTCCCAGAAGCGTGGCCCACTCACCGAGTACCAAGCGCTTTCCTTGTGTTATGCGGCGTCAGCCTCACCACGTCCCCGTGCGGGACCATTTTGTCCCCATCTGAGGGGCAGACACGAGAAGCTCGTGAGAGCAGTTTGGTCTGTGCTCCGCTCATAGGGAGGTGGGGCCCCAGGACCCAAGCCCATGACTGTTTACAGGCCCTCATGGCCAAGTACTGACCCAGGGCGTTCCAGCCCGTTGTCGCCTGTGTTGCTCTCCTTAGGACACCCTGGAGAGGACAATGGGGCGGGCACACGTGGCCAAAACAATTGAGTTCCTGAAGCTGCAGATCCAGGAGGAGACCAGATGCCGCCTGGCCGCCATCTCCCACAGCCTGGAGCTGCTGACCGTCGAGGGGAGGCTGTCGGGGCGGCAGAAAGAGGAGCTGCTGACCCAGCAGCACAAGGCCTTCTGGGAGGAGGCGGAGCGCTTCGGCAGGGGTGAGCGAGTGGGCCAGGCCCGGGCGCCGGCTCCGCCGTGCGTGCTGCAGGCCGTGTGGGCCAGGGCTGGTGGCGGCACTTGCAGGCGTCGGGAGCAGCTCCCGTGAGACTGTAGCACAGGCTGCCAGCCCAGGTCACCTCCTAGGGTCCGGGGTTGCCTGCTCCACATCGTCGTCAGTGATTCAGGCTGCCGGAGAGGCGCCCGGAACATGCAGAGGGCAAAGGAGGCGGGAACGCCCAGAAGCCCTGCATGTGTCACGGGGCCCGGCTCAGCTGCAGGTGGGTGAGCGTGGACAGGGGTCAGTCACGTGGGACAGGAGAAGGCACCCAGCGTGGCTGTTTCCTACACGTGCCACTGCGCCCGGGCCCGACCCTGGGAGATGGGCAGATCAGGGCTCAAGACATCAAGGGCATCTGGGACTTAGTCCAGGTCACACCGCTGGTGGGACCCCCCAGGAAGAAACCCAGGTGTTTCACCTGCAGGAGGTGACCACATGGAAAACTTTCTGTTGGCTGGAACTTGGGACCATGTAGAATCTGAATGCATCTGGCCTTGGGGGTCACCACACACAGTGGTCTGGGCTTTGTCAGTGGGAAGCGAGTGTCTGGGATGGGATGGTGAAGCAGCCCCCTAGGTGGGGCTCAGTTGAACTTGGACAACATGGGGGAGACAAGGAGACAGGGGTGGATGGAGGACCCTAGGCAGAGTAAGGACAATGGTCTCTCCTGGCCACCTGGCCACACTCTTTTCTTTGGTGCTAGAGGCTAAACAGATTCTCAGGTCAAACCTAAGGAAGTGTGCCTGCATTAGGCCAAGTGCAGAAGGAGGTGTGACGTGCGTGTGGGGCGGTGGGGATGGTGTGAGATGCTGAAACCAACGCTTCCAAGGACTGCAGACCCCTCGTCGCCAGGCCCTCACTTGCTTCAGCAGCTTCTTTGCTCAGCACCTCCCCCAAAACCCAAGTGAACAGAATCTGGCCAACCTCTTCCTTGGCTCTACTCCCAGGAGCCTGCTCTGGGGTCCCACGCTGCCCGTGCCCCCTCTTCCTCCTCCCCCCGCCACCGCCCCGGCCCTCATGCAGCATAATTTCTTCTCCTTCTGCATTCCTCCTCTTGCATCTTGAGAGCTGGGCTGGGGCCTGCTCACTGGTAGACCCCAGTTCCTGGCCCTGAACTTGGCGCACTGCTGGGGCCGAATGACGCAGGTGAGCTGAAGGGTGGTTTTAGGCCCCGCCCCTCTCTCCCCAAGTTCACCTTCCCCTGCCACAGGGGCCCTTGCCCTTGGGTTCACCCTCCTTCTCTTCTGCTGATCTAATAACTCACCCTGGCAGTTTTTGAATATCGACTCCAGTCTGACATGTCACTATCTTCCTGAAGACTCAGGCTCTCTGCACCCTGTGTCACCTGTCCCTCCCTCACACTCTTTTCTCCGGGAAAATACCCCTTTGTTCACTTCTTGGTCAGGTTGGCCGCTGCCCTGCACAGCAGTTACATGAAACCTCTTATGTTGCTCTGAGCCCTGGGCCCCAGGGGGAGGGCCCTGAATGATAAAACCAGAATAGAAAGGGGACTTGCCCCAGAGTTTCTGACCCTCCACGTGCTGGCAGAAGCAGCCAGTGGAGGTTTCGCCGGGGCAGCAACCTTGTTTTATTGCAATTTCAGAGTTTGTCCAGCGAGGCAGAGACCTGGTCAAGGCCTCACTGGTTCACCAGGCGGAGGGGATGGCAAGGCTGACGCTGGCCCAACAAAAGGAACAGAGGAGCTTCCTGGCCACGGCGCCGCAGACCGCCGACCCCGAGGAGTTCCTCCAGGTGACCTGCTCCTGACTCGCTCCCACGTCCGCGGGCACAGCCGTCCCAGGGAGCCACGCGGGTTGATCAGGGTGGCAGGAGGGGGCTCGGCCCCCCGCTGCTGCGCTTGGGAAGCCAGAGGCTTTGGCAACTGCCAGACAGGAGGTCTCTCCTCTCCTCCCACCTGTCAGCCCAGTGACCTTAGCCCGCTCCCTTGGGCTCTGCATCCGTAGCTTCCTCGTCTGTAAGCCAGTGGCTCGAGCAGCACTGCCCTCACTGGGACGATGGAAAGACGGTGGGAGGGGCCGTGGAGAGGGCTTCACGCAGATGGCGCAGGGCAAGGGCCCAACCTGCGATGCAGACCAGCGTGCCATGTCCCCAGGCGGGACGGGCACGTCCTGGATGTAAGGCAGGCTGTCACACAGGGATGGGCCCCCCCCCGCGCTGAGTCAGGGGGCAAGTCAGGGGAGGACCCTGCACGTGGGGCTGAGCAGGCAGGACCAGGGAGGTGGCCAAGCTAGCCAACGCTCGTGGTCTTGACTGGGAAAAAGACAAGGAGACCGGCTGGAGGGCAGGAAGCAAGGTGTCACCCTGCTTGAGGGATAGCAAGTGAGCTGGCGCCAGCACAGGCTGGAAGGACCAGGGCTTGCAGTTCGCAGAGAGAGAGCAGGACTCTGCCTCAGTGTTTCGCTGTTGGTGGAGGTGGGGCGGGGGTAGGCAGGGCTGCTTGTCAGTGGTCCTCCCCCAGGGTTGTTAAGCGTTTGGGTGCTGAGGCAGCAGGACCTGGGTTTGGATGCTGACTCTGCCACTGTGTCTGAGTGGCCTTGCTAACCCTCTGGCTTCCTCATCTGTGCAATGCGAATAATAGCACCCACCTTGCCGGGTTGTTAAGACTCAGCCAGACCAGGAAGGGGCAGCCGTGGCCTGACTGTCTCTCCGGGTCTCTTCTGCTCTTCGCTAGCATTTGCTTGTCTCAGCTCTGCCGGGGGGATGGCAGGACTGTAGCTGGGTCCAGGCTCAGCCCAGAGCCCAGACACATGCCCTCCTTGGGGGCCAGCACGGCGGCAGCAGCTATACCCCAGTGAGAGAAGCCAGCGTCCAGAACAGAGGAGAGGTCTTCACGTCCCTGGTTTCCTGGTCCAGTGCCCTTCCCTACCCACAGAGCCTCCTCCCGGGGCCCACGCCTGGGGTTTCTGGGGTTTGTCATACCGTGGGGTGGGGGGCTGTTTCTGTCTTTAAGAAGATCCATTTGAAATGAGAGTGAAAAGATACGATTATACAGCAGTTTGTTACTCTGAGATTCCTAGGCCCTCCTCTCTGACGTCACATGGCTCAGTGCAAGTCCTGAGTGTGGAGACGGTGACAGTGTCAGCTCTGCAACCCAGGACTTCAGCACAGCCAGGACCTGGTGCTCAGGAAACGTGCGACCAAGGAGGGAAGGGTTGAGCGCATGCATGCATGAAGGAATGAGGGAATGACTGAATGAACAAACGAATCAATGAATGATGGATGGAAGAACAAAGGAACACATAATTGAATGAACAAAGAAATGAATGAGGAACCAACAAATGAAAGAAGAGTCAAACGAATGAAGGAAAGAATGAATGAACACGTGAATGAATGGATGGATGATGGATACAAAAGAACAAATAATGGAATGAATGAACAGACAACAAAAAAGTGATTGAATGAACAAGGAACTGATGAATGAGCACAGACTTTGGCACCACGTGCAGCCCCTCCCTCTCAGCTCCCCTCCCACTCTGCCCCCGCCAAGGCCAGAGGGTTCTAACTACCTGGTCTCTGTTGCTGTTGCTCCTTGAGCTGGGACTGTGTTGGCTCCCCATCTTCCTTCCAGGGACCCTTCCTTGTCCTTCAAGACTCAGCTTCCTCATTTCCCCCAAGGGGCCTCTTCCCCTACAGCTGCCCCCTAAGAGGAGTCCACCCTCTGCGGTTTTGCCTTGCGGTGCCTTCTGACTGCGTCTGGGGCATCTGGTGCACGCCTCCCTGTCCCTCTGCTGGGCTCCTTGAGGTCCACGTGGTCAGAGCGGAGTCTGGCTGGCCACTGACCGCACTGACCTCCAGTGGCCCTGCTAGGCCTCGGGCTCTGCTGGGTGGGCCTCCCAGGGCCTGGATGGCGGTCCCCAGCAACTGAAATCAGAATATGATGTCTGGGTGGCTCGTGGCCAGGAGAGAAGGGTGACGGGGGTGCTGGTCGCACCTCCTCCTGCTGGGTACACAGATAGAATCACAGTCTGTGGTTTTCCTGGAGGTCGGATTCACTGGTGCCGGCCTCAGCCACAACTCACAAGCCATGAAACTCACATACATCCCTGGGCCTGGGCCTCAATTTCCTTGTGTATAAATTGCGCTGAACATCCTTCCAACCTGAGAGGCGGGGTCAGTTGAGGAGGTTTTTCTGGGAAAAATATCAGCATTTTCCTACCCGATTCAGCTCCTGTTTTACTCACAGGTTTTTCACGAGGTCCTGGAGAGGCAAAGGCTGATTCGGAGTGACCTGGAGGAAGAGGAGAACGTCAGAGCCACCAAGGCCGTGGCCGCGCTCTGCCAGGTACGTGGTTTCCAGGTGGGACTGGCAGGAAAACCTCAGGATCCGGGCATGTGTGAGAACCTCACATCCTCCTGGGCTGGGGACCCCGAGACCCTCTTTGGCAGAAACCAGGGAGGGAGGTTGGTCCAGGTCACATCTGAGGCCCCTTCCATTTCTGAGGTGCTTGGGACCCTCACCTCCAAATGTCCCTAGAGGCAAAGGTCTTTGGAAGTCAGCTCACCCAGGATGAAAATAGGCCAGCGTTTGTGGGTGTCATGAGTGTAGAGCGGTGATGAGGAAGGAGGGTTGGGCTTGAAACGGAGGCCTAATTTCCACTGCTGGTGCCACCTCTTTCTGCCTGGGCAACCTCGTGCAGCTCTGGAATGACAGCTGGCTTTGAGAGAACAGGAGAGAGCCCCCGAGCCCTACAAAGCCGGAGGGGCTCCCGGGATATGACAGTGACCAAGACAGGCAGAGCTCCTGCCCCGGGCAGGACCCAGAGCTGCTGGGAAGGTGGAATGTGGCCCTGGTCAAGAAGGAAGGTGAGAAGTGGGGAGCCGCCGTGGTGGGGAGCGCCCTGGAGAAGTTTCACCTGGACCCAGAGTGCCTGTGTCTGCGTCCTGGCTCTCCTCCCTCCTCGCCGTGCGGCCTCCAGGACATTACTTGGCCTCTCTAGTTCTCAGTTTCCCCATCTGTGAAATGGGGCCAGTGATGCCCGTCTCCATGGTGGTGGTGTGAGCACCGAATGCACGTGAGGCCCTTGGACAGCAGCTTGCACCTGGGACGTGCCCAATCCGAATTGGCTGCCCTTACAACATCCGTGCTGACGGGTGCAGAGAGGAGGGTTGAGAGACATAGGGGTGAAGGTGAGGTCAAGGATGGCCATCTGCTGGAGGTGATGCCTGAGATGGGCTTTGAATCAGGAGGTGGGCTCCAAGTGGACCAGGGGTCAGGGGGCAGCCCAGACAGGACATGAGGAAGGACAGGGAGTGCAGCCCCTCGTCATGATGGCGACTGTGCGGGGTTCAATGGTGTCTGTATGAGTTTTCAGAGGCTGCCATATCAAAGTACCCCAGCCTGTGCCTTAAACTCAGACATTTATTTTCTCACTGTTCTGGGGGCTAGAAGTCCAACATCAAGGTATCATCTAGGTTGGGTTCTAGTGAGGCCTCTCTTCCCGGCTTGGAGATGGCTGCCTTCTCACTGTGTCCTCGCATGGCAGAGAGAGAGCTTGGGTGTCTCTTCCTCTTACAAGGACACCAGTCCTATCAGGTTAGGACCTCATCCTGTGACCTTGCTTAAGCTTCATTATCTCCTTAAAGGCCCTATCTCCAGATATAGTCACATTGGGGGTTAGGGCTTTAGCATATGAAGGGACATATGCTTTAGCCTATGGAGGGACATAATTCAGTCCATAATAGTGTACCTCAAATTTCATGTCCCCCAGGAACCTCAGAATGTGAACTTATGTGGAAATAGGGGGGCTTTGCAGATGTGATTAGTTAAGGAGAGATCATTCTGGATTAGCATGGGCCCTAAATCTAATGACTGGTGTCCTTATGAGAAAGTCATCGTGGAGACAGACACACAGGGAGGTGGCCGTGTGAAGACAGGCAGAGACTGGAGTGATGCGGCCACAAGCCAAGGAACACCTGGAGCCCCCAGAAGCCGGAAGGGGCAGGAAGGATCCCCCGAGAGCCTCCAGAGGTAGCTGACACCTTGATTTCTGACCTCTGGCCTCTATAGCTGTGAGAGAATAGACTTCTGTAGTTTGGGCTATCCAGGAAACTGATACCGGAGCCAGTCTCGTTCAGAGCCAGCCACTGTTGTAAGTGCTTTCTGAGTATTTGGTCATTTTATCCTCACGAGAATGCCGTGAGGCAGAAACTGCATTTTCCTTCCTTCACAGATGAGGAGCCAGGAAGGATTTTCTTGAGGAAAGTGCAGGGTGGGATTCAACTTGTCAAAGTCCCAGGCTCCCAGGCAGGAAAGGGAACAACACCGTGCCTCGGGGCGGGGGGGGTCAGGACTCAAATCCCTGTGCTGGGAGTGAGCGTACTGAATTCCAGTCCCCTTCTGGGTACTCACATGCTGTGTGACCTTGAATTGGTTACATAATCTCTCTGTGCTGGCCCAACCATCCTGCTCAAGTCCTACAGCCAACAAGCAGAGAGATGGGATCTAAAGTAAGTCTCTCTAACCTTAGTGCTGATGTCCTCGCCATGACCCATGCTGCTGAGTGTGGGCTGTGAATACCGCAGTGAGGACAGGCTCCGGACTCAGATGGCCTGGGGTCCAGTCCCAGCCCAGCCATTGACCAGCTGTGTGGTCGGCAGCCGTTATCTAACTTGTACCTCCATTTCCTCTGACGCACAGCAGAGTCTGAGGACCGCTGCCTTGGGGGGATGGGGTGAGAGTCCAATGGACTAAGACTCATGGGTAGATGCCATTGATAATGTGCCCACCTGAGCTCTTGTCCAGCAGGGGACGGTGTCCAGCAGGCTGACACTTCCTCCTTTGAGCTGCAATTAGAATCTAAAGTCTTGGTCAACTAAATGCCACTTTCCTCCCCCACAAAGCAAGGCTAAAACACCGATCACTGCTACAAGGAGGAAATATATGTGGAAGTGCCGGGCCAGTCTCAGTGGGTGGCAGTAATACATCATTTTCAGTAAAGATTTGATGATGCTGATGTGACCACAGCCTCCTGCCCCAGCAGCGTCCTTAGGATATTGTACGCTTGGCTTACCGTGGCTGGTCTGGCTGCCAGCCCATTGAAGTTTGGGCCGAGGAAGTAAGGACGCCCTTGTTTCTAGTATCAGGAGAGCCCAGCAGGTGTGAGTGAGGGGTGATGGCTGCTGGAGTCTCTGTCTCAGAAGCAGGCACTTGGAAATGCCCTGCGGGAGGAGGGGTCAGGGGCAAGGTGAAGGGGGGCCAGCAGTTCTGTGCATCTGTGCAGGTGCTTTTGAAAGAAATGGCCCAAGGCCTGTGCCAGCTTCTCCTCCAGAGTCAGCACAGAGCTCTTTCCTATGATTCACGTCGTCATTGCACATCAGGCCCTCTGGTACCAGGTAACTTTGGTTTATTTTACATCCCTTAATTGTGGAAATCATTGCCTTGGGCATTGGAAACTGCTTTACCTGATATTTCCAAAAGGTGGAGGTTGAAATCCTCTGGTGTGGTAGAAAGAAGCCAATTGGAAGATTGGAATGCTTGGCGAGGACATTCCCGGGTGGGCGCCCAACATTCCTGAGTGGGCGACCTCGGGCAAGAGCCTTAACTGCTCCAAGCCCATTTCCTTATCTGCGAGATGGAGACGGAGAGCCTGCTGACCATTGTGGCAGTGCAGGAGGGCAGGGCTGAGGGCCTCATGCGGCAGGTGCTCAGTTAACACCTTCCCTTCTGCTCCATCACTGAGCGTGTTGAGCAGGAAGCCTTGAGCCCAGGGGTGGTGAGCATGACTCTGGACCCGGGGCCTGGGGGAGAGTGTGGCTTCCTCGCCGACCAGCTGTAAGCTTGTGAGCCTGTTAGTTCATTCATTCAATGAATATTATCGAGCACTGCTTTGTGCAACCCACAGTCTCAGCACCGGGGCCTCAGCAGTGAACCAAACAGATAAAGTGCTTTTTTTTTTTTTTGCGGTATGCGGGCCTCTCACTGTCGTGGCCTCTCCCGTTGCGGAGCACAGGCTCCGGACGCGCGGGCTCAGCGGCCGTGGCTCACGGGCCCAGCCGCTCCGCGGCACGTGGGATCTTCCCAGACCGGGGCACGAACCCGTGTCCCCTGCGTCGGCAGGCGGACTCTCAACCACTGCGCCACCAGGGAAGCCCTAAAGTGCTTATTTTTGTGGAGCTGGAGAGGCAGCAACACATGTGGGGTTCCAGCAGCCGCAGCAGCAAGGAGGCCGGTGTGGCAGCTCTGGGGGAAGGGGAGACAGGTACAGGCTAAGGTCAGAGTCTTGTAGGGCCTTGCAGTCCATACGAAGACGTTTGCATTGACTTCTGAGTGAGATGGGAAATTGCTGGCATGTTTTGAGGAGGGAGATGACTTGCCTTATGTTCCCAAGGATCCCTCTGGATTCTGTACGGTGGATGGACCGTAGGGGGCAAAAGTGGAAGCAGGGAGGCCTGGGGAGGCATCGCAGGGGTCCAGGCAAGAGATGCTGGGGGCCTGGGCCAGGATGGTGCGGGTGAGGATGGTGAGGAGGCCTGGGATTGGGGTCTGTTTTGATGGTCAGAATCTGGGTCTCCTCTTAAAATGGGGATGGTCACTATCTGGGTCTTCATATGGCTCTTCAGAGGCTTGAATAAGTTCACACATGCAAAGCACGTAGAAGGGTGTGAGGCACACAGTGAGCACTTAAATCTGGAATCACGATCCTGGTTATTTTATTTATTTATTATTTTTTGCGGTACGCGGACCTCCCACTGTTGCGGCCTCTCCCGTTGCGGAGCACAGGCTCCGGACGCGCAGGCTCAGCGGCCACGGCTCACGGGCCCGGCCGCTCCGCGGCACGTGGGATCTTCCCGGACCGGGGCACGAACCCGTATCCCCTACATCGGCAGGCGGACTCTCAACCACTGCGCCACCAGGGAAGCCCCACGATCCCGGTTATCATCACGCACTGTCTAAGAAGGTGTGTCTGCACAGAATACACTCAGGAGGTAACCTGCCTTGCAGTCTGGCTGGCTCCTTCCCAGACCTGGTCACACAGAGGCACAATTACCCCATTTCTTTGGGCACTGATCATGATATTGTAGGCACAGCGGCTGCGAGATCCATTTGATCACCACCTAACGGTTCTCAGGCTGCAGAGAAAAGTGCATTTTTCTAAATTCCCACCGTCTCGTGGCCTCTAAACAAACAGTGAATTCTCATTTTGACTGAGATGGATGCCACTAAATTCCACGTCTCAGTGCCTTGTAGAGAGATTCCTGAAAGGAGCCCAGAGTCTTCCTGATAATGACAGGCGCAGAGCTGAGTTTGCCGCTGTTGCATCACAGGGTGCCCCGGAGACCTGCTTGTTTATTTGTTCATTTCTGACTGTCCTCCACCTACTGTTTCTCCTGAAGGGCTCCTGGGGCAGTAGGGTGATAACAGCCCTGCCAAGGTCAGCCGTCTCGGCTTCAGAGTCTCATGGGAAGTTACGCCTGAGGAAAATAAGAGAAAAAGTGAAACTCTGTCCTCAAAGAAGGCAGGAATAATAATGATAGGCACTCATGAAGTGTTTGGGAGTAGTCCGCAAGACCACCCTCGCTTCTGATACCAAATGCAAGTCCAGAGGTCCCCAAGACCACCCTCAGGTTCTTCAGTTCTCTAGAAGGACTCATACTGAAAGCTGTTCTACTCATGGTTATGGTTTATTACAGCAAAAGGATACAGATTTAAGTCAGCCAAGAGAAGAGGCACATGGGCAGAGTCTAAAGTCCTAAACGCAGAGCTCCCAGCTATCCGGTCCTGGTGGAGTTGTGGGCAGTGCTAACTTCTCCTGGGAACAATGTGTGGCGTTACACACTGAGCGTTGCCATCCAGGGAAGCTCGCCCAAGCCTCAGTGTCCACAGTTCCTTTTGGGGCTCAGTCACATAGATGTGGTTGACCACCAACGTGGCTGACCTTAAGCCCCAGCCCCTCTAGAGGTGGAGCTGATGCCACATGGCCCAAGGGCCCCACCCTAAATCGCATCATTGTCATAGATTGTCTGAAGCTGCCCAAGGTTCCCAGGTAAATAGAGACCCTCTTATCAGGCAGGACATTCCAAGAATTTAGAAGTCACTTCCCAAGAACCGTAGACCAAGGCCAGGCCTCTCTTTCAGCAAGGTCAGTTCTTCACTGCACAGCACCGAAAGGTTAAAGTATTTTGTTCAAGGTCACACAGCTGGGGGCCTGGGATACAGGCCCAGGGCTGTAACATTCAGGTGGGGAGAAGTGATTCGGTGGACAAGAGGAAGGCGGGGGCGTGGAGTCCTTGCTGGGAGGGCTGCCGTGTGTTCTGCAGAATCCAGCTGGGGATGACACATTACAGGCAATCAGTCAACACTGATGAGTAAATGAATGGGTGAATCAATGCATCAGTGAATATATCAATCAACTGAAACATTGGCATCCTGAAGATGGTGTGTTATTGCTGATAGAACAAACTACCACAACTTAAACTTAAAAACAACTTAAAAACAATGAAAGTTATTACCTTACATTTCTGGAGGTCAGAAGTCCAAAATGGGTTTTTAGTGGGCTGAAATGAAGGTATCGGCAGGGCTGGTTCCTTCTGGAGGCTCCAGGGAAGAATTCGCGTCCTTGCCTTCTCCAGCTTCTAGAGGTGCCTGCATTGCTTGGCTTGTGGCCTCTTCCTTCGTCTCCAAGCCACAGCCGTGCTTCTCTTGCCCCTGCTTCCATCCTACATCTCCTTTCACTCTGCCTGCCTGCCTCTCTCTTTCATGTACAAGGACCCTTATAATTATGTGGGACCCACCTAGATAACCCAGGGTAATCTCATCTCAGGATCCTTGGTTTTCACTTAGTCCTTTAATCACATCCACAAAATCTCTGACTGTGTGGCACATTCAAAGGTTTCAGGGATTAGAACATGGACGTCTTGGGGAGCCATTATTTTGCCGATCACAGGTGGGAAACAGTAAGTTTCCAAAGAGTAGAAGAAACTAGGTTTGGGAGAAATACCAAAACAATGATTTGGGGGCAGTGTTCTATTGGAAGTAGATCTTGAGAAGGAAATTGACATGTGTAGGCACCATACAGCTCCTGTCACTGGAAAGACGATTTCCCTAAGTGCTGTAGAGGGTGAGTCAATTCCATGGTCCTTTATCAAGGTTAAAGTGTGATAAATCATCACTAAGTATGACAAGTCTGAGAAAGATAGACTGGCATGCTTACGTCTACTTTACTGTAGCAACCTACGGGAACATGGCTTTTTGTTTTATTTTAACAAGACTAGTAGAATAATTAATTTATGTGTTCTTTATGTACTGAAGTAAAACCTGCCAGTGCCCTCAGGGTACCACATGCTACCTGATTATACCTCTCCCTCCTTTTAGTAATTTTCACTATCAGCTCACCTCCCTGGAAAGAGTTGCAAAACTGCAAAGGAGAGAAGAGTCACCCAGGAATCAGACAGGCCAGGTTGTGGGCCTGATTCAGCTGTGTACCAGCTATGCGGCCTGGTCCACATCATTTAACCTCTCTGATGTAGGAATTCTTAGCTGCCTTCTTTGTAGATTGACCGTATGAAAGAACCCACTTAATACCCCAAAATGCCACCCATAGCTCTCAGGATAAAGTCCAACATCCTTAACCTGGCCATGGTGACCACCCAGCCTGGCCAATGAAGTACTCACATGGCCTGACCCATGAGACCCATCTGACTTGGCCCAAAGGCCAACCTAGTCTGGTCCATGAGACCCACCCAACCTGGCCCATAAGGCCCCCTGACCTAGCCCACAAGGCTCGTGTGACACAGCCCACTCACCACTTGTCTGGAGGCAGGTCCCTTGCTCCCTGCCTTCCAGCCAACCTCAGACACCCCTCAGCTCCCCAAAGGTGCCCCAGTCCCTCCTGCCACAGTGCCTTTGCATGTGCTCTTCTGCTGCCTGAAATACCGTTCCCTCCATCCCCTCAGTTTGGCTTGTTCTCATCTTGTCTCAGCTTACATGTCACTTCTTCAGGGAGCCCTTCTCCGACTCCTCCTCAGATCGGTTAGATTCCCTGGTCTGTCCCTAGGGCTCCCAGCCTCCCTGCCATCACACTTGCCATAGGATATTGTGAGTTCCTGTGAGATGTCTGCCCCTCACTGGGGGTGTGTTCTCTAAAGTCAGGGCCCGCGTCAGCTTTGTTCACCCAGTGGCCCTGGCACAGAGCCTTCCTGCAGTAGGTGCTCAAGAGACATTTGCAGGATGAACCCGTGAAGTCTGTGAGGATATGACACCTTTACACCAGAGCTTTCACCTTTAGGGCCCCTTCTGTCTGGTGTGGTATCACGTAATTATGGCCACAGTAATGCTGTGCAACAAGAAACCTCAAAACCCTGTTGCTGAAAATGACAGTGATGTATTCCCAGGGTCTGTGCATCAGCTGGTGGTTGGCTGATCTAGGCGTGACTAACACAACTTGGGCCACGGACACAACTGTCTCTACTCTCCTAGGACCAGTGGGCTGGCCTGGGAATGTTCTCCTCATAGCGATGACAGGGGTCTAGCCTCCAAACTAGCCCATTTCACCTCCACCTCATTCTGTTGACCAACGCAAGTCACATGACTGACCCGAAGTTAAAGGGTTGGGGAGGCACTTCCCACTCCCTGTGGGAAAGCATGCAAGGTTATGTGGCAAAGGGCATGGCTCTGGGGGAGAGGAAGATCTGGAGCCACTGTGCCCATCCACGCACATGTCTCCTGTGTCTCATGTCCTCAGGAAGCAGGTATCATTTTCCTCCTCTGTTGGGTGAAGCCCCAGAGAGAAAGAGAGTCGCCCCTGGTCACACTGCTGGCAAGTGACCCAGTGCAGGTGGGTTCCCAGGTTCCTGACCCTTGATCCAACCTACTTCCAGTTTTGTGGGGTTTTTTAACATCTTTATTGGAGTATCATTGCTTTACAATGTTGTGTTAGTTTCTGCTGTATAACAAAGTGAATCAGCTATACATATACATATATCCCCATATCTCCTCCCTCTCGTGTCTCCCTCGCTCCCTCCCTATCCCACCCCTCTAGGTGGTCACAAAGCACGGAGCTGATCTCCCTGTGCTATGCGGCTGCTTCCCACTAGCTATCTATTTTGCATTTGGTAGTATACATAAGTCCATGCCGCTCTCTCACTTCGTCCCAGCTTCCCCTTCCCGTTTTTAAGAGACCCAGTTTCACCTGTGCTCTCATCACTGCTCTGTCCCAGGATCCTGTGCACACCTCACTCTGAAGTAGTTAACTGTGCATGTTCAAAACTGTCAGGGTGTGGTCCCTGCAGGGGAACATTTCTGGTTCCTGTGATGAACCAGAAACTTACAGGGAGCCGGGCCATGTCCATGGGATCCTGGAAGTACATGTTTTATTCACTCAGTCAGCACTCACCCTCATCAGTACATCTTCAGACCTGGCCACATCCGCGCCTTGTGTGAGCTCCTTCACGGGTGCAGGCTGCCAGGTCTTGACTCCTCTGCATGGCATTGAGCTCCCTGCCCCCGGAAGGCTGACCCCCTGCTTCTCCTCTGCTTCCACACATCCTGTGCTCCCGCCCACTGGTCCACCTGGCTTTCTACCAAGGGCACCTGCCAACCTCTGCTGGGAACACCCCCTTCCCTTCCCTCTCTCCTCCCCACCCTGCAAGCAAATGGAAACACAAACTGCCTTTTCTCCAAAATGCTCTGTTCCTGGAATAAAAATAGCAACAGGTAACATTTATTGAGAGCCACACGCTAACTTTCCTAGCCTCTCTGGAATGATAATAGCCAGCGTTTATGAAGCGTTTGCTCTGTGCTGTGTGCTGTATCTAATCCTGACAATCAGCCCTCAAGGCAGGTGCTGTCTTTACAGGTGTAGTTTGCGTCTTATCCCTTTTGCAGGTACGAAAACTGAGACTCCTTTTCAAAGGTTTCAGAATATGCGCCCTTCCCCTGCCCCAGTCCTTTCTCTGCAAGAAGCCCTGGAGAGGACACTGGATCCTCTGGGTCAGGCTGCAGAGGAGGAAACCCAAGTGAGTGAAGGACGAGTCAGGGTGAAATGCCGCCCTAGTTTGGGTTCTTTGTGCTTCTATTTGAGGAAAAGTGCAGGGCTGAGGCCCAGGGCCAGCCTCTCCCCTGACCGGCGTCCCTCTGCTGTCCGACCCCTCACACACGCTGAGAGAGAAGAACACAGATTAATTCCTGTTCTATTTCAGGCACAGAATAAATCAGCATCTCCCAAACGAAACGTGTCAACATTAAGCGGGAAGCCTATCAGAGCATGTGCGATGACGCAGATGTGTCTCTGTCCAGGTAGCAGACAGAATCCAGCACATTTTTTATTAGAAAGAGCCTCGACTAATGGACCATGTAGCTTTTACAAAGTTCACCTTTCTTGAATTTGCAAACAGCGTATTTTTGCAGTTTGACAATCATGAACAAAAAAGAAAAAGGTGTGTCGTAGTATCCCCAACTGCTGCTATGGAAGGATAGATTCCAACATAGGAGAATCAATTTTTAAAATCTGGCTCCTAGCAGAAAATTGGGATTTCCAGAGGCTGGAAGAAAATGTAAATCACTCCCATATTATTAAACCATTTTTATTGTGAAATGTAATAGACACAAATCAATGGATAACACATGACCCTATGGATTAACAAATGACTATTAAAAACACATCTATGTAACCCCCATCCAGATCAAGAAAGAGATCATGACCAGGACCTCTGAAGCCCCCTCACACCTCCTCCCAATCCCAGTCCACTCCCTGCTCACAAAACAATATTAAGAAAAATTAATAAGATCTAAATAAATGTAAAGATATACCATGTTTCTGGATTGGAAGATTTGATATTGTAAGGATGTTCATCCTCACCAAATTGATCTATAAATTCAAAATGTTAATCAAATTGGTGGCTATTAGTTATGGAGGATATGGACTGAAGCTACACATACACATAGCCCAACAATTCCGCTCCTTGGCATATGCCCAAGAGAAACAAGTGCACGTGTGTATCAAACAGCATCCACAAGAAAGTTCACGTCAGCAGAATGTGTAATAGTCTATAATAAGAAGCCACACAAATGTCCCTCAACAGTAGAATGGATAAATGGTGGTGTATTTATACAGTGAAATACTAAAGACCAGTGAGGAAGAATGAACTACTGCTACACATGACAACACAGAGGAATCTCACAAGGACATATAAAGTTGAGATACACAAACCTAACATGCTATATGATTCCATTTACATAAAAGCAGGACCTTTGTAGTTTCTACCCTCAAGTATAATGTTTGGTATAGTTTTTTTTTTTTTTTTTCAGATTGAGGAAGTTTCCTTCCATTTCCTATTTTGCTAAGAGTGTTCCTTCTGCATGGAAATTAAATTTTGTGAAGTACTTTTTTCTTCATTTATTCACATAATCATCATGATGCTTTTCAGCTTTATTTTGTTAATGTGACAAATTGCATTGATTTGGGTAATGCCATTAAGTGCATACAAATTTAGAACCTTTACATCTTTCTGGTGAATTAAACCTTTTGGTGCTATGAGCTGATCCCCTTTCTCTCTAGAAGAGCTTTTTTTCTTAAAAACTATTTCATCTACTTTTTAAAAAAAATTTATTTGTTTTTATCATTGGCTGTGTTGGGTCTTCGTTGCTGTGCGCGGGCTTTCTCTAGTTGCAGTGAGCGGGGGCTACTCTTCATTGCGGTGTGCGGGCTTCTCATTGTGGTGGCTTCTCTTGCTGCAGAGCACAGGCTCTAGGTGCGCAGGCTTCGGTAGTTGTGGCACGCAGGCTCTAGAGCACAGGCTCAGTATTTATAGCATGCGGGCTTAGTTGCTTTGAGGTATGCGGGATCCTCCGGGGCCAGGGATCAAACTCGTGTCCCCTGCATTGGCAGGCAGATTCTTAAGCACCGCGCCACCAGGGAAGCCCTTTATCTACTATTAATGTCACAAAAAGTGACCCTGTGTTTATTAGGTGCTGCTTATACTCTCATCCATTCTTTGTTAAAAAAAATTACCTAAGAGCGTTATGGCTAGATCATGGGTGCAGGAGCCTGACCACCAGGGCCCTGTGTGTGAACTGATGCAATTTATTTAACCTCTCTTTTACATGTACAGATAAAGCCTCAGTTTCCTCATCTGTAAATTTCTTTCATCAGTTTTGAGAGATTGCTCAGCCATTATCACTTCAAATATGACTACTGCCTGGACTCTCCCTTCTTTCCTTAGGGGACTCCAGTTAAACATTTTGGACTTTCTCACTGTATCTTTTAGCCTTGATCTTCTCCTCCGTATTTTCCATCCCTTAGTCTCTCTTTACTTTGTTCTGGATTTTCTCCTGATCTTTCTTCCAGTACTAATTCTCTCTCCAGCTGCATCTAAACTGCAATGAAACTTATACATTGGGTTCATATTATTGAGCAGTGTTCATCAATTCTAGAAGCTCTGACTTTTTTTTAAACTAAGTAACGTTACTTTTTATAATTTCTAGCTCTTTGCTTTAAGGTTTAAGAGTGGCTTTTAACGTCATGAGCATGGTAAGCATCAATCCTTTAAAGTCCTTGTCTTCTAATTACACTCTCTGGACTACCTGTGGGTTTGTTTTTCATGTCTGTTGTTTGTGTAGGTCTTTGGTCATATTCTTATCTCCTTGTGTACCTGTTTATTTTTTCTCATATGCCTTGTCTCAGGTTTGTACATATATTGGTAAAAATATTTTCAAGTATGCAGCGATGCTCTCCTCCCCCAGAGAGGATTTTCCTTTGCTTCTGCCCGATGATTGGGCCTCTAATGAGCCAGAGTCATGTTAATTCAAGGTCTGGACTTGAAATATGCTGGGTCGCCCACATGACCAGACTCCAGGTTGCCATCTGTTTAAACTGGTCAGATCTGGTTTCCTTCCATTTCAGTCATGTATCTCTGGTGCTGCTTTTTGGGTTCCAGCCCTAGGTGTGGAATGGTTTACGAGGCCCCAACCCATATGAGCTGTGAACTCCACCTTCTGTCCCTTCGACTGCTTGAGGCTGTCACAGGTCCATCAGCTGTGCAGCCATCTCCCCTGGATTGACCTACACCTCTTAATGTAAACACAGCCCAAGGGCTGGGCACACTTCTCTGACTGCATCTTCTCCCAACCTGAGGCACCACACTCTTCACTACCTTGTTAGCTCTTTCAGACTTTTAGGATGATTTAATAAACATTTTGTCCAGCTTTTTTAAAAAATTCATCTTCAGTGGGAGAAATTGCTTCAAATTACCTGGTTGGCCACTCTCAGAAGTAGGATCTCTAAATCTTTTAAAAAGGTGTGGGTCCCTTGTGCCCCTGTCATGGTCACTTTATTACAAACAAGGTTCAGCTTGGCCATGAACTTTTTAAAACATGGTATTCATTGGGTTTCATTAACACTGATTTGAGTTAAATTTAACTTATATTCGTTGAGCATACCAAGTATGACTTCGGTACACCAGAGGAGGTGCTGAGAATATTTTTTTCCAAAAATAACCAATTATCCTTGTAGCATACAGGTTAAGAGCATGAGTTCAATAGTCCAACAGCCAGGACCCACCCTCTACAAATGTCCAGTTACTTATCTTCTCTGGGTCTTAGTTTCCTCATCTGTAAAATAATGGTAATTATAATAGAACATCTTCATTGGACTGTTAGAAGGATGAATGAGATTATACAAGAAGAGTGTTTATGACACTCTCTGGTACATGGTAAGAATTCATAATTATTAACAAATATAATATTATTACCTGATATTTGCCAGGTGCTTTTCTAGGCCCTATAGATGCTAAAGTAATAAGACTTTATTTGTAAAAAACCCTGTGGTCGGCATATATATGGAATCTAAAAAAAAAAAAAGTTTCTGAAGAACCTAGGGGCAGGACAGGAATAAAGGTGCAGATGTAGAGAATGGACTTGAGGACATGGGGAGGGGGAAGGGTAAGCTGGGACGAAGTGAGAGAGTGGCATGGACATATATACACTACCAAATGTAAAAGAGATAGCTAGTGGGAAGCAGCCGCATAGCACAGGGAGATCAGCTCCGTGCTTTGTGACCACCTAGAGGGGTGGGATAGGGCGGGTGTGAGGGAGACGCGAGAGGGAGGAGATATGGGGATATATGTATATGTATAACTGATTCACTTTGTTATAAAGCAGAAACTAACACAACACTGTAAAGCAATTATACTCCAATAAAGATGTTAAAAAAAGAACAAAACAAAACAACCCTGTGGTCAGGAGGCCTTCCCAGAAGAGGAGACCTCAAATTGAGTTTGGAACATGTGAGGGGAGTTCCTAGATGGAGAAGGGGAAATGGGCATTCTGCATCATGTTGGTGTGTGCATTCAGAAACTGCAGTCAGGTGCTTAGTCTAGGAGGTTGTGAGACGTGGGTGCAGATCTGAGTATGATGCAGTCTCTGCTCTTGGGCAGTTGTGGTCCAGGAGGGATGACAGATAAACTGTAGTTTTGATGCCCTGGTGTGGCTAACCAAAGAGCTGCAGGAGCCCAGGGTGAGAAATGTCCGTGTTAGTCTGAGTGGCCCAGGCAAGGCTTCACAGAGAAGGGATTATTTTGCAGGGGTTTTGCAGGGTGAAGAGGAGTCCATTTCAGATGTGAAAGTGCCTGGAGGTGGGGAGAAGGGGAGAGGCTTTAAAAAGCATCCATATAATGAAACATGCAACGAGATGCCATTTATGTGAAGTAACACACACACCAAAAGCCACATTTATGGGCATCATATATAGTGAAAGTATAGAAATCTAAATTGGAGACAGAGATGCTGAATTCATGGGGATGGCTATCTCTGAGGACACTGGGAGGGAGGGGAAAAGAATTGCAGAGCGAACTTAAAGGATTCCAACTTAACCTGTAAGGTTTATTGTTTTTAGTCTGAAACAAAAAGGAAAACTGAGTGGTGGATTCAGAGATGTTTAATATATTATCTACAGGTTTTTGTTTTTCAAAATTTAAAAGATTTTTAGAAAGAGAATGGAGTGGGGGAGGTGGGATGAAGGTAACAGAATGGTGAGAAATGAGGCAGCCCCTGAAGCCCTGCTAGGCAGGTCTGATTGCCATGGGGAGAGGTCTTCCAGGTTATTTGAGCTGGAATTGAAAGATCTATGCTTGTGCAAATAACTCGCCTAAGTGTGGAGGGTGGAGGGAGGCAGGGAGACCAGTGAGGGGTCGTGAAAATAATCTGGATGGAGGTTTAGAGGAAACGCCAGTGATTAAGGGCTCATTGGGTCAAAAGCGCAGGTCTGGCACTTGACTGGGTGAGGGTGAGAGGGCTGGAAGGCAGTGGGCGTTTCCCAAGGCTGAGTGTGTTTGTGTGCATGTGTGTGCGTGCGCGCGCCTGTGTGTGATTTGAGAGCTCCCTTCACTGGATTTCCTCTGTGTCCTGCGTGAAACCCTCGGCCCTGCCCTGGGTGAGAGCCTGACATGTAGCTCCGCCGTGTGGCTCTCGGCTTCAGGAGCTGTATCGCAGCACCATGGAAACGTTCCAGAAGTTTGTGGACGTCCTGTTCCTCCAGACGCTCCCCTGTGTGACTGACCTCTCCCAGGCAGAGTGTGAATACCTGAGGCAGGAGGCCCAGGAGAACGCGGCCCAGCAGCTGGAGAAGTTGGATCGCTTCCGGAGTCAGCAGTGGAAACTCTTCCAAGATCTCCTGGAGCAAGAAAAGCAGGTGCAGCATTTTGTAAAACTGGGTCTGGAGTCTGCCTTTTTTTTAAACTTCTGAAGAATAACGAGGGATTTCCTTCACTGAGCATCCCCTAGTGCCTATGCTAGATGCTTTACCAAGATTCTGGTTGCCAACCTTTCCCAATGGGGAGACGGGGAGAAGAGAGCAAGAGCCCTCCTCTCCCAGGATAGGAAGTCAGTAGATGATGCCTTCGGTTAATCCAACAAGAAGGGCAGCAAAGCCTTCTTTAGAATAATAGACATAAATGACAGAGAGCGGTTCTTCAAGGGAGTGGACTGGTGGGGGGGAGGAGCTGCACACACGGGACTCCTGTTTTTCAGTGAAAGTCTATTTCGTTATTAAAACCATGTATATATGTGGTAGACAGAATAATGTCCCCACATCCTAATCCCCAGAACCTGTGAATATGTTACCTAACAGGGCAAAGGGACCTTGCGTGCAATCAAATTAAGGATCTGGGGATGTAAAGATTATTCTGGATTATCTGAGTGGCCCAGTGTGTTCACAAGGGTCCTTTTAAAAGGGAAGGAGGAGGGTCAGAGTCAGAGGAGATGTGATGACCTAAGCAGAGGCTAGAGTGATGTGCGCGTCAGCCAAGGAATGCGAGAGGCCTCGAGAAGCTGGAAAAGGCAAGGAACAGACTCCCCCCAGAGTCTCCAGAAGGAACACAGCCCTGTTCCTTTCATTTCAGACTTCTGACCTCCAGAACTGTAAGATACTAAATTTGTGTCATTTGAAGCCACAGCGTTTGTGGCTATGTGTTACAATAGCTATGTAAACTAATATACCTCAATTTTATTTTTAAAGAATTAAGAACTGTCAAATTTCTAAATGAAAACGCCCACATTTCCTTTCTCTCTTGCTTTCCTGCATGCTAGAGGCTGTAAAACTAACATGTTCAATATCCCAGCATCTAGAAGTGGCCGCATGATGCAGTTCTAGCCTATGAGAGAAGGTATGGTACCTGCACAAGGCTTCTGTTCCCTAATACAAAGGCCAAGTGTTGCTAGGAGACATCCTCCTCTTCAGTGTTCCCTGTTCTTCCTGCCCAGAGCAGGTACAGGAGGACTGGAGGTATGCTGGCCTTCCTTTGACTTAGATGCAGGATTCAGGAGGGTGGGGCAGAAAGGCGGACTGTCCCAGCCCTGGACTGCCTACCCCGAGGTACTTGTTATGAGAAACACCCTGTCTTTTTACATTGAGTGTTCAGTTAGTTACAAAAGAGCACTCAACTGATGCAACCAATAGAGGTTTTCTAAAGCAGCTAACGGGAGCTGTCCAAAGTACCAGTAAATAAAGGGAAGCATCATGGGGCCATTTCCAGCCAGGGACGAGCATACGGCCTAGTTTCCTGCCTGTCCAATTTATTAGACCTCCTTCTAATTAATTTCAGTCCGCCGTCAGCTGTATTGTGTTGTCCTGTCACTGATAACTTGCAGTCTCCTCGATATGGCTGTAGGCTCCTGGAGGACAGCAACCCTGCTTTTCATATTTCACTTCCTTAATCGAAGCCCAGTAGCTGGGATATAGCAAATGCTCAGGAAAACTTTGCTGCATTTCCAGCAACAATAATGCAGCTTTGGAAATTAGCACAGGGTCACCAAGGGTAAATGAAGCTGAATTCCTCTGATTCATACCAATCCTGGGCCCCAGACCATATAATTTACCATCTCCGGGGAAGGAGGGGAGAAACCTGGGCCTCAGCGGTTTGGCAAGATCACCAGATAAGTCTGATGTGCCTTTGATGTCAGCTCCCAAATGGGGATCAGGCCTTTTAGAGACATTTGTGGTTTGAAGACAGGCTTCTAATCTTGGAAGCTGAATGCCTGGGTTTGAACCAGAGCAACCCCGTTAATGGGCTGGGTGACTCTTGCCAGTCAGCTGGCAGATTTCCCACAACTCTGCTTTTGCACAGCTTGCTAAATTTCTCTGAACCTCAGCTTTCATGTGAAAAATAGGGATCAAAATACCCAACAGGGTTGCTGCGAGATCATGCAGGTTAAGACCCTTCTCGCAGTATCTGTTTAATTGCTTAATGACTGACATTGAAAAAATCTAGAACTTCATTTCTGATAAATTATTAGGCAAACAGCCATGATTCATCTAAAAACCTCTAGTTATGAGTCTTAAGTTACTTTAAGCAGATATCAGACAATGCATAGCTTCTGGTTTTTATTTTTATTTACTTTGTGAGCGTATGCATGCGTGTGAATATTCCTTTGCTTGTGCAGAAGTATTTCAAGAGGAGTTCTGCATGCAAGAAGCAAGCAGAAGTTAATGACCTCATCAACTGATTAAATAAGTGTGACCCCAGTCTGTTTTCTCAAAGTTTGGATGTCAAAATTAATTTACCGATGGATTGTTTAATTACCTTAAATTACCACAAGATATTTAGAGATCCATATTCTCTTCCACTTTCCATATTTCCTTGTTGATGATAAAAATGAGATGAACTTTCTGTGGTCAAGATGAATATTTAGTCATGAGAAGAAAAGGCCAACAAAACTATTCATGGAAAATCTAACACACACCCAGACTATGAAATGCATTTTCCACTTATTTTCTATCCAAAAGGCCTTGGTGATTTCATATTCTGTTACTCAGAGAAGTTGTTAAATGTTGTGGAGTTTGTCAGTCACACAACTGGAACAGGTTGTAGAATGGTGGTTCTCAAAATGTGATCCGTTCTAATGCAGGTTTGTGGGCTTCTCCCCGGTCTGCTGAGAGCAAGCCCTCTGGTCTCCCTGAATCCACGGCCCCTTGTGGTCTATTCTCAACCCCCAGCCAGAGTGATACTTACACTTAAAAATTTTTTTTCTCTTCCATTTTATTAAAAAAATTTTTTTTCTCTTCCATTTTTACCGAGATGTAATTGACATTACAGCCCTGTGTAAGTTTAAGGTGTACAGCATAATGATTTGACTTACATACAGCATGAAATGATGACCACAATAAGTTTAGTGAACGCCCATCATCTCATATAGATACAAATTCAAAGAAATAGAAAAAAGTATTTTTTCCTTATGGTGTGAGGATTTACTCTCTTAACAATTTTCATACAGAACATAGAGCAGTGTTCATTATACTTGCCATGTTGTACATTACATCCCTGGTACTTATTTATCTTTCAAGTGGAAGTTTATACCTTTTGACTATTTTTATCCAATTCCTCCTCCTCCTCCTCCGGTAACCACACATCTGATCTCTTTTTCTATGGGTTTGTTTGTTTCTTATTTGTTTTTGAAGTATAAATGACCTACAACACTACGTTAGTTCCTGTTACACAACACAGTGATTCAATATGTCTATACATTTCAAAATTATCACCATGATATGTCTAGTTATGACATGTCACCATACAAAGATATTAAATAATTATTGACTGTATTACCCACATTTCATACCCCTGACTCATTTATTTTGTAACTGAAGTTTGTATCTCTTAACCTCCCTCACCTATTTCTCTCCTCCCCCCACCCCCTCCCCTCTGGCAAGCACCTGTTTGTTCTCTGTGTCTGTGACTGTCTCTTTTGTTATGTTTGTTCATTTGTTTTGTTTTTAAAAATGCACATAGAAGTGAAATCATACAGTATTTGTGTTTCTCTGTCTGACTTACTTCACTTAGCATAATAGCCTCTAGGTCTGTCCATATTGTTGCAAATGGCAAGATTTCATTCTTTTTTATGGCTGGGTAATATTCCATTGTATATACCACATCTTCTTTATCCATTCATCTATCAACTGGCACGAGTTTGCTCCCATATCTTGACTATTGTAAATAATGCTGCAATGAACATAGAGGTGTGGATATCTTTTCTAATTAGTGTTTTAATTTTCTTCGAATAAACACCCAGGAGTGGGATTGCTGCCTTATATGGTAGTTCTGTTTTTAATATTTTGAGGAATTTCCATACTGTCTTCCATATTGGCTGCACCAATTTACATTCCCACCAACAGTATATAAGGGTTCCCTTTTCTTCACATCCTCGTCAAAACTTATTTGTTGTCTTTTTGATAATAGCATTCTGACAGACGTAAGATGATACCTTACTGTGGTTTTGATTTGCATTTCCCTGACGATTGGTGATATTGAGCATCTTTTCATGTGCCTGTTGGCCATCTATATGTCTTTGGGAAAACATCTATTCAGAGCCTCTGCCCAATTTTTAATTGGGTTGTTTGTTTTTTTGATGTTGAGTTGTATGAGTTCTTTGTATATTTTGGATATTAACCCCTTATAGGATATATCATTTGCAAATATCTTCTCCCATTCAATAGTCAGCCTTTCCGTTTTGTTGATAGTTTCCTTCACTGTGCAAAATCTTTTTAGTTTGATTTAGTCCCATTTGTTTATTTTTGCTTTTGTTTCCCTTGCCTGAGGGGACATATCCAAAAAAAAATTACTAAGACCACTGGAAGGTGAGGCTGATCTTAGGGCTAGTGCTGGCCCACCGGTGGGCAGAGCCAGGTCCCGGGGCCCAAAAAAATATTACTAAGACCACTGGAAGGTGAGGCTGATCTTAGGGCTAGTGCTGGCCCACCGGTGGGCAGAGCCAGGTCCCGGGGCCCCTGGCTGCAGGGCCCTGGGGGTCCTAGAGTTGGTGTTGGACCACTGGTGGGCAGGGTAGGGTCCTGGGCCAGCTGGAGGCTCTCAGGGGTCCTAAGGCAGTTGGCCTACTGGTGGGTAGGGCTGTGTCCCTGCCTGGTTAGCTGCTTGGCTTGAGGTGTCCCAGTACTGGTGCCGACAGGCTGGTGGGTAGGCTGGATCCCTGCGTTAATGAACCAGAGGGAGGATTCCAAAAGGGCGCTTACCAGCACCAGTGTCCTTGTGATAGAATGAGCTCCCCAGAATGGCTACTGCCAGCATCTATGCCCCCAGCGGGGGGTGCCAATTGCCTCCTGCCTCTCTGGGAGGCTCTCCAAGATCAGCAGGTGGGTCTGACCCAGCCTTCTTTCAAATTACTACTTCTGCCTTGGGTCCTGGACATTGTGAGATTTTGTGTGTACACTTTAAGGATGGCTCTCTATTTCCCATAGTCCTTTGGCTCTCCCAAAAATATAAACCCCACTGGCCTTCAAAGCCAAATGTTCTGGGGGTTCATCTTCCCAATGCAGGACCCCTGGGCTGGGGAGCCTGATGGGCCTCGGACCCCTTACTCCTTGGGGAGAACCACTGCAGTTGGAATTATTCTCCTGTTTGTGGGTCACCCACCTGGAATTATGGGACTTGACTTTACCTACCATGACTCTGCCCCTCCTACCCATCTCCTTGTGGTCCCTTCTTTATACCTCTAGTTGTAAATTTTTTTCTGCTAGTCTTCAGGTCTTTCTCATCAATAGTTGCTCTGTAAATAGTAATTTTGATGTGCCGTGGGAGGAGGTGAGCTCAGGGTCTTCCTGTTCTGCCATCTTGGCCAGTCACTGCTCCAGAGGGAGCATATCATATACCACTCATTTTTTATTTTTTTTATTTTTATTTTTTTTTGCGGTACGCGGGCCTCTCACTGCCGTGGCCTCTCCCGTTGCGGAGCACAGGCTCCGGACGCGCAGGCTCAGCGGCCACGGCTCACGGACCCAGCCGCTCCGCGACATGTGGGATCCTCCTGGACCGGGGCACGAACCCGTGTCCCCTGCATCGGCAGGCGGACTCTCAACCACTGCGCCACCAGGGAAGGGAAGCCCTATACCACTCATTTTTAAGATGCAGATTTTAATACCATTTTAACATCTCGGAAATTGAGATGCATCTTAATATAATTACCAGTGATTTTTCTCTCTGTGTAGTACCTCAAATAACAGCATCTCATAATTACTGGCACATTAGATCTGATAAAAGACACTGTGTCACATCGTGTCATTTCTCAGCTCAAAACCCCCTTCTCATTTCATGCAGCGGAAAAGCCAGAGTCCTCACCAGGCCCTACACAGCCCTGCCTGTCAGGACCTGGTTACCCCCTGACCCCCGCCCTGTCTCCCCCTCTCACCCCATTCCAGCCTCCCCGGCATCCTTGTGTCCCTCCAGCTCCCTGGGCGCTCCTGCCTCACTCGTCCTGCTTCAGGTCTTTATCCTGAAGCCACCTTCACCTTGAGGCCTCCTCTGACCATGCTTTTAAAACTGCAGTGCCTCCCCGCTCCCAGCACTCCAGTGTCTGCCTTAGGTGTTGACTTTTCCACCGGCCCTACCTCTAAACCCACTCCTTTTATAGGAGCATGTAACGGGCATGCACTGCTTGTTGGTTCCTTTTCCCTTTCTCTCCTTAGTAAATGAACATTTGAAACAGAGTAAACATATGGGAAACCACAGAATAACCTGGTAGCAGTGAACAGGGTCAGTGCTGTAGCCCATGGAAGCAGCTTTTTGCGTCAGAATTTAAACATTCATGAACCTGCATTCGATAACGTTGAAGGGGGTGGTGTGACCATTGCAGGCACCATCTGATCCTATCATCTCCATCCTCTTGATCGGCTTTGGATCCCGTTGTTAGTTGTATCTGCCTTCTCAAAACGCACACCAAAGACCCCCATGTTCTTAGTGACAATGTTAATTTACCTTTTAGAGAATCTACACTGTGTAGAATTTTCTAGAATGTTCTGGTTTCCCAAGCACTTTGACAGGTTATTGTAGACCCCTCACAAGAGGAGTCAGAGGCTGACTTAAAGGAAAAGTTCTGAGTCACACAGTGTGATTTGTGAGATTAAGTATGTGCTATGAATCTCAAGGCCCAGAGAACTGAAGTCTAGGCTGCTTACTCACACCCAGACCTCTGTGCTTTGTCCCTGTTCTGCATACAGCATGGCCATCTCCAGAAAAGAGCTACATATGTGGGAAAGTAAAAGAGTCTCACCTTAGTGATTGAGCCCCCGTGGTGTAACACAGTCCAGCTGCATGTTTCTAGGTGCACGTTTCTCCCTGTGATGCGAGATAGTCAGGGAGGAGCAGATACAGCTAGAAAAGATTTGAGCTTTGGGGACAGACAGACTTAGGTTTGAGCCTCTGCTCCACTAAAAAGCTGTGTGGCCTTGGACCTCACAGGATTCTCACAGATAAAGCCACACTGAAGATAAGCTAATATCCAAAATTACAAAACACACAAGCAACAATCCACCATAAGTGAGAGCCAGCATGTACAGTAAGCCCCAAGTTTAGACCACAACAAGCACCGAGAAATTCAGGTGAAGGGACTATTAGAGAGCGCTTATAAAGGAAGTATGTTTAAAACAATAAACAATAACAGGAGGAATTACTAGCATAAAAACAAGACATGATGTAAAAAGAAGACAGATAGAAAACCACATCGTTTATGAATAAAATTATAGTCATGAAAACAGAAATTTAATGGATGAGTTAAACAGCAGATCAAATTATGTTTGAAGACACAGTGTGTAAACTAGGAGATAAAGGTGAGAAAGTGGTCCAGAATATGGCACAGAGAGCTAAGGAGATGGAAAATATGAGAGGATAGGAGACATGGGAACAGAATGAGAAAGTCCTGGAGGGACTTCCTTAGTCTTCTAAGAATTCTAGAAGGAGAGAATGAAGGAGAGATAAAATTCAAAGTGATAACAGATAAGAAATTTTCAGAAGTGCTGACTGTCATGAATTCTAAGGTAAAAGAAATGTTGATTAACTTAAGATTTCTGGAGTTGGGAATGTACATTAAAAGTTTAAAACCACTGAAGAAATAGAAACAGAATAGGTAACTTTCAAAGCAGTAGAGGAGAACAGTGATAACATAAAGATCCTCTTCAGAATAAAAGCTACAGGGAGCCTAAAAGATCCCTTCAGCATCAAAGCTACAGGGTGCCTAAAAATAAATCTGACCAATGTTTATAAGTGCTTAATGGAGAAGTTTATAAAATGTTGAAAGGATAAAGCAAGAATTGAGAGAAAGGCCTTGTTTTTGGATAGGACAACTCAATTTTGGAAAAACAGTGATTCTCTACAAATTAATCTGTAAATTCAATCCAATTAGAAGAAAATCTAAAAAAAAGCTGTTTTCCCAAACTTGATAAACTGATCCTAAAATTCATATGTAAAGAAAAGCAACCAAGAATAGTTAAGATAGTTTTGTACAAAAGAATGTGGGAAGACTTGCCCTAGCAGCTATGAAGTCTTCCTATAAACTACAGGAATTAAAGCAGTGAGGTATTTGTATAGAAATAAACAGACAGATCCACAGAATAAAAGAAGGAGCCTGGAATGAAATTCATATATATATGGAAACTACGTCAGACAAGGTGGCATGACAGGCCCATCATAAAAAGATAAATTATCTAATAAATGGTGCTAGGACAATTAGTATCAATTTATCCAGAGAAAATTAGATCCCTTCCTCATGCCACAGAAAATACGTATTAAATGCCTTAAGATGTACATGCAAATAGGAAACATTTTAAAACTTTAGCCGAAAATATAAGAGAAAAATTTAATTAAATCAAGGGAGAAAGGGATTTTTAAAAAATAAGAAACAAAAGGTATGATCCAACAAAGCAATGATGGATGAAATGAACTTGCGTTGACCCCTGTCCCTCTGTCCTGGGGTTTAGGTGTGGATGGAGGAGCACACACTGTCCACTGTGCTGCAGACACACCTGCGGGATGACCAGGAGAGCATCATCCACCGAGTCTTGGGCCAACTTGGAGGCCTCAGTGAAGAGTGAGTACAGCTTTCTGGAGGGTGGGGGCCTTGTGTCCTGTGTGATACTCCATGCTAACCTCAGTGTCCTCATCTGTAAGGTTAACCATACCCCGGCCTCCCTTACAGTGTGATGTTGAGACCAAATTGTAAATATAAATGTGAAATAGAGTGATAGCAGAGTGCCATGGATGAAAGCTTGGAGTCAGAATTGATGTGGGCACATGACTTACTGGATATTTTACATCTCTATATATTTTCAGCCCCATGAGATATTAGTTTTGGTTTATGCAGTCAGTATTCATTTAGATTTACCCTTTCCATTGCTCCTGATTGTTTCCTGTATCTTTAAGTTTCCATCTAGGAGTATTTTCTTTTGCATGAAGGTTCTCATTATTTTAGATTTGCTAGTGACAAATTCTCTTAGGTTTTGTTTGTCTGAAAATGTCTACCTCATCTTCATTTTTGAGGAATGTTTTCATTGGGTATAGAATCCTAGTTTGGTTGTTTTTTTAAAATACTTTTAAAGGTAATATTTTGTCTTCTGATTTCAATGGTTTCTGGTTGCTTTTAAGATTTTCTTTTGTTCTTTGATTTTCTTCAGTTTATTATAATATGCCTAAACATGGATGTGGTTTTTTGTGAATCTCTTGTTTGCTTGTTTTAAATAAATCTGTAGTGCTTCTTGAACCTTTGATTTGCTATATTCCATCAGTTTTTGAAAATTCTGAGCCTCTATCTCTTTAAATATTCCTTCTGCCTATTTTGTCCCTATTCTTCCTGGGGCTGCATTTACACGTTTATTAGATTTTTTTCACCTTATGTCATTTGCCTCTTAGAAGCTATTCTATATTTTTGTTCCCTGTGGTTCAGTCTAGATACTTATTTTGAACTATCTTCCAGTTCATGCTCTCTTCAGCTGTGTCTTATCTGCTGTTAAACCCATGTACTGAATTCTTAATGTTGGTTACTATGTTTTCAGTTCTAAAATTTCCATTTTATTTTTGTCATAGTTTCCAGTTATCTGCTAAAGTTCATCTTATCATTTAATTTCCTAAACATATTCATCATATCTGATTATTCTAATGTCCAATATCTTGTGGGTATGTTTCTATTATCCATTTTTTCTCTCTATTTTTGGTCAGTTCTTATCTGTTTGCAAGTCTCATTATTTTTATTGAATGCTGGACAGTGTTATTAAAAACTGTAGAGATAATTTGAGACTTTGAATGATGGGATCTTCCTCCAGAGAGGATTTATCTTACTTCTGGCAGGGATTTCAGAAAGTGACAGATCAACCAGTCCATTTGTGAATTTAGCTGATTCAAAATTAGGTCTTTACAAGGGATGATTTCTTATTCTTAGGATGAGGGCCCCCAGCTGGAAGCCTGGAGTGTTTGCCAGGTCTCTTCTCCTTGGTAAACTGACTGACAGTGCTTTGTTCAACTTTTCAGGCTGTCAGAAAATACCTCAAGTTATAAAACCAAATGTCGAGCCTCCTGGGTAGACCGAGGTTTTCTACTTGACTCATTGAGATAGGAACTCAAAAATAGCTCATGATTTCAGTTTTGGATGTGTTAATTTTGAGAGCTATGTAAGAAATTTGAGTGGATATGTACTGAAGGCAGCTGCATATATGCACCTGAAACTTGGGGCAGAACGTGATAAAGTTAAAAAGATTAGTAAAAGAACAGTTGGCTGAATATAACCCAGGTCAGTACCACGTCTAAGAGGATAGGCAGCAGGGGATGGGTTAATTCCGACCTCCTACCTCTGTAAAGGCTCCCTGTGGGGCATGACTATTTGGGGTATTTCTTGGTGGGTCACTGTATTAGTATTCTCCAGAGAAACAGAACCTATAGATATAGATATAGATATATAGAGAGAAGCTGAGATGTCCCAAGATCTGCAGCTGACAAGCTGGAGACTCAGGAGAACCAAAAAATGTAGTTTCAGTCCCAAGTCCAAAGGCCTGAGAACCAGGAAGGCTAATGGTGTAAGATCCAGTCTGAAGGCCAGCAGTCTCAAGACCCAGGAAAAGCCAGGGTTTCAGTTTGAGTCCAAAACGAGAAACCTATATCCCACTCAAGGCCGTCAGGCAGGAGGAGCTCCCTCTTACTCATGGGTAGGTCGGCTTTTTCCTCTCTTCAGACCTTCAACTGATTGGATGAGGCCCACCCACATTAGGGAGGACAGTCTGCTTTACAGAGTCTACCAATTCAAATGTTAACCTCATACAGAAACACCCTCACAGAAGTTCTCAGAATGATGTTTGATCACATGTCCAGGAACCTCATGGCCCAGTCAAGCTGTCGCATAACATTAACCAATCACACTCAGTGAAGCCAAGAATACTGACCCCTCAGCCCGGCACCCGCTTTCTCCAAAGGTCCACGCAGTGCATCCTGCAGGGGCATGACCTGCTCTTACGCTCAGCTCTCCGGAGGCTGGCTCTCCGCAGCAGCGCCATCACCACCCTGACCCAGATGAGACTGTCAGGGAAGAAGAGCCTTCTCCAGGAGCTGCGCGAACAGCACGCCCTGGAGCAGGACTCCTCCCAGTGTCTGGATGGGCATCAGTGGCAGCTGCTCAGAGCCTTGGTAAGACTGTGCGTCGGCCCCCTGCCCCGCAGCCAGGAGTGCTGCTTCCTCAGCTTCCAGGTTCCAGCCCGGTTTAGCCAAAACCCCAATCCTGCCCCAGCATCGTTGTGGGGTCAGGACAATGGCAGCCCCCCCTGTAGCGGGGCACCCAGTATGCCCAAAGTTTCTGGTGTACGTTATAATGAGAATTATACTAAAAACGCACATGAAATCAGAGCACGGATAGGTACCGTCGTCATCGGGCGTTGGGAGAAAAGGGCTCTGTAGTCTGTTTTGAGGTTTTAACAAATCAAAAGAAAGACTTTGTAAATTGTGGGACTGGGATTTAAACCCAAGCAAGCTGACTCCAGGTCTCCTGTAGCCACTGAGAGTTATAGGAGCAGCTGATGTTTTTTGACCCCTTCGTGAGGGACAAGCTCACAGTCTCTTTTGCTCGGCCCAGGAGGGCTTGGTGGGAAGTAGGCAGGACTTACTGCCCTACCTCTGATTCCCCCACCTCCTTCTCCAGCTCTTATTCCTGCAAGGAAAGGAATCCCCATAGGCCTTGTGTTGGCCTCCATGACGTCCCAGACTACTCGCGGACTCCGATGTGACTTTAGAACCCGCTCTGCTGTGGGACTTATAGAAAGTTACTTAGCCTCTCTGAGCCTCTGTGTCCTCATCACTGCTAGTGTTCAGGCCTCACGGTGTTTGGGATGAATGAGGAAGTGCTTATATATGTGAGAAGCCACAGATGGCACTGGGCACGTGGTTGGTGCTCAATAAATGCCTTGGGGGATCTTCAAGGTACCCAGGCTCATCAAGTGCGTATAGAGGTCCCCACTTTCCACCCCTTCTCCATCGCTTCTCCAACCTTCCTGGGACTCCGGGCAGGGCCGACCCTACCTCCCGGTCCTGGCCCTGACCAGAGCATCCGTGCAGGGCAGCAGCGGGGCTCCAACCTCTCCCCGCCCGTCCTTTTCAGGAGGCGCGCGTCCTGGAGGAGGCTGGCCGGCTGGAGGAGGAGACGCAGCAGACACGGCTGCAGCTTCGGCAGCAGCTCCTGGCCGAGGCCCAGGAAGTCGGGCAGCTCCTGCAGCAGCACACAGAGCGGGCCATCGGGCAGACGCTGCTGGGCCACGCGCGGAACATGGCCTCCAAGAGCCGGGCCAAGGACAGGGGTGACTTCAAGGTGCGAGGCCACCCCTGCCCCAGGGAGCCCGAGGCACAGGAGACTTTGGGCTGGGGTCGGGGGCAGGGGCGGACAAGAGGAAGGATTTGGGCAGAGCAGCAGCCGGGGCCTGCCCAGGAGCTCCTGGCCTCGCAGGGCTTACCTGGCTCCGCTGAACCTCCTTTTCCTCACCCGTAAGAGGGAAGGCCTCCCCCGTGGAGCAGTGAGGACTTGCGCCTGCTGCCTGGCCCCGTGTCGCGTCTTTCTGAGCCCTGGCTCGGTCCTTGCGGCAGCTCCGAGAGGGACGTGGTTTCACCCAGAGCCGCCCAGCCGGTCAGTGGCTGACGCGGGATTCGAACTGAAGCCCCTCTCCCAGGGAGAGACATGGACACTCCCTGCCTCTGGCCGCCTCTGCAGAGACCTAAGCATTGGTGGCGTTGGCCCTGACAGCTGAGCAATGCAGCTAAAATCAGTCTGACTCGAGTAAGCAGTGGTTTACTCCTTGTACTGATGGTGACGACAAACTGCAGGCGTGCAAATAGCCGTAGTAAGAAGTGACGTGAGCATTGCCCTTCTACGTCTGCAGGAAGGCTTTGTCTGCCTCGTCTCACTGGGCTCTCACCACAGCCCTTGCACGGAAAGGATGATTCTTCTTTCCATCATTCGGGTGGGAAGACTGAGGCTTATCATTGGGCGAAAGACATGTTTAAAGCCTCCCAGACTTAGTGAGTGGCTGGGACCGGAGGCTGGCCTTGCCCTGCATGACCGGTGCATATGCTCGGCTTCTCCTTGCCTGCCTCCTCACTCGAGCCATAAGAAAAGGCAAGGCACCCCGTGTATTGCAGACCACGGCAGAGAGAGTCCATGGCCGGCACCCACGGGAGGTGTCGCAGATCTGCGGCTGGCAGCAGACCCACATCAGGATATGCCAAGACGCTTGCGGGCACCTTCCATGAGTCCTTTCATTTACGTAAACTCACACATCTGCACAGTAAAGAGGTTGGACCCACATTTCTGAGACACCCCTTGTCGTTCTAAATCTCTCACGTCTGCCGCACAGCATCCAGACATCAGGGCTAGCGATGCTGGATGGGTCTCTTCCTTCCCCTAAAATTCTACAACTCTGACCTAATCAACGTTCGTTACAGGAAAACAGAACGAAATATGAGTTTGGCATATTTCGTCCTCACCTTCCCCAAGGGACTCTGATTCAGAATTAGATAATGATGAATACCCCTCCCCCCGCCCAATACACAGACGCACCAGAAGGAACACGGGCTCAGTATCTGGAAGGATGTTCATTTCACAGGGCTCCTTGGCCCCAGGCCCTGCGGCAGGTGCTGGGATAGAGAGTAGCCAGGTGGCAGCATTCCCGCCTTCAAGGAGCTTACAATCTACTGGGAGAGGACACCCTAACCCTTGAGAAGTTTTGCAGAAACTGAGACACAGGCAGTGCCTGAGGGGTATGGAGAGAGGGCTGAAAGGTTGGAGCTACTCAAGCAAACGTGTTTGCTGATTCGAATGGTACACCAGCTGGAAAAACTGATGAGGAGGAGAGAATGGTGGAGGCCCTGGAGAGGGGTGGAGGGGTGGGATGCAGAGGGGGTAGACACCACTTCCCTGTGGCAGGAAGACAGACGGACAGAAGGCGTGATGTGCAGGTGGGTTTGCTGACTTGAGAGGGGCGAAGAGGGCCTTCCATGTGCTAAATGAAATTCAAGGAAGGCCACAGGCCATCAGTAGGAGCTCCTGACCGGAAGTGCAAGGCCAGAGCCCAGAGTCCTCGTGGCGGGTGGAATCAGAGGTAGATGTCCGACAGAGAGGGAGAGAGAACCGGCCACAGTAAGGGAGGAGCAGGGCCCGGGAGTGAGAAGGTGGGCTCTCACCTGCTCTGCGCCCTGAGCTGCAACCCTCCTCACCTCCACAGCTTCCGTCCACACCTGCAAATCAGGGAACATTTCTTAGGCCTTGGAACATAACCAATCACTCAACAATAATAAATGGGTATTTTTTTCTTGCCCAAAGCTTGGAACCGTTCAATAAATGCTGAAATGGGGGCTCTGGAACCTGACTTTTGCCCATCATCTTATGAAGTAAAAGACGGTGATTTTGCCAGTGCACAACCAACATGTCCCTGATGATGGGACATCTCAGCATTTCCTTTCTGTTCTGCTTTGGGTCTGAAGGTATATCATTGAGGAATGCATGTAACTGCAAGTGACGAAAATAAATAGAAGTTACTGATCTCACATAACAAGAAATGTGGAAGTAGGTGGTTCCAGGCTGGCACAGAGGCTCTGTGATACGACCAAGGACCAGACTCTCTCTTTCTGATCCATGATTCTTGGTGTTGGTTGTTTGCCTCATGGTCTCATCATGGCCACTGCCACACCAGACATCAAGTTTGCATTCTAGGCAGGAAGAGGGAAACAGCAAAGTCTTTCACCCCCACCAAGGCTTTGCCTTAATGTTCGGAAAGGGTAGGCCCTCAGCAGACTTTCCCTAATATTTCATCTCATTGGCCAGAACTGGGTCATACAGTCAGCCTCAGACCATCCCTGACAAAGGAAAATAAGATTATCGAAACTGGTTTATACCAGCCACGCACTCTCTGCCTGCTCCTGACCAGCCAAGGTTGGGAGTGGGTGGAATATGGGAGCCAGGACCATGTTGGCCATGGCTGGCTCCACATGTGCCCTCTGCTGAGACCTGTCCCTCTTGCCCACAGAGAACACTGATGGAGGCGGCTGTGGAAAGCGTCTACGTGACCAGCGCTGGTGTCGGCCGGCTCGTGCACGCGTATTACCAGCAGATCAGGAGGGCCATGCAGGACCACGAGGAGAGAAAGCTGCATCATCTGAAGACCCTACAGGGTAGGGTCTGTAGGACCCTGTAGGAAGCCTACAGGCTTCCACTGGGAAGCCCTGCCAACAGCGAGCCAAACATGCTCTTAGCTGGGGACAGGGCAAGATGTCAGGTTCTTCAAATTTTGTTTTGGGAGATTTAATTTTTTTAACGTTTTATATATTTATTTATCTCCTGCTCTGTCCCCAAAAGGCTTTTGAAAAAGCGCTTAAAGAAACATATCCATACAGTACAATAGGATTTTTTTTTAAAGTAGGTTAATCAGGACAAGGACAGGACAGTGAGATGGAGTTAGGGTTAGGCCATCGTCTGGGACATATGTCATCAGATCCCTACTTAGAGGTGACACGGGTTTGGCTCTGGACGTCCTGGTGGCCAAAGAGATAGAAATTTCCTCAGTTAAAGCTGTCACAGTGTCCATAAGAAAAGGCTAGTGGCTCATAAATGTGGCTGAGACGAGGACAGTTTTCCCCTGTGGGCTCTTGTAAGAGGCCACCCAGGGGATGGAATGGACGAGACCTCCAAGGCCAGCAAGAACATGGTGTAGTAATAGACAAAATCCAGTTCCTTAAAGCCTGTTCTTGTAACATCCCTCCCTGCATCCAGGGCTTCAGAACAAAGTAGAATCCCATGTTCTCTGACGGATGCTTCCTGGACGGTCCAAGATCCCTAGACGAAGGACGGGCAGCGGGTCCTGGGGGCAGGTCTCCTGTGAATATTATGTTTCTCAATAAGCTCAGCTGCCACTTTTCTCTTCCCCTTGCCCTGGGGAATTTGAGCCCTACATTCTGATAAAATCTGGGACACGCCCAGAAATCTACCAGCTGGCTACAGATCCTTCCTGATGTTTTTCCAAAGTAAGGGTTGGTCTCCTTCAGCAGGAGACAGGTGAGACTGATGGTCTCTGCAGAGCGTTCAGGGACCAGGGTGCTCACATCCCCTCTCTAGGCCTCGGTTTCTGCATCTGCAGGGCTAGGGTTGGGCTCCCCCTTCATACATCCTCTCATTATAACTATGGTCCAATAAATAGGCAGTTAATTCAGGTGGTAGTAAGAATCCAGTAGAAAATAATTTTCGTCTTCATCATCTGTTTCAAAATATACCATTGTTTTAAATTAAAAAGAAAAAAGAATAAGCAGGTTCTGATATGCAGACCAGTGCACCTCGGACTCAGAGGCTAAACCTCCCAGCTCCTTGGAAAGCACCCAGTTCAGCACCCATGTCTGTAAGGCTAACTGCACCCCTACAGCTCGGCTTGTTGAATGGTTTTTCCTTCCTGGTGTGGATTTTTATCCATTTGTGGTGGCCCTTTAGTGTTAACTCTTTCTTATTCGGCTCCCCTGTCTCCTGATACTTACAAGAAAGCCGGGCCCTGAGCAGTTGCAGGGAGAGCCGGGGCGCTGCCCTCCCGGGTCCGCAGGGTGTGATGGAAGCTGCAGCATCCTCACGCACACAAAGTCCTTCCCAGGGTGAGCTGTGGCGCTGGTAGAGGCGCACCTGAGAGCACGTGTGTCCTGCAGTTCCCCGCACCTCAGCGCCCGGGCCAGACCTGGCAGTGTCAGTCCTTCAAACATGCACCCTGACCGTTGTGTGTATGTTAAATGCTCTAGGTGAGAGAATGGAAAATTTCAAGCTGCGGAAAAAGCAGGAACTCGGTGATCCTTCGTCAGGGGCCGAGGTAGCGGGTGGAGCTCAGGAAGCCTCCGGAGCTGTGCACCAGAGGTGAGGCCTCACTGCTGTCTGCGGGTCCCCACGCGGGCCATCCCGGCCCCTGTGCCTTGCACGTGTCTCTCGGCGCTGACCTTACACTCAGTGCAGGTGACACTGACACTCTCGGCAGCTGACCTCCCGCACGTTTGCCTGCGGGCCCGGGTCTCCTCTGCCTCCCCCGCTGCGTGGAAGCCCATGAGCCCCCGTCTGGCTCTCCCTTCTACGCATGGCCCGTGCAAGGGACCTGGCGCAAGGGCACAAGTCAAGGTGTGGCGGGAGCTTCCTTTCCAGGTCTGAGTGGTCTTCACAGCCCTGAACTGGCACCTCCTCTCTGATCCGTGCTGAGGGTTCCCCCAGAAGCAGACCCTGAGCCAAGGGCCTGGGGGGCAGGTGAGCCCAGGAAGCACGGGGAGGGGGCAGGGAAATGAGGACGAAGGCTGTTTGCCATAACGAGGACCCACCGCGAATCACACGCTGTGTTGTCTCAGGGATCCAGAGGTCAGAAGTCGGGCGGGCGCCGCCGGTGTCTCTGGGCCTCACAGGCCGAAATCAAGGTGTTGCTGGCCAGGCTCTCATCGGAGGCTCTGGAAGCTTCCACGCTTCTTCAGGTGTCGGCAGAATCCAGTTCCTTGTAGAACGGAGGTCCCGTTTCCTTGTGGCTACCGGCTGGCCCCCCGACCTCCCATCGGCCGCTCTCTGGTCTTTGCACGTGGCCCCTGCATCTCGGAGCATTAGGTCCTGCCTACACTTGGAATCTCTCCTGCTGCATCTCTCTGACCCCAGCTGGGGAAGCTTCTCTGCTTTTATGGGCTCTGGTGATTGAGACCCACCAAGGTAATCCAGGATAATCTCCAAATTTAAATCAGTAACCTTAATCACGCCTACAAAGTCCCGATTGCCGTGTAACATAACATCTTCACACATTCCAGGGATTAGGGCGTGGACACCTTTGGGGGCCGCTGAGCAGCCTACCACATGGGAGAAAAGTCAGTAAGGCCTGTGATGATGAGGGGTTTCCATGGCAACTGAGGCCCAACCCCGGTCTGGACCTCCTGAGAGATTGTGCAGAACTCAACTTCCAATTACGCCAGCAAGGGGCAAAGAAAATAGGGGATTTGTCTACCAACCCCCCTTCCACATTGGTTGAGGGTCTGTCCGGGAGGTGTTAACTCTCCAGCCTTCCCAGGCCATCCCTGAGCTGGCCAAGCCCCCCGCCCCCTTCACGGCCGGAGGAAGCCCTGGTACCTGGTCGCAGGTGCTTGTAAGATGCCGTTTGTGCGTGTGGGAACTGTCCACTGAAGGGCAGCCGGTCACCAGGTGGGCTGAGGAGATGTGGGCTCAGCACCGACAAGTCCCTGTAAGCACATACTTAGATCCTGAGCTAGGCACGGGGGACAGCGCCTCCCACCCGAGTGCTCACAGCCTGCAGGGAGAGACGGACAAGTAAAGAGATGGCAGTAAGTTGGTGCAGGCACTGTGGTGAGGGGAGGGGGCGCTGCGGACCCACAGCAGGGGCAGGGGTCCCTTGTCTACGGAGAGGCATCCCGCCGGCCTGAAGCGGCAGCAGGACCACCGCTCTGCGGGGTAAAGGAGAGCAGGTCCACGCCATGCCAGGAGTAATGCCAGCTTTCATCTGATGCTCATTTAGGAAACAGGAACCACAGCGTCCCCTGGGTCAGAGTGAGTCCAGCATCCCCTCCGAAAATCCTCTGGCCATTAACAGCGGTCAGTAAATGCCCTGCCATTGGGTTGAGGCTGGGGCTTGCTCTGACTGTCACATATCCATCAAACTACAGTCCAGCGGTTCTCAGATCTGGGGGACATCCGTCTCACTTGGCTTTCTGCTGAGCATGCAGGGCCGCCCCACACCTGGAGACCCAGACTCAGGGACTTTGAGGGAGGCCCAGGCATCTAATGGCTAACACACTCCCTCCCTCCAGGGATTCTGACGGATGTGGTCCAAGGGCTCCACTTTGACCCCAGTGACCCAAGAGGAGGGGCCTCGGCCACCACCTGGTCCAACCCTGCTGGGTTTATGGAAAATAAAAGCAAAGCCCAGTGCGGGTGTGGGTGCATGACCCAGTCTCACTGATTTAGAGGCTCATACATGGCCGTTGATGCCCTTCCCTCCATGCCCATCTCCTTGAGTTCATAAGTGCAGTTTCTAGTGAAAGTCAGCCAGAGCTCCTAGGGACAGAGCAGTGTGGTGCTGACAGGTATTGACTTTAAAAAACGATATGACAATAAGCACAATTCTCAGTCAGATGGTAAATTTCAAACTGCATCTCTGGCAAGGGGTGGGATCGCGAGTGAGCTTGCCTAGGGATACCAGGTGACGCGGTGGCGACCCCTCCCGTCAGCCACGTAGTGGCTGGGTCCCTTCACGCCCCGAGCCCCAGGTTCCCCATCTGTAAAATGGGGTTGCAGTAACACCTACGTCATGGATGTATAACTGTGCAGAGGAGCCGCACAAAGCCTGCAAAACGCTCACACAGAGGCCAGCACGTGGCCAGGGCGCCCACGTCCATCCTTGCCGTCAGCACCGTCACGGCCGAGCCATCAGGCACCGCACAGTGCAATGTGAACTTCAAATAGTTCTGGAATCAGAACCCTTTCAGAATGGATTTTTAAAAAAATTTTTCATTTCCATAGTCAAATCTGAGTCCAAACACAAGAAGTCTATGAACTTACGCATCTAACTAGGTGACTCAGATCCCACAGCCAGGCCTACAGTCAGGCCGTTTCCTCCCTCCAGGACGTGCCAGGGGTCAGCAGGGCTGACGGGGCTCCTGCTCCCAAGCTCGGGCACCACCTGGCTGTCCCAGCACAGCCTTTGTCCTCTGTGGGCTCTCTTGGCCGGGGCCCTTGTTACTCCCCTCCTGGCTTAGAGCTGCAGCCTCTGGCCAGACCCCTGCTCATCCTCCCTGCTTCCTGTGCTGCAACCAGGGCATCGCATAAAGCACGAGGCAGCCCATGTCTCAGATTCTCCTGGAACCTCGCATGGCTCCCCAGGCCTCGAGGGTGAAGCCCTGCCCCTAACCCGGGCACACAGGCCCTTCCTGGGCAGGCCTGTCACTTCCCTGCATTCCCAAGAGCCAGGTCCATGGGGGAGCAGACAAGCCAGCAGGATGACAGTCGAGAGTGAGCAGGACTGGTGACAAAGCGGGTATGGGGAGGAGGCTGCTCACAGAAAGGGGCCACCCAGCCTCTGCAGTGAGCTGAACAGGGGCCCGCAAAAGATACGTCCGTGTCCTGATCCCTGAACCTATACGTGTGACCTTATTTAGAAAAAGGTCTTTGCAGGTGTCATTTATGTTAAAGATCTTGAGGTGAGGACATCACCCTGGGTTATCCCAGTGGGTCCTAAATCCAATGGCAAGGGAAGCACAGGGACATTTGACCGCACACAGAGAAGATGATGTGACGACAGAGGCAGAGATTGGAGTGACACAGCCACAAGCCAAGGCGTGCCAGTGGCCACCAGAAGAGGCAAGGAACGTGTTCACCTCTAGAACCTCCAGAGGAAGCACGGCTCTGTCAACTCCTTGACTGAAGATTTCTGGGATCTTCTGTGAGAGGACAGATTTCTGTTTTTTTAAGCCCCCTAGTTTGTGGACATTTGTTACAGCACCCCCGGGAAAGTAATGCATCCTCCCTGAGGGTGTGAGAGAGAACCACACTGCAGAGCACTGACCTCAGCCGTATCACAATTATTTGTTCGCTATCTATCCCCCTCCCCAGCTCAAAGTGGGGCCCCATGAGGGCAGAGACTATGAGTCTCTTATTCACAACTGTGCCTTCAAAACCCAGCATAGCACCTGGAAGTCCAGAAATACTTTTATGAATAAAGGAATGAGTGAATAGATGGATGGATGACGGATGATGGGGTCTTGTAGGATGAATAGGAGTTTGCCAGACAAAAACAACGAAGAGGGGAAAGGCATTACTGGTAGAACGAAGAGCAGAAGCAAAAGCAGGTGGAATTTTGTGCCTTCAGATATATACTCCATGGACAGCTGCCTACTGATGCTAAAAGTGACTTCTGCCTTCAGGTCTAGAAATTCAGCCCCTTTCAGAAAATCAACCTCAAGATTGAAAGGAAGAAGGCAGAGAACGATTACAGAAACAGGGTGGGTGGTATTGAATATTCCTGTTTGCTGAGGACTAGAGGAAGGTCAGCCAAGGAGGGGAGGGTATTCAAAGCAGGAGGGGAGGGGTCTCTGCCCCTGAAAGGGAGGTGGGGCCTCTCTCCAGGTCAGAGACCCCGCTTCAGCCCCAGCTCTGTCCACTGCCACTAGCAGTAATGAGGCTGCTGTAGTCAGGGTTCCTCAGACTCTGCATCCTAGGAAATGAGCCTTCTGTTTTACAAGGGAGGAGCTAGGGCAATTCTGAGATTTTAAAGAAAGATGGGTCCTACCAGGGGACCATCTCCCTGCTCCCTGCCACACCCTGGGGTTAAAATGATTTTCTCATATGGAGATGCCACTTGCAGCCCAGCCGCTTTGCAGCTGTGGGACCTCAGGGTTGCCCCCGGCCCTCTGAGCTTCTCCCGAGCTTTCCTCCTCTCTGTCCCGCTGATGTCACCAAGCCACCCTGAAGATTAAGTGAAAAATGGTGTGTGAGACTTTGTAAATTCTCAAGTGTTAATCAGATGGCATCTGCTTTTCTGATGAGTCAGCCGCTGGTGGAGGGACTCGAGCTGTGTCCACGGGGCATGTGGCGGCAGTAAATCGTGCCCGCGATGGCCATTCTTCTGGCTCCAAGGGCTCAAGGATGGCTATCGGTCACTGGTTCCCACGACTCGGCAGGCCTTGGGGAAAGGTTCGTGCTGGGTCTGACGAACCTGCTGGAAGGGCAGCGCTGACGGCCTTCGTTCCTCCCCCCAGGATGTTGGCGCAGCAGAAAAAGTTCTTGGCCCAGTTCACGGCACACCAGCGGACCCGCCGGGAGGCGTGGAAGCAGAGCGCGAGGGTCATGGACCATCTGGAAGCCCAGCTTGAGACCCAGCTACAGGTAAAGCTTCTGAAAACGGGCCTTTGCAAAGTGGGCAGTGGTTTACAGGGGAGTGGAAATAGTAAAAGGCTAAGCTCATGATCACAGGTCAGCACTGGAGCTTTTGTGAGGACCACACGCCCTGCTTGGGACCCCCTCAGCCCCCGCTAGTCTCACAGGCTGATGACACATCAGCCTCGCTGCTCAACTGTGAACTTTGATTCCCCCGGGTCTGCAGCACCCAGCTCCGGGCCAGGCCCTGACCACTCATCAGTTTTGTCTGTTGAGCTGAAAGGAATGAACGTCTCCCTGTGTGTGAATCGCCGCCATGTGGGCCTCTTGGTGTCACGGCAAACATCAGTATCATTCAGGCAGTGCTGCTGTGACTAAGGTTTGCACTTTACCTAGAACATACAGGAAGCTCAGCTTTCGTGATATCCTGTGGATATCTCATCCCAGAACAATCTCAGCGTGAGATTATAAGGTACGGCTTTAAAGCAAAGTGGCTGCCTGTAAAAAAAATCAAATATTCCAGAATGGAAGTGCTGAGCGGAGAGTTGGCCCCATCTGAGTGTTCGCCACCAGTGTGGCAGTGACATCTGAGACAATGATGAGAAAGATGTTAATGGTGGTTAACATCTATTCCCTGAGGGTCTCTTGTAGACAGTCACTGAGCAGAGAGCTTTACATCCACCACCTAAAGTCCTTGATCCTGGTACTGCTGCCCCCACCGAGCCCCTCGCACCTCAGTGTTCTCATCTGTAAAGTGGGATCCATGGCTGGTGTGAGCGAGGATGGATGGTTAGCTCCCCCCGCATCACACGTGCCTCTGCCTGCTTCTGGCGTTTCTGGACGCCTCTTGGCGAGTCCTCCTCCCCTTGGGGACGCGGTCCTGTCCCCACTCTCAGAGCGCCCCCTCGTGCTGATGGAAGGCGATGTAGAGGCGGAGCAGGGCAGAGGAAGGCCCAGCTGACCCTCTCTCTCTGCATCCAGGAAGCTGAGCAGAGCTTCATCTCAGAGTTGGCGGCGTTGGCCCGGGTGCCCCTTGCCGAAAGCAAACCGTTTTCCAATAAGCATGGGCTGTCAGGTGAGTCACAGAAGGCGATGCCCTGCAGGCTCTCTGGGCTGGGAGTATAGGTTCTAGCACCGGGTCTACCGCTAACTGGCCTGTGGCCCCAGGCACCGCACTTACCCTCTCTGGGCTTCTGTGTCCTGTCTGTAGATGAGCGGCTAGGCTAGGATGCCCCTGTGTCCCTGGCCCTTCAAAATGCAGTAATTCCGATTCCTGGGTCTGCCGCTCAGTAGGCTGACTCTCATCTCTGACTCTGTTTCCCCATCTGTAAAATGGGGATGATTAGCCCTCCTCCCTTGGCCAGCAGAACTTCAGGGACATCATAGAGTGTTGTAGCCTCTAACCGGATAGCAAGGGGAAGGTGTGTAAAGTCACGGAGGGCTATTAAAATAAAAGCTATGGTACTGGAGCTGTGTTCTAGGTTCTTAACTGCTTCGGAAGGGAAGGCTGCCAGTCCGCTGGGTGTGGTAGAAACTCAGCAGCAGCCTGGCCGACTGAGCTTGAATCCTAGCTCTGCCACCTTTCAGCCTTGTGGGCTCGGGATGGCTCTCACCCCCTGCGAGGTCTCAGTTTCCTCACAAGTTAAACGGGTCTAAGAGCAGTAGATACTGAGTGCATACTTGGCCGCCAGAGGTACTCAAACAATGCTGGGGTGGTGTGAGGCCAAGAGATGCTGTCATCTACCCAGAGTCACAGAGCCAGTTTCTGGGTTCACGTGTCTCCTGCAGAGAAACCCCTAAGGACCAAAAGGAAGAAGCCGGCACCCCGGGACAGAGGGGACTTTGGGGGCCCCAAGGACGACGACCCTGCCTCAGGGGGCCCCCCCTCAGGATCGCTCAGGTACACCGGGGCCCTTGTTGATCACCTAAATCTGGGCAGGAAATCCAGCGCCTCTCAGAGGTGTTGACTCGGGTCCGAGAAATGATGGGTGATAATGGGAAGTGTTGGTATTACTGTTACTGCTATTATTAGTGTCCACTTTGGCCGGGTCAGCCACGACCCTCCTCCCCATCCCGCCAGCATCCAGCCTGAATAGCTGGCAATCCCAGTCCTCACCAGGGCACTGCCAGCTACAGATGCTTCCGGATTTGTGGTAGGGTGGATCCATCCTGGGGTGCCTCAGTCGTCTGAGCATGGGCTGGCCCTCCCACCAAAGCGAGGGAAACTGGGAGTCTCTTGTTTCTTAACAGCCCCTGTCAAAGTGCAGATTGTTTTGATGGCCTGTCACCGCCTTTTCGTGTGATCAGATTGGATGCATTGTTACTGCATCTGGACAGACCTGGAATCAAAGTTCTGACCAACTGCATTTCTTCCATATTTTAAGCAGCAGAAGGCTGAGCCAGCAAGAAAGTGAGGTTGGTGACGGTGAGAATTCCAAGAAGATGCTAAAGAGAAGAAGCAATCTGTAGCTTAAGGCTGGTCGGGGGGACGGAACCTGAAGACCCCGTCTGAATGCCACCTGCCTCTCCCCCAGGCAGTGAGGAGGGACTGGCCACCCCGGGGTGGGGGACAGTGGGGTCTCCCCTCCGCCCACAGGCTTCCTGTGCAGGGATGGAGAATGGGTATCAAAGTCCCAGAAAAAGGCCTAAAAGAGCAGGGCGGACCCTACCGCCTGTGAAGATGATACCCACCCCCACCCCTGTGTTGGAAACATGTCTGCTCCAGTTTTTCGGTGTCGCCTCGGCTTCGAGACGTGGCTCCGTTCCTTGGGAAGCCCCTCCTTCCTGGCTCCCCGTGCTTCCCACCCCACCCCCCCGTGTCCCGATGTCACCCTGAAGCTGCGTTCCGCGAGCGCTAAGTGGTCTCATTCCCGCCCTGGGGGCCCGCTGCTCGCCAGCCTCCCGGTGGAGTTCCGCCTATAATAAAGGGATCACCAGGTGTTGCTGGTGTTTTCTGGGTCCGAGGCCTTTTCTCCTCCGTTCCATCACCCCCGCTCTCTCTGTCCCCTGCACCGTGGGCACTGGCCCACATGGATTCTCATCAGGACCCATTCCCTTCTCTGGCTCAGCCAGCAGCGAAGGGCTGGTCTCAGTGAGGGCATCTGAGGAGGCTCAGAGCCCCGTGACACAGACTATGGAATCCCTGGCCGGTAGGCCTATCCTCACCCACCCTGGGGACCTAAGGACCCACAGATACATGACACCTGCCTTAGGGTCTTCTGTTGGAGACACTTAAAGCGCTAGGAAGGAGGCCCCGCCCAGGAGAACTTCCCCTGGGAGGGATGAGTTCTTCTGCCAGACAGCAGCCCTCCCCTAAGGAGAAATGCTTCTCCCAGTGGATGGATGCTGAGAATATCCAGAAGCTTTCAGACCAGCCAGTGCCTTTCCCACCTGGAAAGAAAATTGCCTTTTTCATCGAAATCAGGGATTCTCAGTCTTGGCACTACGGATATGTGGAGTGAGAAACTTTCTTTGTTTGGGGGGGCGGGGCTGACCTGTGCATTACAGGATAACCGCTTAGCAGCCTCCCTGGCCTCTTCCCACCAGATGCTGGAAGCACTCCCCAGTTGTGTCAACCAAAAATGTCTCCAAACATTGCCAGATGTTCCCTTGCGGGCATCACCCACTGATATAAGTCAGAGCGTGCTGACCGCGGGCAAGTCTGGGATGGAGAGTACAGGGTTTCCACAAATTCCCAGTACACAGTGGGCTCCAGGTTATAGAAGCTCCTGTCTCAGGGATTTTCTGGACCATTTGTGGTCTGAATTTTTATTTCTTACAACCTAGATTAGTCTCTCTTAGGAAAGCGAGGTTCCTTAACAAAAGAAGTAATCCATACTAGTTACATCGTTTGTTAAGGATACTAACCATCGGAGCATCCTCAAATCCTGACTGGTCACCAGGCGAATTTCCAAAGGTAGCCAACAGCCCCCTCTAGTGGCTAAATAAAATATTTCCTTATTCTGCAGTCTTGTACCAAGTTTGACTTCCCGCAATATTTTGAGAACCTGTTTTACATAGCAATTGCTTTTGTCACATGGGTCCTGTGCACAGAGGCATTCTGAAGGCAGGTGCCTCCTATGCTGGTAACGTCTGATTTGGTGACGTGAGTTTGGTAAATGCAGATGCCCTGGCAGCGCCAGGACCTCTGGAAGATCCCGAGCAGTATAGGTTCAGCCTCCACGGATCTTGCATGGATGATGCTTTTGCTTAAGGGTAGCTTCCTTAGTCCAGGGGACATGTCACCTGTCACATGCTGCTGGACTGCTTGGCACAGTGTGGGGCGCATAACTCTCCATAAAGGCTTGTGGACTGCGTCTGTTTTCATCACATCCACAATCGACTCTAGAGGTGCCTTTCATAATGGAATTGCCTCCTTGTTCAAAACAAAATGCGACTCTCACGTCTGGAAGGACTCTCGGCTGTGTTGGGCGCAGGCTCTGGGACACCGGCGTGTGGAGGAGGACTTTCAGGCCTGATACTGAACTGCATGAACACAGCACACCGAGGGCCGGGGAGAGAGGAGGAACAGCAAGAAGACCCCGAGGACACATCTCAGCCGCCCTCCCTCCATCTGGGTTGTGTCCCTAGTTCTTATTATGGACTGTGATGGAAGGAGGGAAAAATGGAAGGGGTTCATGAATGATGATATATTGAAGAGTTTAATGGATTAATTTTTATGCAAATTTAGCTTCTCTGATCTGGTCTGAGCTGCTAGGATGAAGCCAATGTGGTATATAAGGTCAACAGAGTCTCTAGCCAACCTGGGGTTTGTCTTGCCTTCATCACTCTGGGGCTGATATTGCTGCTGCTGCAGAAGCCTCCTAACCGCTCCTGCTCTTCCCTCCTGCCCTGCCCCACCCTCCTCTTATCTGTCCACACTTCCTAAAACACAGATCTGACTGCTGCTCTTTAGTGGCGTTCCCTTGCTCTTAGGGGAAAAAGCAAACTCTTTAACATGGACCACAGGGCCTTGCGAGGTCTGGTATCCACCGCCCCTCCAGCCCAGCTGATGCTGTTGCCCCCATCCAGCCTCTGTCTCCTCTCACGGCCTCATATGTGCCACACCCCCTGCCTACCACAGGGCCTTGGCACATGACAGTCTTCTGTCTGGAACCCTTCTGCCCCCTCCCATCCCCGTTGCCTCATTAGCTCCTAGCCATTGTTCACATCTCAACAGGGCTCACTCACGATTTCAAGAGCCACCCCTGCCCACCTTGATAAGATCAGACCCCCCTCTTTCGCTCTTAAGAATTGTCCGTATATTTTGTTGCTGGGATGGGGGAGGGGATGGTAGATACATTCCTTTATTTCTCATCCAAGTTTGGAACCGGTTGAGATAGAGGCAAAGCAGCCACAGAGATCTGCATATCAGCTCTCTTACTGATGAGGCCAAATTGGGGAACTCTGTCCACAAAGAGCCTGCTCATACTTACCCCTGAACTAAACTTGCCCGCCCCCAACACAGACGTAGACGTGGCCCCAGTCACAGGCTTCTACCATGGGGACAACCCCAAAACACATTGAGAGGAGTGGCGAGGGGGCCCAGATTTGGTGGGGGGGGGGGTAGGGTGGGGTGGGAGGGTGTCTGGAACTTGTACATTTGGGCAAGGAGAGTTTCATAAAAAGCCAATAAAGTTACAAAAGGTATAAAAGAGAATATATGTTTAGAATGAGAGAGGAGAGCAAAACAAATATTTTTAGAACCTGATGAATTCCACAAAACACAAATACAAAAATATAATTTTGGGGGCTTCCCTGGTGGCACAGTGGTTGCGCGTCCGCCTGCCGATGCAGGGGAACCGGGTTCACGCCCCGGTCTGATCCCACATGCCGCGGAGCGGCTGGGCCCGTGAGCCATGGCCGCTGAGCCTGCGCGTCCGGAGCCTGTGCTCCGCAACGGGAGAGGCCACAGCAGAGGGAGGCCCGCATACCACACACACACACACACACACACAAAATAATTTTTTAAGTCAATGAATTGCCTAACCCACTTCTGCAATACTTTGTTCTAACATTTCTCCACTCACTGTTTTGTGCATCGGATGGCTAGATTTCCATGGACCAGTTTCTGGCTCTGCGCACTTGCCTCAGTACTCCCTCTCCTCGTTGCTGGGCACACTTCCGGTCTGGACGCACTTCCGGTCTGGGCGCACTTCCGGTCTGGGCGCACTTCTGGTGCCAGGTGCCACGGGACGCATTTGCGTCGTGTCCCCTGGCCTGCGCTCCGTGTCAAGATGCAGGGGAGTTGGCACAGGGGCTGGCCATTTGTGCCTGGGCTGGCTGGAATTACGTCCACTGGATACATGCCCATCCCCACTGAACCCAACTCGGTCTGCCCTAACCCAGATCCCAGATACGCCCATGGCCTCCCAGTGTCACCTGACGAGCATCGCTAACTTCGTGGTAAATTTGCATCCAAGGAAGTGTGTCCTGAGGCCAGTCATCTCCGTGGAGGGAGGAAGGGAGCCACTTGGCACTCTCAGTTCTGAAAAATCAGGTGGTTTCCCTCTGCTGGGGAAGAATGAGTGAGACAGAGGCCAGGAGAGCCTCTACATTTCTTTCCCAGAGAGCGGATGCCTCTCTCTGGGGGACACGAGGAGTGGGAGATGAGCATTCCCTACTCCCTGCAAAATGCTTCCTTTATAGCACTTAGCATGGTGTGTAATTAGATGCTTTGGGTAATAATTTGGTTAATATCTGACCTTCCCCCTGGAATATATACCCATTGCTTTCCCCTACTAGGACGATGCCTAGTACTAAATAGGCACTCCTCGTACACTGGTGGAAGGAAAAATGTAGGGAAGGAGGGAGGAGGGAAATTTCATTTTGGTAGAAGCCCTTTTTGTTCAGGAATCTTCTTGCTCTCTTGTTCCATGAATTGACGTCACTGAAGGAAAACTTGAAGCCAATGACATCAAATGTACTGGCATTTACTGGGACACCAGACCCGACTTACATTGCATGGATTGAAAGCTCACTGGCTTCATGTTGGTAGCTTGAAATTGGCTACAGTGAGAGTATTGGCACCATAGAAGTTAGCAGACACTACAAACTGGGGCTCCCACCCCAGCCCAGCCAAGCTCAGTGTCCAATGTTTATTTAGCAGTGTACCTCAGGACCACTGGGTTAGAAGACCATGCACGATGGTCACCCTGGTCTACAACCAAGGCTCTGCTGCAGCTTAATGAGGGAAAGGATGGTCTTTTCAATAAATAGCACTGGGTTGATTGGATTCTATATGGAAAAAAAGCAAGCCTTGAGCCCTATTTTACACTGTGTACAAAGATTAATGAGAGATGGGTCATAGATCTAAATGTGAAAGATAAAACTTCTAGAAGGAAACTCAGAAGACTATTGTGGTAGCAGAATAGTGCCCCCTCCCCAAGACTTCCACATCCTAATTCCTGGAAACTGTGACCATGCTGTGCTCTCTGCAAAGGGGAAGTAAGGGTGCAGATGAACAAATAGGAGAATAGATAGCCTTCCCCTAAAGTTCCCCACCTCCTCCTACCATTTCAAGAGATGAATGAAAAGAACGTTACTTAAAAGGAATGCTGCAGCTCAGCCTGCTAGAATTAAGGCTTGTCTGTCTTGCAGCTGCCAGGACCCCTGTGCCTGTGCCTCTTGGGAACCTAATGTAGGACAGGGGTGCTGGCAACCTCAGCAGGTGATGCCGACTGGGCAGGGGTCCGGTGACTTGGCAGCCGGGCAGAGTCGGTCCTAGAGGGAGGATGTTAGGGCTGCTTCCACGTTAGCTTCTGCTCCCTGATGGGCTGGGGGGTGATGCGGGAGACAGAAAGTGCTTTCCACAGAGCAGGGTGGCTAACTTATTGTTGCCAACTTTACTCTTCTGGAAGTTTCTGCGTTGTCCTCTAGTAGTCCCAATGGGCCAAGGCCAAATATCAAGTCATTACCCTCCATTCTTGATCTTTCTTAGTATTTAGCTTCGTTTCAAGAAAATCCATAACTGACCCTAAGCCACCACCTCTCTGGACCTTAAAGTATCCTAACCCAGTTGAGGGTGGGGGGAGAAGACACTGAAAGCATAAAGTAGACGTACGCCCATCCAAAGCCATCCTTCCTCAAATGACAAAGCTTAGCAGTTAGAAGCAAGGAGCTTTGGACATCTGGGTCCCGTATTTAAATATTGGCTGTGCCACTTCCTGTGTGATCTTAGATGAATTATTGACCTCTCTAGGACTCATCTGTAAATGATGTTAATAATAGCGCCTACCTTACAGAGCACCTGACATGTAGCATGTGCTGTACAGATAATGCCGCCATCGTTATCACCACGACCACCACCACCATCACCATCTCCATCAGCATCATCACGTGACATCACCATCAGCATCATTACCACCATCACCATCAGCATCAGCATCATCATCACCATCAGCATCACCATCATCACTACTAACTGGTAATCAAGACAAACAACTTTGAGGTTTTACTCCTCCTTAGAATGTATACCTCCCATGGGACTGGAGGTCAGAAATGTGAAGTTTAGGAGCTGGGCACTTCCAATCTCAGGCAGCCTGACCCACATAACACACAGGAAGAGACAGCACACCAAGGAAAGGCTGGGCAGGAGGGAAGGGACATGATGTGATTTCAACCTATTTCACAGAAGCCCTTGGCCAGCCGTCGTCCTCCTCTTCTCATCCTTGTTCTCATGACCTAACGCTCCCCAAACCATGACTGGCTCCCTCTCCTCCCTCCTTTGCTCCCCCGACTACCTAACAAGAGCGAGTCCTGCGGAGGCGGGCACCACTGTCCCGTTACTACAAAGGGGAGCACAGAGCATGAGCACCTGAGCAGCCATCACTTAAATGCAAACACCCCAGTCAGGGAGTGGGCCATTTATTTTCTTTATTTTTTCACAAGCTTTGAATTCAGAAATAAGAGTCACAATAAGTCAGTTGTTAAGTAAAAATGAGGGTGATTACAAAGGAAAACTATGTACAAAACTTTAAAAATCTGACGGCCTCGTCATCCGCCTGGGAGGGACCAGGACACGGGCACCCGGAGCAGCTGTGGCTACACCGTGGTCAGCCCTGAATGAGGGTGGGAGACCCCTTTCTGAGTGTGAACCTGGCTAGGCCTGCAGTCTGGAGCGGGCTGGAAGGACACACACAGACCGGAAAGACATCATGGCGAGTTACAGGTGCCACGGAGACCAGGGTTCCTGACACAGGACGAGAGTGATGCTGCTCTGGCGGTGGGGTGGGCTTCCTTCTCGTGTAGACCTGGGGGAGGGGACGACGAGGACACATCTTCCTGCTATGAGTTTTGGAGCTGCCCCCAAGGGCTTGAGGTCTGGGCTTCGTGTCTATGTAGGGCCTCGGCTGTCTTCTGTCGGACGCACTCAGACTCGCAGACATAACTTAGTAACATGCATCAACTATCCTAGAACAGCTACAGGGGTGCGAGGGAACCACTCAGAGAACCGTGGAGCCCGTGGCGTCAGAAGTGGGAGGGACAGTACAAGACGAGGCTGGAACCTGTGTTCACTAAGGAGGGGCCTGGAGACGCCATGCTCTGAGGTGGACTCAGATGAACACACGACTGTGGGCAAGGGATTTCCAAGCAAACACACCACACTAGTACCACTTCTTCCTAAACCAAAAAGGAAAGAACATCATTCCATTTTCCCCCCATCAGTACCAAACGATACTGTGGGTTTCCAAACACTGACAGGGCAAGGGATGGACATCCTTCCCAGAATCCTCCACGCTCGCTCATCCACGAGTCGCCTTCACCCGAGGCTGGTGATGTTGGAGCGGCCACCAGGGGGCGCCACGATGCGGTGGCCGGTGCGCCGGGGGTTGTTGTCATCTATCTGGGCACCTGGAAGAGACGGGGCCAGTCACTCCAGCGAGATCTGCTGACACCAGCTCCCTGTGTCCCTGTGCTGCTCCCGCGGGCTGGGTGCCCTCTCATGTCACGTCCCCCAGCCTCTGGGACGCCGAGCCCTCGTCTCAACACGCCTTCCATCCTCACCATCCTTCAGTCCAGGCTGACCTCTGGGAAGGCTCCCTGACCTCCACGGGGGCCACCGCTCCCTCTTCTATGCCCCCCAGGCCCCGGGGCCACCCTCCTGCAGCCCCGACCACCCTGTGCTCTTTCTTGTCTGGCTTCATGTTCTTGAGACAAGTGGGCAAACACTTATGGAGTGCCTACTGTGTGAAGACACAGACTTGGTGCTTTAATTGAATTCACAGGCTGTTGAATTCAGGGCTCACGGCAATCCCATGAAGGGAGTGTTGTTTTAGCCCCAGTTTACAGATGAGGAATTTGAGGCCCAGGTCACGCATTGTAGGGGGCACCACTAGAGGACAGGGAAGCCAGGATCGTAGCCCCACTGGTTTGTCCCCAAAGCCCCAGCTCCTACCACACACTCACAACGACACTTGGCAGTGTCCATTGTTCCCAGGGTGTTTTATGTGCTATGCGCGGGAGCACACGTATGTGCATTTGTATATTGTGTGCATGCGTGTGTGTATCTGTGCATGTGTGTGCATGCGTGCATGCTTGTGTGTGAACACTTGGAGCTGGATTTACCCACCCTGTTTGCAATGGGCAGGTCTGCATGGGCGGGGGGGGAGGGGGCGGCCTTTTTTGTTTTAAATCTGCAAAGCCAACCATCCACTCCAATCTCACGCATTCTCTTGCAGTTAAAGAAAGATTTAAAATTGGAGCACTAAACTCAGTGCCTGGTGCTCAGTGAATATGTATTAAATGAAGACTGAATGACGGATAATGCTGGGAAGGAGGGATGCTGTGGAGAGGGGTCCAGTCGGGGGACTTCACTTCCAGCACAAAGGGTGCCTGGAATTTGGGTAATTTGGAATCAGACACTCCCCTCTCTTGGCCTCATTTCCTTTTCTGTAAAATAAGAGCCAGCTCCTATCCACAGTATTGTGTACTCTATTGCCTCAAACCACAGGATCAATTTTATGGCAAAGCAGGTGTAACAATGAGCACACGACAACAGGATTCGCTGGATTCACCGTGAACCTCATTGATCGGAAGATGCTGGCCTGATACGAAGTTGGGATGGTCTACATTGAGAGCTCTGCTAGGCTGCCTGCTAGGGTCAGGCGCTGCCTCCCAGGGTACAATGTGTTCTGAACCAATGCCCGATATTCGATGTCATGTTCCCAGGAACCAGGAGGTGGAAACTGGATTATCCCCTCTCACCATCTCTCCCAATGACTTCACCAAAGAGGAAATTTAAAATAAACACATGAAAGATGCTGAACCTCAGAAGGAATCAAAGATTTACCAATTAAGACTTCAATGAAAACAACAATGACAAAAAAAACTAGATGAGGTCTTTCTACCTGTGACTTTATATGATATGTGTAGGCCACAACGAGTTTGGTTTAGAGTACTGACTTTGATTTTCTCTCATCGTTTCATTGATAGTGTTGTCTTCCTGGACCCAGAAATCAGGCCAAGTGCTTAATATCTTTCTACCTCATAAGCCTCTGTACCTTGTGCTTGGTTACATGCCAGGTACTTTGAAAATACCTGTTGTACAAAAGGACAGTACTTCAATAAACCATGCTATGTCTTTATGATGTAACCTCACTCAGATATTTAAAAGGACATCTGTGAAGTCCATCCTGATATTGGAAAGTGTCTGTGCAGTTGGTATCCAATGGAGTCACCTGTGAAACTGCTGAGGGGCTGGTCAAAGGCAGTGCTGGGGCTTTAGAGAGAAGTGGGTGCTGAACAGGGAGAAGAAGGATGGTTGGGGGACACTTCCTGCAGACTTTCCATTTCATTGTTTTTTTGTTGTTCTAAAAGGGAGGGAATGTCTCTCTGCATTTAATTGCAATCGTGAATTGCATAACATGAGACCAGAGATCCAGTGTGCAGACTCCCTGAGAGGTTGTGTGTTGTCACACACAGACAGTTTTCCAAGCATTGCAACCAATCGCTGTTCTGCTGACTGAGCATCAGATGAAATATTCCAGTTGTGTTTAGGTGAAATATTCCACTTGTGCAAAAATATCAGTTTTCTTTAGACACTGGATCACACGGTGTGGGAGAAACTCTTCCATGACAGGCTCAGGGAAAGTGAGAGGGACTGGACTGGGGGACCCTCTGATTCACGCTCCCCACTGCGTAATCCCTGAATGGATGGCAGGTTGTCACCCCCGCAATTTAAACTGGTATTTCATCTTCTCTCTGCCCCTTCCGTTCTCTCTTTTGCCAACTACATTGCCTTTTCTGTTTAAACGTCCTTCACTCCTGCTGGACCAGAATTCAGCCCACTGAGAAAACTCAGCCCGGTTTTTACAGTCCATGAGCTAAGAATAGTTTTTTGCATTTTTAAATGGTTCCATTTCAAATGGTCTTAGATATTGCCTCTTGGCTCACAAAGCTTAAAACATTTACTACCTGGCCTTTTAAGAAAAAGTTTGCTGACCTCTAGAATAGACTGAGCCTGCCCAGCTGTGTCTTATTCATCACCGTATTCCTGGCACCTAGCACAGCACGTAACTCATGCTAACACCTCAAATATTCGAAATTCCAAGGCAATGTCCCACCATGTGCACACCTGCCCTTGTGTGGCGAGCTGATGAAACTGCAGACACACGTCCCAAGAGCCTTCAGAAAGTCTGAAGGACCACGTGAACGTTTGGTTTTGTCTGCACACATTTGCTGAGCACCAAGACCTGGCATTTTGACGCTGAATGTCTTGGAGCCTTAATTTCCTCCTTAAACAGGAATAACACCACTCTACACACAGGGCTGTGGTGAAGATGAAACAGTCACGAGTTATGAGAGTGTGGGCTGAACTACCATGGATGGCTGAAGACCCGACTCAGAATGTACATCCAGCAAAGGCAGCTACTGATTCCCCTCTCCACACTTAGCTTCATGGGTAAGAGTGTAAAATGTCCCCAAGAGTGTTAAGGAAGGGCATAAGGACAATTTTCAGGCAGACTCTTCATAAATCAGGGTCAGGTATCTCTGTGCTGTTCCCACGGACCCTCTCTGCTCTCTGCCCTCCCCCAGCCCTCTCTGCCCAACCTCAGGAGGGGAGGGGAGGGGAACCCACACTCCCATCTTCGGCTCCTGATCGAGTGCCTGAGGCCGTGGGTCCATTTCTCAGGAGTTCAGGGCTCTGGGAGCCACCGTGGGGTGGGGAACCTTGGCCGCTGTAGTTTCTTACCTGATAAACTGAAGTTGGACTGGTGGAGGTTTCTGATCGGTGGAGGCTGGTGTTTGGAAGGCGAGGATTTGACAGAAGGAGCAGGAGTTGCATATTTGGGTGTGGCTGGCACCTCATACACAGGACCGTCATACATGCCCCTGGGAACCCCCTGCAACCCGGAAACCTAAACAGAGGACAAGAAGAGCAAGTGACTGACAAGATGCATGTATGCATTCTCGTGTGCAGGACAGTGACCATGGTCTCCTCGGGGAGGCACACACGTATGCACACACGTGCTTGTACACACACCACACAAGGCACCCGCTCACACATATGCATACACACGTGCACAGGCATACATATGTGCACGCACACAAACGTGCGCACACACACATATGCACGCACACCCCCACACTCCACATACACACAATTCACACATGTACGTGCACACACATGCCTGCATACACACACCAACACATTTGATATACACACTAACATATATAACACACACATCACACACATACAATCCAACACACATTCATAAAAAGACAGGCAAGTGCACACTCACGTGCATACACACATATACATACACACACAAGCACAGACACATACACAGCTTCGTGCAGGAGGACTCCAAAGCTATTTCCAAAGGAAAACACTTCCCTGACACCCTGACTAGGACCCCTGAATCGGGGACTGGTGGCATCACGGGGTCGTCTTCATCGTGGATTTGGGGGCAGGTAGTTTGGGAGGTGATCCCGCAAAGGAGGAGGGAGAACGCCCACCACAGGGAGAGAGGATGAGGGGGCCGCCTCTGAGGGCACCTGGCTCAGGGCTACTGCAGGGAGCAAACCTCCTGGACCCCAGGGAGGATGGGACACAGTGCACAGCCTCCATCCCCGTGGGTTGAGGGTTGTCCTGGGAGAGAGAGCCATGGGGCAGAGAAGCCAAAAGTTGCAGGGGCTCGGGTGGGAGGGTGGGAGGCTGGGAGCCTGCTGGTGAGCTCAGGGCTGGCCAGGGCAGTGTGGGCGTCTGTCCCAGGCCCTGGGAGACAGAGTGTGGCCAGGAACACGGGCAGGTTCCCACGTGAGTCAGTGACAGCGCCCTGACCCCAGCTTCACGTCCCTCTTTCCCTGCACAGGTGGCAGAGCCCGACCCCAGCCCTAGGCTCCCTCCTCTACCACAAAGGGGTCCTTTTTCAGCACCAATATCAAGGGCCCAGCGCTGCTTGGTGATAACCCATCCTCTGCCCCCAGCAGCCCTGCTCCCCTGACGCCCTGGGACCTCATTGTCTCTGCCCCATCCCTCTCAATACCTGCTTCCTGCGCCTCTGGGCTTCCCTGGTTCCAGCCGGTTCCAGGCCTGTGTTCCTGCCCCCCAGTTCCCTTCAGTGACCTCTGAACTCAGCTTGGCCAGATGTAGGTTCTGGGGCAGGGCCCGTCCCCCACCTGGCCTGGCCTCTGTGCTCTGCCCTCAGGTATGCGGGGAGGGTGGCCCTGTGCCTGGCCACTGCAGATCACGTCTTGGCATCGAGGTCAGGTATCCACCTCACACGGACGCTGACTGTTAACCACAGACCTCAGGTTCAAACTGATTTGGAGGGAATGAAGCCAGCCAAGGTGTGTTTCTGCCGCCTTGGTGGGTGTCCCAAACAGAAGTTTACACGAGTCCCTTTGTCTCTCAGCAGCCTGCTGTGGCCACGTCGCTATCCCTGGCCATCTTTCGGATCTAACTTGCTAATTCTCCACGTCCATCATTTCCCCACCTGACGCGTAACATCTGTGCAGTTTGGTATCCTTGACCTGGGATGCTACACTTTAAGGCGTGGAGAGGGACAGCAAACAGACATAGAGCATTGTGATGGTTGGCCTGGGAGTCTGGGAATGCCAGGAGGTCTCTGGGTTCTTGCATCTAAATTGGTGGCATTGGTGCCACGTATGAAGCACAAGAAGAGTGGGACCATACACAGGTGGGCACACATGCACACACACATATACAAACACATAAGCGAGCACAGGAGCACATACGCACAGGAGCACCACATGCATATACACAAACACAGACATACACATATACACATGCACATACACAAATAAAGCTGGGCTTTCTGGCAGACATGAGCCGTTTTAGTGCGGGAAGCAGGTTGTCATGGTGATGGGAGGGACCTAATTAGGGAAGATGATTGATCACAGATGGGAGTCTTTCTGAAGCATGAGCAAACTTCCTCCTCTGAACTGGACTGGGGACGGGACAGAGCCTGTGCCTACTCCATGCCCTTTGACCTCCTGAGTCCATGCTAAGACTCCTCAAGAAAAAGGGGGGAAGGAGGATGCAGAATGGAAGGGGAGCAAGGAGAAGGAGAAAAGGGGGCAGGTCGAAGGGAGTCTAGATGCAGTTCTGCCACCCCTCAAGTGGGCTAGGGCGGTTTACTTTTACCAAACGGCACTAAGGGCTTCAGAGCTCTCCCAGCTGTGTGATGCTGGACAGTCCTGCACTGCTTTGAGCGCCAGGGTTCTGATCTGCAGAAGGAAGGTCATGACACCTAAAAGAGGGGGTGGTGAAGACCCACCCCAGGATGATGCAGGATGTGCGTCCTGGCTGGTGTACTCCCAGGACTCCTCCCATCGCCCCACGTGCACAGCCCTTTACAGTTGGCAAATCCCTGGCACCTCCTCGGTCTCGTCTGGTCCTCACTGCAGCCTGAGACGCAGGCAGGTCACGTCCCAGCTCATTTGACACGTGAGGAAGGGGAGGCTCGTGCAGCTGTGACATTTGTTCACTCTGCACACGACAGACCCTGGCTCCACGTACCTTGTTCCTGATCCTGACGCGCTGGTAGAGGTACTCGGGGAAGGGCTTCCTCGGGATGAAGCGGCCCACGCCCTTGTTGACGTTGATGTTGCCGTCGTCAAAGACGATCTTGCCCTGGCTGATGACCACCAACGGGGAGCCGTGGCACTCCATGCCTTCGAAGATGTTGTACTCCACAGCCTGCATGGCAAGAACCACGGGCTTTTATCCAGCTTCCAAGGCTTTTCTCCGCATCAGCCCTGTCCATCCTAATGGTGATTCGGCTACACATCCTATCACAGGCACTTTCCAATGCTTGTTCTTTCTGGAAAACACCTTTAGGACTGTGTAATATTCCTTTGTACACTTTCATTTGCATAATCAGCCCCTCACTGTTGGGCTTTTACGTTGCTGGTGGTTTTATATAATCTAACTAATATCGTCTGGGGCATCGTGAAAGTGAATGGGGCTCCTGGACTTAGGCAATGAAGCCACTCATACTATAACTGAACATTTTGGGGTCTTCTTTTAAAAACATTTTCTTGCATTTTTCCTAAAAATAAATTACTGGGTCAAAGGATATTAGCTTTCGAAAGACTGCCAAATTACTTTCTGAAGGCATCGGACCAATTGACGCGACATTGGCAGCGGGGGAATATTTTGTAATTTCATGTTTATGAAATCCCCTCCAGCACTAAGTAAGGTCATTTTAAAAAATTTATTTATTTACTAATTTGAAAAACAAAACATTTCCTAGAAAATATGCATTCCTTTCATTAGTCCTAAAGTGAATATTAACTACTACCAGCCAAACTCTTTGATTACTCAAAAAGTAGGTAAAAAATATGGTAAAAATTCAAACGGTACAAAAGATACATAACTTTAAAAAGCTTTGACCTCAGACTGAGATGCCTGCCTCACACTGACCTTTCAGGAACCCCAGATATTTTCTGTGCATGAGTAACTTTCTCATGTTCCAAGCGCTCTGGACAGACAGTTTCACTTTTGTTTTTCTCCTTACCTCAGAGAATGCTCCCCATCAGCGAATGTTCCCATGTCGTGGGTTAAAAATGTTTTGACATTCCTTAAACTGCTGCACTGGATTCCACCCCAGGGACATACTATCATTTACTTATCCAATTCTCAGGGACAAGCACGTGGGTCTTTGCCCTGCTTTTGCTAAAAAAGCACAATAAACACACTTGAGTGTCCACACCGGCACGTGTGAATATCTCCGTAGATGTGGACTTTGGGCCAAAGCGTAAACGGATTTTAACTTTGACAGATTTGCCTTCTTTTTCCCGACAAAACTCCATGAGTTTGTCGGCATGCTAGTCCCACCTCAGCTCCATCCTGCTAAACCCCGGCATCTCAGACACTGGCGCAGGTAAAAACAGCATCTCACTGCAGTGATTTGTATTTGAGATCGGATCTGTTTTTAAATGAATAGAAACCCTTTGTATATTTCTTCTTCTGTCACTGCGTTTTTGCGCCCTGTTCTATTAGGTTCTTCGTATTTTCCTTAATGGTTTCTAAGGACATATTCAATGTTAAAAAATCTCTCCCTTTGTTTGCCCTGTGTATTGCCAATACTGTGTATTACCAAACTTCCCTGTCTGTCCTCTGCCTTTTGATCTCATAAAGTAATAAATATTATCATTTGCTGCAATATAGAGGGTTATTTTTCCTTGGTTTAATTTGTATGTAGTCAGTGGTCAAACAGACCAATCTTCTCCTTTTTATTTTCTAAGTTTTGTGTCTTGCTCAGAAAGGTCTTCTCCCCTTCAAAATGATCATTTTAAAAAATGTGTTTTATTCTAGTCCTTTTATAACTTTATTTTATTTCAATCTTCAACCCATTTTGAATTAGTTTTGTGGTCAAGAGTACAGCAGCCGCCTAGCCCTATGAGCCGGGTATTCAAACACAATTGGTTGAATAACTGTCTTTGTGTAATTTTAAGTCTCCTTTGTTGAAACCAAACTCTCATATATGCGGTCGGTCTATTGCCTGGCTCTCTTTTCTCTTCTGCTAATACCAAACTGCCTCAATCATCGTAGCTTTATATGATTTAATAACTGGGATGATTAGCGCTCTCTCTTTAGTTTTCGTTTTCTTAGAAATGTTTTGGCTATTCTCAAATTGTCCATCTAGGAACTCTGTTTTTCTAGTTAAAAAACAATTCCATTCCATTTTCTGATGCGATGACTTCAACTTTATAGATTAAATTAGAAAGAACTGATATTTTTACTCTATTGAATGTTTTTAGCATAAAAGGACTTGCACTTATGGAACTCTTTAGTTTTGATTGTTATTAGAAACAGGATTTTGATTTCCATTCTGTTTTTCATAGTGCTCTTTAATTATCTCACAGAAAAGGTATCAGTTCTTTATATTGATTTGGCGTCAGCTGATGGATTCTCTATTGTTTTTGATGGTTCAGGGAAACAATCATGTTGATTTTTTACAAACAGCTGCTAATACTATGCTTTAGACTCTTTGTGGCCACTGCCTCCCAGGCCCCAGGCAGAAGATCTGTTTTCAGTTTTAACATTTGCTCATCTAACACTTCCTGAGTCACCCTGAAGTGACCCCACTAGGCAGTAATTTACAATTTTGCTGAAGCCCAAATGTGGATTGTAAATAATGAAAGGCAGTGCAAGAAGCAAATCACTTACCTCGCAGTCGAAACTAGACAACTGCCCAACTCATTCAGACCAGCATGGTCTGTTAGTTGTCTTCTTAGTGGAAGGACACATTACACGCCACAGTGGCATTCCTCAATTGGGGAATTCTTATGAGGCTCAGGTTATATTACCCACTCACGTTCTATATTTCACAACTATATGGAGTTTTTGGCTGTTGTTGTTTGTTTAATTTTTCTATTTCTGGCCACGCCGCATGGCTTGCAGGATTTTAGGTCCCCGACCAGGGTTCGACCAGGGATTGAACCCGCGCCCTTGGCAGTGAGAGCACAGAGTCCTAACCACCGGACCACCAGGGAAGTCCCACAACCACATAGAGTTTTTTTTTTTTTTTGGTGGTATGCGGGCCTCCCTCTGTTATGGCCTCTCCCGTTGCGGAGCACAGGCTCCGGACGCGCAGGCCCAGCGGCCATGGCTCACGGGCCCAGCCGCTCCGCGGCATGTGGGATCCTCCCAGACCGGGGCGCGAACCCGGTTCCCCTGCATTGGCAGGCGGA